>NC_068424.1:45420924-45747174 GCF_023373465.1 Oncorhynchus keta
CCATCACGGTTGACAACTCCATTGTCTCCTCCTCCCAGAGCGCTAAGAACCTTGGCGTGATCCTGGACAACACCCTGTCGTTCTCAACTAACATCAAGGCGGTGGCCCGTTCCTGTAGGTTCATGCTCTACAACATCCACAGAGTACGACCCTGCCTCACACAGGAAGCGGCGCAGGTCCTAATCCAGGCACTTGTCATCTCCCGTCTGGATTACTGCAACTCGCTGTTGGCTGGGCTCCCTGCCTGTGCCATTAAACCCCTACAACTCATCCAGAACGCCGCAGCCCGTCTGGTGTTCAACCTTCCCAAGTTCTCTCACGTCACCCCGCTCCTCCGCTCTCTACACTGGCTTCCAGTTGAAGCTCGCATCCGCTACAAGACCATGGTGCTTGCCTACGGAGCTGTGAGGGGAACGGCACCTCAGTACCTCCAGGCTCTGATCAGGCCCTACACCCAAACAAGGGCACTGCGTTCATCCACCTCTGGCCTGCTCGCCTCCCTACCACTGAGGAAGTACAGTTCCCGCTCTGCCCAGTCAAAACTGTTCGCTGCTCTGGCTCCCCAATGGTGGAACAAACTCCCTCACGACGCCAGGACAGCGGAGTCAATCACCACCTTCCGGAGACACCTGAAACCCCACCTCTTTAAGGAATACCTAGGATAGGATAAAGTAATCCTTCTCACCCCCCTTAAAAGATTTAGATGCACTATTGTAAAGTGGCTGTTCCACTGGATGTCATAAGGTGAATGCACCAATTTGTAAGTCGCTCTGGATAAGAGCGTCTGCTAAATGACTTAAATGTAAATATTTGCCACTGACTACTATGAACGTGCTACCGTGAGAATGATTATTGAGAGATCTCTTGGTAACTCAGTAGATTCACTGTTGTTATTGAAGGTTAGGTCAAACAAATCAAACGAAATGTAACCATACTCTGAAGTCATATCAACAAATATACTTTAACGCCTATATAGCATTTGCAAAGTTTTAAATTAAACCCAGGGTTCAACTAAAAATAGACAATACATACATGTGGTCCTTCTGTGGCTCAGTTGGTAGAGCATGGCGCTTGTAACGCCAGGGTAGTGGGTTCAATCCCGGGACCACCCATACGTAGAATGTATGCACACATGACTGTAAGTCGCTTTGGATAAAAAGCGTCAGCTAAATGGCATATATTATTATTATATTACATATAGGCCTAGGAGTTCAAGCTTTTAATTGATTTCACATGCACTTTAAATGCACTTTCAATAAAGTTTCATTTGATTTAGTCCTATTCCTTAACGTAGATTTTTGGCTGAGACGGAGACCTAAATCCAACATATCAGTTGTAATTTGTAGTTAAACTGGAATTAAAACCAGACTAAGTCAGTGGCACAAAAGATACATCTCCTTCAAATGTTGATTATGTGGTTGCTTTGACAACCAAACACAATTCAATTTCACTTTTGCAATACAGTAAATTGCCTACTAACTTGTCGACAAGTTAAATTATATGTTGGATTCACAACTCCAACTAAACCAAAATGAACAGTTAAAGAATAGGATCAATCCAGTGGCTCAGATGTATCTAATGCTTGGAAAGTTGTCTCTTTTAAATGGTGATATTTGGTTGCATGGTCAACCAAACCCAATTTAATATTACTTTTGTAATATTAAAGTTTAAGCTAGTTTACAAACTAATCTAACACTATATGTTACACGCTGTTGCCATTCGTATTGGCTATTATTACCACTAGTGTAATTTCTATGTGTAATACTTGCTATTTATGTTGCCCATTTGTATAGCCTCATTGTATGGTGTTAGGTAGCTTGTTTTCACTTACTCTGCCGTTGTTAATATTGTTAGCAATCCTGCTCGTCGTTATTCCTATATTATTATGTAATACCTGGTTATTAGATACTGTTCTTCCTATTATGCTCTTGTACTTCTATGCCATTACACAGTATAGCTCATTCATATCCATTCTTTACTTTGTTATGTTCATTGCATCTTAGATGTGTTGCTCCCATTGTAGGCTGTCATTGTAAATAAGAATTTGTTCTTCACTGGCTTGCCTAGTTAGATAATTAAACAAATATTGCAATTTCATTTCTGTATTACAGAACCCTTCCCATGTTCATTCCCATGTTAACTCTTGGGCTGCTTCATTCCCCTCTAACCGGGAAGGTGTCAGTGGGTCACAAACCAGTCAAATACGTAGAGTCGGGTCGCTCCTTTTCACATGGTATCCGTGAGGTCATGAGGTCCGATACCAACAGGCTCAGAGAAAGTTTCTGGCTACAAGCCATTGGACTGCTGAACACTTTAACTGGACTGACCACCTGCACTGACTCTACACACACACACACACACACACACACACACACACACACACACACACACACACATTGCTGCTAACTGACTCTATTTACTATTTCTAATACTGCACAATTTAAACACTTGCCCCCTTCCCCTGATACAAATGTAAATATTGTACTATAAATCGTGCCTTCCGTTTTAGCTTGCAAAAATGTCTTCTATTCTACTGATCCATTTACTTTGTATTATTATTATTATCTATTCTTCTCATTTATGATTTCTTATTGTTATTGCATTGTTCGAGAGGGAACCTGCAAGTAAGCATTTCGTTGGACAGTATATACCATGTGGTTACTCAATATACGACTAATAACATTTGAAACGTCCAGTCGGTGTACTGTACAGCACATGTGCCAGGGGACACAGCTACATTACTGTATGTAGGTCCCATTACACAATGTGACTGGGAAGCACGAGGAAAATCAATGGTAATGTGTCAATGCAGACTGACGTCAGGTGTCCAATTGGTGTCATCGTGATGTATAGGACAGTGAGGCGAGCATGTCATCCTCGGAAATGATGTTGGTTTTGCAGACGTTTTACCCACGTCAAAAGTTAATAGCCTGGATGTGCCGGCAACTGCAGCTAATAATTATCTCGCAATTGTCCACGAGAAATACATTTGCACTTGAATAGCCACATTATTTGTGTGACTGGCATTCACAACAGCTGCTTGAATGGCTCACACTAAAATCTCTTAGAGCTACCGCATGTGCTATCAGGCTGGGTTATTCAGCTTGCATATCAATTGCAGAGCCAAATGCAGTATATTTCCTCTCATATGGCATGCAGCCCAAGGATGGGGAATTCTTGGCAAACACAATCAATGTTGAGTTATAACAATGGGTGAACCTTAAAGAACTGTCGATTAACAACAGTGACAATGTGAAAGGCAACGTTAGCTTCGACACTGATGTGTCTCTTTGTCCGTTTTTCTCTTCTTACTATCGTCACACAATCAAGTTGTGTGATCACACAAATCACAAAAAGTTTTTGGCGCTTATTTAGTGGTGCCTTTTTTTCTTCTTCAAAGTCAAATATCACACATGATTAGTTTAAGTGGGTCTGACAAAATGTATTTTAAAAAAGTCCGATTTTTTTTTTTATGGATGTCAAATTTCACTTTTTTCTCAAAACCAATTCTGTTTTCTGAGCATGGATAACGATTGAGCATTGTAGCCAAAATAATGAATGTTACCAAATGGTCAAGAGAGACAAGATATTGCTCCTCACAGAGACCATTCCATTTTATATAATGGTGCTGGGAAACCTCGCCCCTGCCATAAAGCTGCCGAATAAGGATTATTAGAGAGATGAATACTCTTAATTGAATCCTGCATCCTCAGATTCACCTTTGTCAGGTTAGACTTGTACTTGGAAATACTTCAAATCAAACAAGCCATTTGAACTGCTTACAAGGTAAGAGGATTCCTTTTCATACAAACAAAATATAATATCTTCCCCAAAAACTAAGAATGAATTTCTCAATTCAGTCATTTCCTATAGCGCAGAAACACAAACAGTTAAAACACGAGATTCACCCAACTGAACTGGTCAAGTCATGTCTAAACTCCTGCTGAAAAGCCTCAGTAGGGGTTCCAGCGCCAGTTCTTGCAGTTCTGTTTAATTAGAACCAGTTTGTGTGTGCGTGCGCATGCGTGTGTGTCTGTGTGTGTGCATGGACCTCTCCATGCTCCATGCCATGATGACACACCAAACAGCCACAGAACACCAAACAGCCACAAGCCAGAGACAGAGGGTGGCCACTGACCTTTCCCTGTCTCTGTGGAGGTTTAAAGCTGACCCTGGCCAGTCCCTGCTGTCAGCCTGCTCACAGAACAACATGTCTCTGGCCTAACAACAGCAGGAGAGGGTGGTTCTCCCTTTTGCTAGCTCACTAGTTTTGCTTGCAAGATTTTTTATTTATAATCCTATCTCTCTCTTGCTCTCTCTCTCTCCCCCCTCTCTCTTGCTGTCTCTCTCCCTATCTCTTTTGCAGTCTCTCTCTACATCTATTTTGCTGTCTCGCACTCTCCATTTCTTTCTATGTTGTATTTTTTTGCATTGAGTACAACTATCTACACTACATGACCAAAAGTATGTGGACACCTGCTCGTCAAACATCTCAATCCAAAATCATGGGCATTAATATGTATTTGGTCCCCCCTTTTCTGCTATAACGGCCTCCACTCTTCTGGGAAGGCTTTCCACCACGTGTTGGAACACTGCTGCGGGGATTTGCTTCTGTTCAGCCACAAAAGTATTCGTCAGGTCGAGCACTGATGTTGGGCGATTAGGCCTGGCTCTCAGTCGACGCTCCAATTCATCCCAAAGGTGTTCGATGGGGTTGAGGTCAGGGCTCTGTGCAGGCCAGTCAAGTTCTTCCACACCGATCATGACAAACCATTTGTGTATGGACCTTGCTTTGTGCACGGGGGCATTGTCATGCTGAAACAGGAAAGGGCCTTCCCCAAACTGTTGCTGCACAGTTGGAAGCACAGAACCGTCTAGAATGTCATTGCATGCTGTAGCGTTAAGATTTCCCTTCATTGGAACTAAGGGCCCTAGCCCGAACCATGAAAAACAGCCACAGACCATTATTCCTCCCCCACCAAACTTTACAATTGACCCTATGCATTCGGGCAGGTAGCGCTCTCCTGGCCAAACCCAGATTAGTTCGTCGGACTGTCAGATGGTGAAACGTGATTCATCACTTCAGAGAAAGCAGGGGACGCTCGGGGCGGCAGGGTAGCCTAGTGGTTAGAGCGCTGGACTAGTAAGGTTGCAAGTTCGAATCCCCGAGCTGACAAGGTACAAATCTGTCGTTCTGCCCCTGAACAGGCAGTTAACCCACTGTTCCTAGGCCGTCATTGAAAATAAGAATTTGTTCTTAACTGACTTGCCTAGTAAAATAAAGGTAAAATAAAAAAATAGTCCAATGTCGGCGAGCTTTAGGCCTGTGTGCGTCTGCTCGGCCATGGAAACCCATTTCATGAAGCTCCCGACGAACAGTTCTTGTGCAGACGTTGCTTCGAGGCAGTTTGGAACTCGGTAGTGAGTGTTGCAATCTGAGGACAGACGACTTTTACTCACAACGCACTTCAGCACTCGGCGGTCTCGTTCTGTGAGCTTATTTGGCCTACTGTTTCGCAGCTGAGCCGTTGTTGCTCCTAGACGTTTCGACTTCACAATAACAGCACTTACTTTTGACCGGGGCAGCTCTATCAGGGCAGAAATTTGACAAACTGGCTTGTTGGAAAGGTGGCATCCTATGACAGTACCACATTGAAAGTCATTGAGCTCTTCAGTAAGAACATTCTAATGCCAATGTTTGTCTATAGAGATTGCATGGCTGTGTGCTTGATTTCATACACCTGTCAGCAATGGGTGTCCACTCATTTGAAGTGGTGTTCACATACTTTTGTATATATAGTGTATAAATGTATTGAGAACCCCACAGTTTTCAGCTGCTACACTATGGAGACATAGCTACATATCTGAGAGGAGAGGTTATGCAAGCATCAAACCACCCATTTATCAGCAGCGTGTGCTCAAGTCTTATCTACAGTCTATAGTTAATAATCAGTCTGATTACTCATCTCACAGAAAAGGCACTTCTGGCCATCAGTACAAAGAGATAAAGGCTTAGTGGATGGATCCATTGTTTGCTCTCAAAATGGCCTATATACACTCATTGAAAATCTGCCACTTCAAGTAATGTGTCATATTTAAACCGTTCTGTTTGGATGTGTGGGTGGGCGTCAAATTCTACAACCATACACAGTTAATTTGATCTCATCTGCTGTCAGCTATACTGTGTCACATTCAGCATCCAAGGCTTGGACGAATGACATCTGACAATGAATAGGCTTTTGAACACAATGCAAAGCTGATATGAACAAAAATAAGATTGAACGTTTTATATCTGATCAAAAATGATGCCTATATTCATGCACATTCTTTCCACTGCCCACCTGTTTGAAAAAATAACAATCACGACGTGTGTATAACACGGACCCTATGTAAATACCATACATCCTTTGTGGCACCTGGCTCGGCCTGTCAGTCTGCCTGTCTGTACCTGTGTCTGTCTGTATGTCAGTGAGTTCATTGAAACTTTCCCACACAGCTGTTGTGGAACTTTCACTGCCAGAAAAGGCTTCCAGCCCTGGTATTATTAAATTCTCAGTGAAATATTTTTTTCTCCTCTCTAAAATGTGGTTGTGTATGTTAAGAGGCAGGACACAATGAATGACTAGAAGAGAACAGGACAGGGCAGTGTGGTCTATGAACTAACCAGCCTTCGAGTCCAATACCACCCCAGCCACAGCTCAGCCCCAGTCCCAGACCCAGCCTCTCCAATAAGTAAGAGGTCTTGCTCTTTGACTGACCGTTCCATCCTCTGATCTCAGGGTGGATACCCCAGGCACTGAGGGTCATACAGTGGCCAGTCTCTACCCCGAGGGTAGGAGGAACGTACTGTTGATTTCTGCCTCCTTTAGGGCCCAGGGTTGACCGATCTGCTGAGTCAGACAGACAGGAGACGAGCGCCCAAGGCTTCTCAGAGTGAAATGTGGATCTCTCTACGTCATCCTCAGACAGCCGTCAGTCCATGTTGGGGCAGCTGAGAGGATGTGATGTGCTGATTGAAGTGGACTTGGTGAGATTGGACGTGGTGGGGTAGGTAAGGACAGCCGGACGTGGTGACCGTGCAGCAGCAGTCTACACTGTGATGTTAACCAAGTCTGATGTCACATTTTCATCGATAGTGCAATCTCAAGGTCTCATCCTCCTCTGACAATCAGGCGTTTGGCTCTGAAGCAGACAATGAGCTGGATGCCATATAAGTAAGAGGGTCGTTTTGTAATATTAATATTTTTATGTTGATTAAATGAATGTTAAATAGTGTATTTCACAATCTATACATACTCCATATTTGAGAGAACACTATAAGGAGTATAATGACACTAAGAGGTTGTCTGTATCATGTACAGTTCATCGATCATAGGGTCTAACAGGAGGCATGTATAGGTCTAAAAAGGGCTTAAAATGGCCAATTTCATTATGATTTTCAGAAACATTGTTTGTGATAGAAATGTAAAAGGCATGTTAAACATCAACTACGTTCCTATGTGTGAATTGCCAGAACAATCTGGGATACCAGAAATGTTTTCCGCTCCAGTATTTGAATGTGTAGGCCGAACTGACAGGTATTTTTGTCCAAGACAGTTTGCTCTCCTCCATTGCCCTTTACTATGTTTGCTCCACACTAAGGCCACTTTGTATACAGTAGGTGCACTCCTCCTGGGCTAAGAACAACAACTAAATATGAGAGCCCCTGCATGGTCCATGGTTCAGCAAGGAGCTGGAACAAACAAATACAAGGTGGTTCTCTGAAGGTTTACGTACAGTACATTTGGCTTTACTGGAATACAGTGACGTGATGCATGAACTTGTTTGCGTCCTGACTCCACCAGATTTGACTCATTAACTTCTAAACATGTAATGGGCCCTCCCAGGTCCCTGCAGGTCTTTCGTCTTGGTCTGTCACAGATCTCCACAAATAATGGCTTAAGTTGGATAACTTTATATTTCGGTTTAAAAAAAATCATTTTTGAGTAGTTCACAAGTTGCTGGGGGTTTTGTTTTGTACCCCGGCTGATGCATCCTTTGTTCCATCAATGCATAATTCAAGTTTCTCCCCCTTTGGCAATGGCCACATTGCTGCATATCAGAGCTGCATGTCTCCAGTGCCAGAAAAAGGATTAATGTGGGCAGTTAATTGCTAACACCAAAGTGTGCAATGTTGTTAAAAAAAATGGAATCCCCCCATATTAAGAATTCATCTCAGGTTAAATTCCACCATACTCTGCCTGCTAGCTGGGGAGTGCGTTGTGACAACACAGACATACATCATTTGGTTGTCTTTAGAACACAGTAGAATGTGTACTGTACACCTTCTTGGTTATTGAAAATATAGCCTCTTTATCTAGTGGAGAAATGACCAAAGAGCAGTGGGGTCAAACATTGAAACACAGTAAAAGGGAATTCAAGGTATACATTGATAAAGTGTGAGGAAATCATATTCATGAATACATATTGTTGAAGAGTACATTGGGATTCATTTAAACCAAGCTCAGAGGGGACAAGGAGGAGTGCAGCTAATGCTTAGGAGGCTAAACAGCAATGAAAAGCCAGAGAAATGCTTTTTAGCCGCTGGCATATCAACCGTCTCTTTCATCCCATTAGCACTGTTGCTATTTCATTGAACGGCCCTGCCAAGTTCCCCCCAACCAACCGGCACTGCCATATTGTTCTCAGAGCAATCAAATCATGTTTGTCTTTCGACCACTCTGCATGATGCCATGTTCCTTCGTGAGAGTTCCTATTCAAAGTCACAGTGCATCACAGACAGTATTGTGTCTGTCTTTTTCTGTTCTGGGATAACAAAACACGTGTAATTTTAGACAGTGTGTGTGTGTGTTTGTGGGTGTACATTCACACCCAATGCATGCAGGACTGAGACTCCCTAAAATTTGACCTGGTCTAAATTGCAATCCTATCTGAAAGACTAAAAGTTCCCCAACTTGTCCAACAAGAATCCGTCCTAAGAACAGACAGTCAGATGTCAGTCTAGAACAGGACTTTGATGTTAGACCTTTGGCATGTCTGCTGTCTCATCTCTCCAGACTCCCCTGCAATCTCCTCTGATGTGGTCCTCTGATGGAGAGTGTCCTGGGAATCGCTCTCTGGTGAATGTCACATCTAAGGACCAGGCACGCCTGACAGAGCTCATCTCGCCTGGAGGAAGGAGGTGGATCCACACTCTCAAGCCGAAAGGCCGTGAAAGAATTGAGTCAGTGCTTGGAGAGCGAGAGAGAACACTTTAACTTCCCCGGATCTAAGATCTCTACTGTCGTGTCCCTGTCATGTTGAGTAACCCAGTAACCAATTCACAGTAGTATAAATCAAATGGAATGTGCTTGACATTATGGCATTGTTGTTGACATTAACATGGATTGGCATCATATCAGGCTCTATGGGAAGAGAAAGCATTTGCACCCTGCTCTTTTCACATGGATTCAACTACAACATGCAGACATTTGTGGCTGACTGGCATGTACATATAGTAGCCCTTCGTCAGTGACCTTTGGCTGAATGAACTTGGAATAGAAATGCCTTGTCGGCCCATAATACATTAGGGTTTCCAATTGGGCCAGGTAGGTAGCGATGGAAGCTGTGGTTTAAGGGTTGTACTGGTGGGGATGTGGCCAGTGCTTGGGGGCTGTGCGCCTGAGCTGTAAACTCGACTTACGGTTTTGTTTGGCCTGGAGCAAGGTGCTGTACCTATTATGCTTTAGTGAAACTGAAAATGCATTTGCAAGGGAGTTGGATATGGGGAAAAGAGAAAAAAACAGGCAGAATGAATGACTGTCGTTTTTCTCTATGGTCCCTCATGCTGGCAAGAAAACGAGTTATTTCCCATATATGTAGCGTTAATATTCAATGGATAAATACATTTTACTTGTAACAAAGCGTCTAAAGATTGTTGCCAAGCTAAAATGGAAAGTGAGGGAGGAGAAACGAGGAGGGATTGATGTGGAAGCAACACTATTCTGAGTCACCAATGTTCTCAATCATTTTTCTTAAGATGGCAAAGTTATAAATGTCACATTTCAAATGTAATCATTCAACCACCTACAATGCACAGATGGAGATTACAAAGAATTCAAGAATTCAAATAAGTTTTATTTTTGGGGGGCTGGGGAATGAGAACTTCGGCAGTGCAGCAAGTGAAACCAGATTTGAGAGACTACTATAACAGTACATTGAAGTGAACAGAACTATTTGGCCAATAATCAATCAACTTTAAGGTGAATATTCGATGCATCTGAACTTCTGGTCCTTGTCAAACTCCAATATTGTTCTCATGCAGCTCGTATAGTTCAACAATACTTGCAGAACTGGAAAAACAAAAGAACGTAAAAGTGAGGGGTGTAATGGTCGAAACCCTATCCACTTGAAATGGTGGCAGGGAATGTGGTCGAAATTGCATGGAGTTGTTTAAAAAAGTGAAAGTGGAGTAAGAAAAGGGGCCTTTGTACAGTGAAGTTAATGGAAAGGTTTGTTGGCCATTTGGTGAGCAGCATCCATCCACATTCCATACAAGGTTAAGGACGGATGGTTTCTGACATTATGACACAGTGCATTAGGATAAGTGTAGGTGGAGAGAGTTGAGAGGTGGATTACTGAATGAATAACGGGGATAATAAACTATTGGGTTAGATACAGTATGTCTGGGTGTCATGTATCTGTTCTCTCTTCACGCCAAGGCATGGAGTGGAATCTATTATCAGAAGAAGACAAATTGGGTTGTTTTCAGACCCCATGATTCCCTATACCTGAGCTGAAATCAATCATCGGTCACTGTTGACATAGCAGCCTGGAGTCCTTTAAAACCCTTCTCCCACCATCGTTGGCACTTTGTCAATACAAATAAATAGATACATTCCTGTAGGTTTTCAGTAACTATCAGTCCTTTCTCATTTTCCGCATGGTTGCGGTGGGTCAACAGGATCCTGGGCTTAGGCCTGGTGTCTGGGCAGCAGTTGCTTGGGCCCAGTGTCTGAGCTGCCCGCCCGCCCGCCCTCCCTCCCTCCCTCCCTGACGGGCTGCCTCTCCTCCCCTGCAGTTTGAGGTCGGTAGGGCCTGATCACTCCTGTCAGCCTGTTTACAGTTAGCCTGCAGAACCCCGCTTTGCACTAGAGACTCCACACATTATAACAACACATCTATTGATACTGGTACCCTACACACATACATTATAATACATGAGATAAGTACTCATTAAGAGGCTATGGCACAAAGGCCAATGCACATCATTGATTGAACAACTGTTCACATTTACCAATAGTTAATTTATTCATTTTGGACTCCAAATATAGTAACCTTTAATCACCCCCTAAAGCAACATTGTAACCTCCTCTGACGTAATCCGTTTGGAGTTAATTATGCTATTAACTGTGTGGCAGTGAGCCGTAGTATAATTCAATATACAAACCGGGCATACGACGGGTGGAATATACAAGCAAATTACTACAGAGCTGGACATTGTTCATACAAGGGGAACAGGTTAAACAAGAGGCATAAATTCACGTTTACAGATAATCCTCCATTAAATAAAGGTTATATGTAAATAGGAACCTGTTTAGCTCCAGGAACAGTAGTGATAGAAAGGTTACAAAGTGAAAACAACAACGATGGTATTATTAATTGTTATAAGCAATCTCATAGATAATCCACTTAATTACATTGTTATTTCCTCTCCAACAACAAAGGAAGCATCTTTTTCTTATTCACCACTGTGAGTGAAACACAGACTATAGACCAAAGGTGTCAAACTCATTCCATGGAGGGCCGAGTGTCTGCGGGTTTTAACTCCTCCCTTATACTTGATTGATCAATTAAAGTTGATGATTAGTTAGGAACTCCCGGTCACCTGGTTGTCTAGGTCTTAATTGGACACAAACAAAAACCAGCCTTCCGTGGAATGAGTTTGACACCTGCGGACTAGGTGTTATGAGGGATGTACAAGGGCAAGAAAAAGTATGTGAACCCTTTGGAATTACCTGGATTTCTGCAGACATTGGTAATCAAATTGGATCTGATCATCATCTAAGTGACAACAATAGACAAACATAGTGTGCTTGTCTATATTGAATACATAATTTAAACATTCACAGTGTAGGTTGGAAAAAGTATGTGAACCCCCTAGGCTAATGGCTTCTCCAAAAGCTAATTGGAGTCAGGAGCCAGCTAACCTGGAGACCAATCAATGAGACGAGATTGTAGATGTTAGTTAGAGCTGCCTTGCCCTATAAAAAACACTCACAAATGTAAGTTTCTTATTCACAAGAAGCATTGCCTGATGTGAACGATGCCTTAAACAAAAGACATCTCAGAAGACCTAAGATTAAGAATTGTTGACTTGCATAAAGCTGGAAAGGGTTACAAAAGTATCTCTAAAAGCCTTGATGTTCACAAGTCCACAGTAAGACAAATGGTCTATAAATGGAGAAAGTTCAGCACTGTTGCTACTCTCCCTAGGAGTGGCCGTCCTGCAAAGATGACTGCAAGAGCACAGCGCAGAATGCTCTGAGGACTTCTTCGGGATCGGTGTCCCTTCCACGGGACGGTTGAGCTAACATAGGCTAATGAGATTAGCATGGGGTTGTAAGTAACAAGAACATTTCCCAGGACATAGACATATCTGATATTGGCAGAAACCTTACATTCTTGTTAATCTAACTGCACTTTCAAATTTACAGTAGCTATTACAGTGAAAGCATACCATGCTATTGTTTGAGGAGAGTGCACAGTTTTGAACATGAAAAGTTATTAATAAACAAATTAGGCACATTTGGGCAGTCTTGATACAATATTTTTTACAGAAATGCAACGGTTCATTGGATCAGTCTAAAACATACTAATGCCATCTAGTGGCCAAAATCTAAATGGAAAAAAAGAGGCTAATCCGTAAGATTAAGAAGAATCCTAGTGTCAGCTAAAGACTTACAGAAATCTCTGGACATCTCTGTTGACGAGTCTACGATACGTAAAACCCTAAACAAGATGGTGTTCATGGGAGGACACCATGGAAGAAGCCACTGCTGTCCAAAAAACCTGTCTGAAGTTTGCAAAAGGGCTCCTGGTTGTTCCACAGCGCTACTGGCAAAATATTCTGTGGACAGATGAAACTAGAGTTGAGTTGTTTAGGAAGGAACACACAACACTGTGTGTGGAGAAAAAAGTCACAGCACACCAACATCAAAACCTCATCCCAACTGTAAAGTATGGTGTAGGGAGCATCATGGTTTGGGGCCACTTTGCTGCCTCAGGGCCTGGACAGCTTGCTATCATCAACCGAAAAAGGAATTCCCAAGTTTATCAAGACATTTTGCAGGAGAATGTTAGGTTATCTGTCTGCCAATTGAAGCTCAACAGAAGTTGGGTGATAAAACAGGTCAATGACCCAAAACACAGAAGTAAATCAACAACAGAATGGCTTCAACAGAAGAAAATGCACCTTCTGGAGTGGCCCAGTCAGAGTCCTGACCTCAACCCGATTGAGATGCTGTGGCATGACCTCAAGAGAGCAGTTCACACAAGACATCCCAAGGATATTGCTGAACTGAAACACTTTTCTAAAGAGGAGTGGTCCAAAATTCCTCCTGATAGTTGGTGCAGGTCTGATCCGCAACTACAGAAAACGTTTGGTTGAGGTCATTGCTGCCAAAGGAGGGTCAACCAGTTATTAAATCCAAGGGTTCTGTCATGTTCTCACCTTAGTTCCTTTTTTTGTCTTTTGTTTTAGTATGGTCAGGGCGTGAGTTGGGTGGGTTGTCTATGTTAGTTTGTCTATGTTTTTCTATTTCTGTGTTTGGCCTGGTATGGTTCTTAATCAGAGGCAGCTGTCAATCTTTGTCCCTGATTGAGAACCATATTTTAGGTAGCCTGTTTTCCATTGTGTTTTGTGGGTGGTTGTTTCCTGTTTAGTGTTTCTGTTTCACCTTTCAGGACTGTTTGTTTGTCGGGTTTGTTGCTTTGTCTAGTGTTGCATATTTCATTAAATAATATGAACACTTACCACGCTGCACCTTGTCCTCCTCTCCTTTGCCAGACGACAAGCATTACAGGTTCACATACTTTTCCCACCCTGCACAGTGAATATTTACATGTGTTCAGGAAAGACATGAAAACGTATAATTGTTTGTGTGTTATTAGTTTGTGCAGACTGTGTTTGTTCATTGTTGTGACCTAGATGAAGATCGGATAAAAATGTTCTGACCAATTTATGCAGAAGTCCAGGTAATTCCAAAGGGTTCACATACTTTTCCTTGCCACTGTATTAACTTCTTCAGCTGTGTTCTTGTATAGTGCGTTTCGGTTAAACAAACGGAGTAGAAAAATCTCCATCCTATCGTGCTCCTTTTTTTTCTCAAACATTCTACGATCGCAACTTCTTCGCACATTGCCATTACCCAGAAGTCTCAATTCTCAAACATTAATTTCAGTATTTACCAAGGTCATTGATAAGAACTCCAACAAGCATTTGTGCTGCATAAATAGGTAGCCCCAGTGGAGCATTTTGATCATCGATGTGGAGACGAACATCCTTTAGAGACTCACATAGACACATAGCCCATTGGCTAGCTGGTATTGTCCCTCATTCAGGCATCCATCAGGTTGTTTCAGGCGATGAATCATTGTACTACGGTGATGTCACTCCACTAAATCAATGGTGTCTGTGACAGAGCTGCGAGAGAGCATATTCCTCTGGCATCACTTCCTTGACTAGAGGTCTAACATTGTCCTATACAGTGTTCTCAAAAACCCTCCTGTAATCTTGATGTTTATTCACTACCTTGTTTTGTATGTTTCCTCTGCGGTAACCATTTTTCTTCATGTAAAAGCACATGAAGTCCTCTGGTACTGTGGGTGTAGTAATGTATTGGAGTTGAAAGTGTGCCAGACCCGCAGTCAGGACCAAGTGCGTCACCTGCTTTTGTTGCGTCAGCATCGTTATTTATGACTGCCCATGGCTGAGCAATGGCACTATGTTACCGTTAGCCCTCCTGCAAGGTTAGTCTTGCCGTGGTGTTAGAATTGATTCATCTAGGTTAGGCTTCAATTCTTCTCAATGAGATGAATTGCTTCTTCTCTTATTAATCCCAAACTGAATAATGCAGTACACTCCGCCTGAATGCAGTTATAATAATTAACCACTCACAGAGAGCCAATTGCCCTGCACAGATGTGATCTCTATAGGAAGACTGCTCGGTCGTACACGTAACTATACTCATACAAGGTGATGCATAGATTTTGGAATGATTGTTCTGCGTGACAATTAGCAGAATAGAACATTTTACAATATTTTGTGGCTGGACAGTGTGTTTTTTGTTTGTTTGTTGCCATTCCATGTATGTTTTTCTGTTAGTTTTAATGTGTGTGGCTTGACTTGGTGTACCAGTCTGTGGGGTGCAGCACCATGGCCATCATGCCAGACAGAGAGAGAATGCTGGTGGGCCTCAGAACAGAAGATCAATGCTAACTGGCTCGCCTTCGAGCACACACACAGACAGTCGCTAGCACTGTCATTACCATACCACCTCCACAGTATGTCTACTGCCTACAGTATGTCTGCTAGCCCTAGTTAGATAAGCCTAAACAGACAGCTAGAATTATATTTATAGAAAGGCTTTATGTGTCATTCAATCTTCAGAGAAGTATGGACGTCAGGTGCCTTTCTATTATTCAGATTGAGAAATTCCATATCTGCCTCCCAGGTGGCGCAGTGGTCTAGGGCACTGCATCGCAGCGCTAGCTGTGCCACCAGAGACTCTGGGTTCCCGCCCAGGCTCTGTCGCAGCCGGCCGCGACTGGGAGGTCCGTGGGGCGATGCACATTTGGCCTAGCGTCGTCCGGGTTAGGGAGGGTTTGGCAGGTAGGGTTTGGCCGGTAGGGATATCCTTGTCTCGACTCCTGTGGCGGGCCGGGCGCAGTGCACGCTAACCAAGGTCGCCAGGTGCACGGTGTTTCCTCCGACACATTGGTGCGGCTGGCTTCCGGGTTGGATGCGCGCTGTGTTAAGAAGCAGTGCGGCTTGGTTGGGTTGTGTTTCGGGGGATGCATGACTTTTGACCTTCGTCTCTCTCGGGCCCGCACGGGAGTTGTAGCGATGAGACAAGATAGTAACTACTAATAATTGGATACTATGTCCATATCTGTTTTTTTTGTTTAAGACCAGGAACCACATCCTAATAAGGATTTTTTATTTTAAATTCTTAATCAACTTGTATCAGTTGAATGTAGACAGAATTAGAATGCTTTTTTGTATATTTCCTTTTGTTTAAATATTGTATAAAAATATGCAAGAGATGCAATATATCATTACAGTTTTTTAAAATTGCTAACAAGCGTTTGCCTATACTTAAGATACTTTTTCTAAACTCTTAACACCTACATCACACAATTAACCAAATAGTTCATTTTCTGCTCAAAACCACATTTTGTTCATTAAATACCAACTCTACATTTCAAAATGCAAAACAAACTTTCTCGACATTCCCTAACTCTATCAAAACACGGTAAACCCGACTCAATATCCAATCATTCTGTCAAAACACTAGCACATGTTTTCTATCGAAGAGGATCATAGTCAATCATAGGACTTTCAAAATGCTAACAGTTGATGGCATTACAAAAACTACATTACTTTCATGTTTCAGTTCTACATGCATACAATAGATATGAAATCCATTGTCTTTTACTTTAAACCAGTCTACAGTGTCGAATGTGTGCATTTTTGGTAACATACTATCTAAAAGTGAATGAGTCATCTTTACTTTATAGAATGTACAGTAGAAAAAAATTGTAAGTGAGGCTAATGACAGAATTGCTGCAGTAAAAGCTTTATTAGCAACATGAAATTGCTGCCAGTGATCAACAAAAAACACACCATACATGGCCTTTGGTTCCAAATGTGTAAAAATGAAACACAATTACAGTAAAACAGGCACAGAAGGAAAAAAAACACAAAAATGCACAGTCCTGTTCTAATCTATACAATCTTCAGCATTATGGCCACATGTTCTCATCCCCATCACATCTCATGTCATCTCTCGCTTTGCACCTTGGATAGAAACGCTTGGCCTGCCTTATCCACCCTTATCCACCCACGCCTTATCCACCCCTGGCAGTCTTCAGCTGAGATGTCTCTGCATCCGGCATCCGTTGCATCCAGGAGGGACATTTGGTCATGTGGCCGATGTTCGTACACTTTCTACCTTCAGGTTGAAGAAAGGCGAGTAGGGGGGAGGGAAAGGGAAAATATTCTTGGATGGGCTGCAAACCAGTTTGTGATTGCATGTGAATGGTGGAATGCTTCATTGTCCCATGTAATCACACATGTCCTAATGTTTCCTCCCACCTGTTCCCTTCCTGCTTCTGGCACAAGTTGTTGGTGGAGGTCATCTAAAAACAAGAGAAGGCGCTCAGTGTTGTTGGGATCAATCTGGCATTTCTGCAGGACCAAACCAGCACTCCAGATTGCAGTACACATTGTGATATTAGCTCCCCTCTGACTCTGCACATCAACGGTGGCCCTTTTCCTGATGACGTTTCTTCCCCGCCGACGTGTTTTCGCCAGGTTAAACCCTGCCTCGTCTACATAAATGATTTCACGTGGGGTCTGATTAGCCTCCAACTCCATGACTCTTTGAAAGAAATCAAACACAGTATGTGTAAATGCTTTTCAGTATGTCCTACTGTATGTACTGTAACCCATGTTTACATGTAGACTGGCATAGTGTAAAGCTCACTATAGAACATGACATATTGGATAGAAACCATATCTGGACGTATTGGTGCCGGAGTTCCTTGACCCGCTCACTGTTCCTTTCAAAATGAACTGTGTAAAACTGTTTCATTCGAACTCTGTGTTTGGTCAGAGTCCGAACAATGGTAGTCAGGCTGATACTTCCCACATTGATGGTGGCTCTTATTTCATCAGTGACAACACCTCTTACTCTCCTTTGAACACCACCACACATTCTTACTCCTCTTCCCCTACCTCTCCTTCTCCCTTGTCCTGGTCCAGCTACTCCTCTGACTGGTCCAACTACTCCTCTCCCTGGTCCAACTACTCCTCTCCCTGGTCCAACTACTCCTCTCCCTGGTCCAACTACTCCTCTCTGCCTGGTCCAACTACTCCTCTCCCTGGCCCAACTATTCCTCTCCCTGGTCCAGCTACTCCTCTGCCTGGTCCAGCTACTCCTCCCCCTGGTCCAACTACTCTTCTCCCTGGTCCAGCTACTCCTCTGCCTGGTCCAACTACTCATCTCCCTGGTCCAGCTACTCCTCTCCCTGGTCCAACTACTCCTCTCCCTGGTCCAGACATCATTTTTTCTCTATCTGCTCCTCTGTTTTGTTCAGTATCCACATTGAACAAAATCAATCCAAAGAGTCCCCTGTGTATGTCCATGTCATTTAAAGAACTTCACCACCTGGCTATATCTCTGATTGAGATTGGAATCACCTGTGATTGGTTTATTTTACACAACTTACAGTAAATCAGCTATTTCTCATTGTTTCAATGTTCATTAAAAAATGCTTATCAGCTGTTTCAATATAGCTTTTGAGCTGCTGTTGTTGCAGAAGTAGAGGCTTTATACTATATTCAAGGTTTTGAACATTAGGTCTTCATTTCTGGCATGCTGTGTGTATTTGTAAATAAGACAAGAAAATCCATAATTTTGTATTGGGTAAGCTTGTATGTAAAGAAAATATAAGCATTTTAGATACGTGTTAACTGACTGCATATTCGGTGAAAACAACATCAATTGTGTTCATGGTATGGTCCACAACAGACGGATGTTGTGCTAATTGTGTTTAGAGTTTTTAAAATGTGACTACAGATTGAACAAAAGGATGTTAGCAAATGTAAAAAAATAAAATAAAATAAAGAACGTAAATATGCACATATTTACATATATTGGAAATACATTTTTCTGGAAATTGGATGAAGTCAGCCTCAATATTTTGATTAAAATTTGTTAAGACACCGGACTTAATCACACCAGATTATGGATAATTACTTTTTCATATTTCCATCTGTAAAATACTAAATATGCATGTAAAATGTATGTTTTGCTAATTCTTTCAAGGTAATGTTATCAAGAATAAAAAGTTTACAGCATATGAACATTTCCCTTTGATTAAGTCTGTAGAATATATCTAAGGATAACAACAAACGTTGGTGAATGTAAATGCTTCTGAAGCTGAGATGTGGGAAGAGTCTGACTATCGGGAATGCAGTTAAAGACAAGTACAGTACACTGTAGTACAGTACACGTCTATTTTGACCAGACTCTCAGTGTCCGGTCTGGAGCATGAAATCATGAGCTCGGCTGGTCGGCTACTGCGTAGCAACCTAGTGGTGCCAAAAGCCACGGTCTGCGTTAGAAAGCTTATGTAAATTACAATCGGCAGAATGGCCAAATAAATGTATTTTTGACGGCCGTTTAGGGTCTTTAAAATGTGTTTATCATGAACAAATTCGAACACCACGGTGATTTAAAAAAAGTTTGTTACAAATAGAGATATATAATTAAATTGAATAGTGCTTCAAATTCAAATACTTTATCCTCCATCTGCAGTTTTCCAGAGGAATAAGTGGATGACAGCGGGTGCTATCACTATCTACTGGTCTCAATGTCTATGATTTTGATCCATTCACCAAAGTAAGTTACGACATACACTGAGTTTACAAAACATTAAGAACACTTGCTCTTTCCATGACAGACTGATCAAGGGAATCCAGTTGAAAGCTATAATCCCTGATTGATGTCACTTGTTAAATCCACTTCAGTCAGTGTACATGAAGGGGAAGAGACAGGTTAAATAAGGATTTATAAGACTTGAGACAATTGAGACATGTGGAGTCCATGCCCCAATGAATTGAGGCTGTTCTGAGGGTAAAAGGGTGGGGATGCAACTCAATATTAGGAAGGTGTTCCTAATGTTTGGTATACTCAGTGTACAGTCCAGTTTGTACCATTCTCTATGAGATGGGCTTTACAACTACTGTATGTGTGATTCACTTTAGTGAGCTTTGAAATTATGGATGTATGTCCATTTAACATTTTTAAATTCTTGAAATATTGATGCCAGAGTGTAGCATGATAAAATAAAGAAAATATACATTTATGTTATGTTTTTGACATTTTTATGTTTACTTCTATAAAGTTCTCATATTAAAGGACCAAAATACCAACAAAAATATAAACACAACGTGTAAAGTGTTGGTCCCATTTTCCATGAGCTGAAATAAAAGATCACAGAAATGTTCCATATGCACAAAAATAGTATTTCCCCAAAATGTTGTAATACACATTTGGTTACATTCCTGTTAATGAGCATTTCTCCTTTGACAAGATAATCCATCCACCTGACAGGTGTGGCATTTCAAAAAGCGGATTAAACAGTATGATCATTACACAGGTGCACCTTGTGCCGGGGATAATAAAATGCCACTCTAAAATGTGCAGTTTTGTCACACAACACAATGCCACAGATGTCTCAAGATTTGAGGGAGCTTGCAATTGGCATGCTGACTGCAAGAATGTCCAACAGAGCTGTTGTCAGAGAATTGAATGTCCATTTCACAACGTAGTTTTAGATAATTTGGCAGTACGTCCAACTGGCCTCACAACCGCAGATCACGTGGGTGGGCCTATGCCCTCCCTGGCCAATCCACGGCTGCGCCCTAGCCCTGTCATTTGAAATCCAAAGACTGGGGCCCAATAAATGTATTTAAATGTACAGATTTTTCTTCTATGAACTGTAACTCAGTAAAATCTTTGAAATTGTTGCATGATGTATTTATATTTTTGTTAGGTATTAGATGCAAAAGCTCTGATGAAGGCCGTGAGGCCGATAGGTAAGCTTATTAAATATCAGTGATACTACCAAGAGCAGTGTGCGGTTTCCTTTTTCCATCTTGTTCAACTGTTGCCATGCACCTGCAAAGAGATTGCTCAGATGTGCGAGTGCCTTTTGAATTTAGGTATTAGATGCAAAAATGTCATTTCAGCCTGTGGTGCCTGGCATAAGGCTGCAGTATGCAACTTTTTAGGCAACCTGACCAAATTCACATAGAAATGTGAGTTATAGATCTGTCATTCTCAATGAAAGCAAACACAATTGGCCCAGCACCTTCCGGGTTAAGAGAGGGTTTGACTGGGGTAGGCCGTCATTGTAAATAATAATTTGTTCTTAACTGACTTGCTGAGTTAAATAAAATACAAATACAAATAAAGCAGGTCTATGCTCTATTGCTATGCTTCCCGTTCTTAAGTTTAGTTTACTTTCAGTTGTGTACACCAGCTTCAAACAGATCAAAGTACAATATTTTGGGTTATGTAAAAAAAATATTTCACAGCGGTTTAGATGGTACAATGATTTTCTACACTATACTTTATTGTTTCGTCACATAAACAAAAATTAGGAGAACTATTTGAAAACAGGAAATGGCACTCTCGATTTCTGCATTTGGCACCTTTAATTGTTGCTGAAATGTGGAATCAATGAAGTCAGTGCACATACTGTATATCTAAAAAGTATTCAGCAATTTGGCAGAAGCAAAAGTGAGGCTTTCCATTTAGTATAGCTAAATGTTTGCTGCTCAGCTGCCAAAACGACATCTCTATGTTAATTAATTGTTGCATAATTCATGTCTTACATTTGATTTGGCAGTGATAGAATAGGACCTGTGTAGAATTACTGTACTCCTCCAAATGTGGTGATGCACATTTCAATCCTCCTCCGTTGTAATTGTATTAAGTAGAAGGAAGAAGAAGAAGAAGAAGAAGAAGGAAGTAAGAAGGAAGTCTCCTCACAATTCTCCTCTCCTTAGGTTTGCAAACAGTAGAATAGGCTGCTGCTTTGAACCACACCATTGAATCGTATGGGTTTATGAGTTATGATTATAAAATGCAAGATGATAACATTCTATACTGTACACTATTACTATTTATTTATACGGATTTGAGAAAATGCACACAGATGCTATATCTACGTTCACAAATGAATTGGTATAAGTAGTATCATAATTATTACCAATTGTGGTACAACCTAATACATGATGCTTGATGCTTCCTTTCCTCTTCCTCTTCTAATGCATTTCATGTTAATTCCTATCATTTGCTCCATGAAGCGCATTTAGTAGGGCTAACAATCAATCAGAAGTCAGAAAAATCAGAGTTGGTATATGTTACTAATGGTTCATTGTTTAACAACAGCACATTCATGTTGTGGCATGTTTCTTCTTGACTTTGTAGACAATATTTGCTACCTCCTTCGGTTAACTATTAATAGGGCTATAAATATGAGCGGTAACCTCTTGAACACAGCCCCAAAGAAGGCAGATACCAGTGTATCCTGTTTCCATGATGTTTATTGGGCCCTTACTAAACCATTGTGCAACAACGCCGATGAAGCAAAACAAGCACAAAAAGTCAACTTAGCTCTGTTGGCAAAGTCATTACAGCCTAGAATATATCATTGACGTACTGCAGCTAGGCTATCCTTAGCTGAAACCTCTCACTGCGATTACAAACCCCGACGGTTCAGCAAGAATCACATGGCACTCTCACTGCCGCCATTCTTGTATTTTTCACATTGAGTGCACTTCTGCCAGGTGTGGATAATAAGGGGGCTCTCGCTCCACTCGATGGCCTGGAAAGAATGGAGGGATGTGTGTGTTCCAGCCAGCCAGGTCTGGAGAAGTGGTTCTGAGTCTGACGGCCCAGCCGGACCAGGCTCTGTGCCATCAGCCTGTTGGGGGATGTATGGAGGATATACAGTACAGTCTGGCCAGGCAGCCACACGGGCTGAAACAGATGGATTTATTACTACTGTACATCAAATCCACTCGAAAAGAGGGTCAAATGGGGGAAACCACATATTCAGACCAGATCTATTTGATATAAAGGCCATTTTATTTTATTTATTCAATACGCCAGGATAGTCAACTAAGTAACAATTGCCATTGCTTTACAGAGATTTCCTTTCTTTACATACAACACAAGTGTCACGTCCTGACCTTAGTTCCTTTTGTATGTTTCTATTTTAGGCTGGTCAGGGCGTGAGTTGGGGTGGGCATTCTATGTTTTGTTCTTGTGTTTATATTTCTATGTGTTTGGCCTGGTATGGTTCCCAATCAGAGGCAGCTGTCAATCGTTGTCTCTGATTGAGAACCATACTTAGGTAGCCTGTTTTCCCACTCTTGTTTGTGGGTGGTTATTTTCCATTTCAGTGTTTTTCACCATTCGGGACTGTTTTGTTTTTTCTTTATTCGCTTGTTAGTTTGTTTCCTGTGTTCAGTGTAATAAATATGACGAACACTTACCACGCTGCATATTGGTCCGATAACCGTTACAACAAGTTGCAAAGAGTGAGAGTGCATAGAGCATTCCAAACGGTGATCATGTGCTTGTGCTGTCCTGATGTGTCAATTTATACTGTGCATCTTCCTTGTTTTATTCAGCAAAACAGAGGGGAACTCAATCGTGGTGATAGAAATGGAATAAGAATCGTTGAAGCATTTAGATTGAACCTGTCATAGCCCAACACTAAAGGTAAAGTACGGACTGGTTATCTAAGAATCATTAGGGGGATCATTCTCTCTTGACTGTCACCATCGCTGCTGGAGTGAGAATGAGAATGCACAGGGACAGAAGATTGTCTAACTGACTGTGAGCAACTCTCTGCCTACTCTCGAGGTAGAAAACCAGACAAATAACTTCTCGCTGACGTTGTGTAAATGAGCAAGTGTCCCCCTGTGTGAGGGATGGAAAGGAGGTGAGAAGGGGGACAGAGAGGGAAAAAGAGGAACAAGCGAAAGAGAGCTATTTGGAGAAGTAGGAAAGGTGTGAGAGAGAGAGAGAGAGACATAACAGTCATGCCACCAAATCATGAGAACCATCTCACTGGACCACCAAGACCCAGAAAAACGAGCAATATGGTGACTTGAAGAAAAAGTTCTGACTTTTCCTAGTCTTCCTGTTTGGTTTATTTAAGAAGCCCCTTCAAATTTCCGCAGGGACTGGAGATGGTGGTGGGATGCTGGGAACAGCACAGTGGCCTTGCCACGAATTGTGCTGGAACCTGAACAGTGACAGACTTCCCAGACTGATTGGCACTTATGAGACAAACCTCTCTGAGACGGCTACTGAGTTCACCTCCATGTCAATGCATTCTTCGTGGAGAGGGAGGACAAATTGAGGGCATCATGCAAGATGATTAGACAGGGAATGAGAAACACAATATTTCTGCTTGGTGGCCGCCACAGAATACTATTTTCAGTCTACATCCCAAATGACAGTGGTTCCCAACCTTTTTCGGTTGCAGTACCTCCAACTGAATTTTGCTCTGCCCGTAGTACTCCTGAAGTACCCCTTACAAGTGCATTTTACCAGTAGGTCCTATAGTCTCATGAGTCTTCTCAAACACCCCCTGTGGATAGGCAAAGTACCCCTGGTTGACAGCCACCGCCTTAGTGGGCCCTAGTTACAAGTAGTGAACAATAAAGGGAATCCATTTCAATTGGAATGCAGCCTGTGTTTGTCATCCTGAAACAGATGCAGGGATAACTTCCTGTGATCTGATTTCTCCTTAATGGCCACATCACTTCATTTCACAAACTTTACATCATTCTAAATATTGACACTAATTGTGGAATCGGGAACTGTATCTGTATTATAACTGCCTGTAAGGTAATTAATTACCTTTAAGAGCCATATAGAGATATGCTTTCAACACTTCGAGACATGTGCATGATTTCATAATGACTAAAGTCGTAATTAGGCTATTGTACCAAGATGTGTATGATTTCAATAATGAAGCACGCTACCATGTACAAACTATCTTCCTTTGTGTGCAATCAGTGAAAGCATTACCATGTTTATCTCTCAATGCCACAAGGATGAAGTCAAGTTTAGTCTAGCGCTTTAGGTTGGTAGCATGGCCGACTTCGAATGCAGCAGCTAAGCATTCTTCTTATAAGCAAATTAATTGAGTCTATATCAAGTATGCAGTAAATCTGATTTATGTTTCATGAGAAGAAGGATTATTGCTAATGTGCATCTATAGGTACAGTGAAGCCATATTTGATTTAAACAAAAGACAATTCTCAAACCAAAGACTGATGTAATGAGTCAATACTAAATCTGGATTGAATCTGATATATGGTTCATAAGGAGCAGGTGATGGCAGATGATTTTGATCATTAGCGTAAATAACGAGTTGTTAATAGTTTCCTTGTTTTCTTAAATATTAAAAACAAATTCAGTGTGAGTCAACTTAGGGATGTCGATGTTAGTGATGGCAAGTTTCAAGCTGATGGGCCACTGTGGAGTAGATTTACAGTGGTTCAAATTGACATTTAAAATCAGATTTTTTTTATTTGTCAATAACTCAGCCATCTTTTGACCAATCTATTGACCAACCTTTTCTCAAACTATGTTAAGACATGTACCCTGGGCCATTTGGTGACATGTGCCATATACCAATTAGTGTCATTTGGTACTATGGTTCATGGGAAGAAGAGTTGTGAAGTATTTTTAGCATATGCATCCACTGGTGCCATTGTTAAATGCTTTATATTCTCAAACTGTTTAGGGACTATTTTGATGAGCCCAGACACCTAATTTGGACTAAATGTGACTTTTATTCAATGAGAAGAAGATTTTTTATGATTATATTAAGCATTAGCATTACATACAGTTGAAGTCGGAAGTTTACATACACCTTAGCCAACTACATTTCAACTCAGTTTTTCACATTTCCTGACATTTAATCAGAGTAACAATTCCCTGTCTTAGGTCAGTTAGGATCACCACTTCATTTTAAGAATGTGAAATGTCAGAATTATAGTACAGAGAATGATTTATTTCAGCTTTAATTTCTTTCATCACATTCCCAGTGGGTCAGAAGTTTTCATACACTCAATTAGTATTTGGTAGCATGGCCTTTAAATTGTTTAATTTGGGTCAAACGTTTCTGGTAGCCTTCCACAAGCTTCCCACAATAAGTTGGGTGAATTTTGGCCCATTCCTCCTGACAGAGCTGGTGGAACTGAGTCAGGTTTGTAGACCTTGCTCGCACATGCTTTTTCAGTTCTGCCCACAAATGTTCTATAGGATTGAGGTTAGGGCTTTGTGATGGCCACTCCAATACCTTGACTTGGTTGTCCTTAGGCCATTTTGTCACAACTTTGGAAGTATGCTTGGGGTCATTGTCCATTTGGAAGACCGATTTGCGACCAAGCTTTAACTTCCTGACTGATGTCTTGAGATGTTGCTTCAATATATCCACATAATTTTTCCGCCTCATGATGACATCTATTTTGTGAAGTGCACCAGTCACTCCTGTAGCAAAGCACCCCCACAGCATGATGCTGCCACCCCCGTGCTTCACGGTTGGGATGGTGTTCTTCGGCTTGCAAGCCTCCCCCTTTTCCCTCCAAACATAACAATGGTCATTATGGCCAAACAGTTCTATTTTTGTTTCATCAGACCAGAGGACATTTCTCCAAAAAGTACAATATTTGTCCCCATGTGCAGTTGCAAACCGTAGTCTGGCTTTTTTTATGCCGGTTTTGGAGCAGTGGCTTCTTCCTTGCTGAGCAGGTTATGTCGATATAGGACTCGTTCTACTGTGGATATAGATACTTTTGTACATGTTTCCTCCAGCATCTTCGCAAGGTCCTTTGCTGATTTCTTTTGATTTTCCAATGATGTCAAGCAAAGAGGCACTGAGTTTGAAGGTAGGCTTTGAAATACATCCACAGGTACACCTCCAATTGACTCAAATGATGTCAATTAGCCTATCAGAAGCTTCTAAAGACAAGACATCATTTTCTGGAATTGTCCAAGCTGTTTAAAGGCACAGTTAACTTAGAGTATGTAAACTTCTGACACTGAAATTGTGATACAGTGAATTATAAGTGAAATAATCTGTCTGTAAACAATTGTTGGAAAAATGACTTGCGTCATGCACAACGTAGATGTCCTAACTGACTTGCCAAAACTATAGTTTGTTAAGAATAAATTTGTGTAGTGGTTGAAAAACGAGTTTTAGTGACTCCAACCTAAGTGTATGTAAACTTCCGACTTCAACTGTTGTCAAAAAAGTGAATTGTTAATTATTTCCTTATTTTGTTAAAGATATCATTGCCAAACTTAACATGGTTCATCATGGTAATGTCTTTGATTATAAAAAGTTTAAAGTTAATAAGCCATTGTTTAGTGGATTTAAAACATATTTAAATGGACACAACATCTGATTTCCTGATTTATCAATAACCCATTTTTTGGTGTTATTTGTACTTACAGTTCATGAGAATACATTTTTCAAAAGTTTGCCAAAATTTCCAAGATGGAGGAAATTCTATCATCCTCCTATAAATTATGTGGTACAGTCCTTGAGCTGTTCTTGTCTTTTGAAGTTATGTAATATTTTGTGTTTTGTGTGGATCCCAGGAAGAGTAGCTGCTGCTTCAGAAACAGCTAATGGGGATCCTAATAAAGTATTAAATACTATCCTGACAGACCTAATGGGTCCTTAAAATAATTTTGTTCAGCATGAGGAAAGGCAC
This sequence comes from Oncorhynchus keta, assembly GCF_023373465.1. Taxonomy (NCBI): domain Eukaryota; kingdom Metazoa; phylum Chordata; class Actinopteri; order Salmoniformes; family Salmonidae; genus Oncorhynchus; species Oncorhynchus keta. The sequence goes on from NC_068424.1 coordinate 45,448,508, forward strand.
CTACACACACTAGGTCAAACTGGGCGACGGATATGAGGGTTTAAGTGAGACTGCTTATAACAGCGCTACCTATAGGCCAATTTACTCATGGCCTCTGGTTTCTTTGTGCCGAAGTAGAAAAAAAGTGATCAATCTAAACTGGAGTTATTTGACCATAATAATATAAGAATAACAATAGGTATCATGGCTTGGCTGCAAACCCCTAATAATATTTTGCCCAGAGCTCTTCTATTTTGAGAATACATCTTGTCAAATGGTACATAAGTGTTTCTTTGCCAACAGTCAATATCACAGTGATTTGTAATAGACTATTTGGTAAGATATTTTAACAGAAAAAAATACTATATAATGAATTATCAGGAAAAAATGGCATAACAGAGCAATTTGCACTCGTGGAATCTATCTTGTAGGTCCACATGTTCAAGCAATTCAATTCACAATACATTTCACTTGCCACCAAGCCTACATGTATCAAACCATTTTGAAGCGACAATGAAAGAGGATAATTGCAACCGATTTTAAACGGAGCTTATTTACCAAGTAAATAGACACCAGGCGAAAGAGGAGGGACTTTGAAGGTACAATTTGCTGGGAATACCGAGGGTGTGCTTTCCAAGCACTTCAATCACCGAACAGCGCGCGGTGGTGACCCACGCGTATGATTCCGTCCAGCCTTTTACATTTGCGCTCATACTTCCGACTGCGCTCAGCATACATGGAAAACGATTTCGCTTTGTGAATGTCCGCCGGGAACAGCTCATAAATTGCACTCACAAAAAAACAGTTCACTTCGTAACTGTGTTTTGATACATGTCGAAAATGTGATTTTTCTCAAGGGGCATATAGAGTCGTAAAATGATTTTGGGACCCAGCGTCTCCACAAGGAAATGGTAAGTGTGCTGAATGATTATTATTGTACATCGCAATTGAGCCCTTATGTGGAATTAGTCATATTTGTATTGTATAAAGTGTTTATAATTGACACTTATATATATTATCATGGAAGTTCATCGTAGGAGGGAGGACAGGACACCGACAGCCACTATATGTGCTGTTGTCCCTAACTTTTACACTAATGATGAAAAGTAGTTGTAAGTCCACTTTGTTTGGGAATCATGCTGTGCTGTTGCCCCAGTTTTTCATACACGTGTTGTGCAAACCACTGTATATACACTGACATAATGTCAGTGTATATACATGCATTCCAAAACAACATCAATTTATTATGGATTGTTGTTTACATTAGACCATCACTTGTATCATAGTTATTACAACCCCAAACCAACTGTATACTACGAATATTGGAAACGATCTACATTAAAAAGACTACAACAGCACTGCATGCCCATAGCTGGCCTACTTAAAATCAATAATTAGAATAGTCACATTTCACATGGTTTCAAAGTATGAAAGTTAATATCAAAATCATTACACACATTTGTCCACATTTTGCCTACAGTAGTATGTAATGGCCAATTGGTATGAGTGTGGTTGTCTATTTATCCATATGAACACTGAATTGAAGTTACATCTGACATTTACACTGACAAATGTACACTGGCACATTATGTAAGCTAGTCGTACAGGCTATTTGATGGAGCAATCAAGGTTAACCAATGCATCTTGATCGAAGGTACTCCAGCCGTGCCTTACCTCACCTGTCTCTAATAAAATCCTGATTACAATAAAATTAAACCTTCTTTTAATATACAAATCAGCTCCAAAAGCTTTAACAAGAGCAATGTATTTGGTTTCATTTGAAAACAGCTAAACATTTTGTAGAATCCAAAAATGAAATGCAGTAAAAAGATGGGGTTACAGTTTTTTTTCAATCACTTTGGTGCAATTGTCACATGTATGTGGTACATTTTCACAACTCTAAGCACAGAAATCTCAACAGATCAAGGAAATGACTCATGTTTTCAAAATTCTAACAATTGACTGAATTACAACAAACACATTCACAAAGTCACTTGTTCACACCACACCACGTCACATTATCTATTTGGATGCATATTTAATCTAAGTCTATAAACCCCTTTCACAGTTTTCACATTTTCCGGCCATAAAATTACATCTAAAAAATGATTATGTTTGATTTTTTTTAACCTACCCATCTACTCAACCTACTCCATATTTTCAAAGTGAAAGAAAAAGTATTAAACATTTAAAGGTGCACTATGCAGAAATCGCTCTGCCATTTCCTGGTTGCTAAAATTCTAGTTTATGTGAGAAAACAATCAATTATAGAGTAAAGAATCATTCTACCATCTAAACCGCTGTGAATGCATTTATTGTATTTATTGCATATATTGTATTTCCAGCTGTTTGAAGCTGGTGTACAAAACCAAAAGTAAAAGACGCAAAAATGGACCTTAAGAACGAGAAGCATAGAAATAGTGCACATAGAACAGATCTACCTCTTCTTAGACTTGCTTTCAATGAGAATGCCAGATTTGTATTTCTATGTGAATTTGGTTGGGTCGCGCAAAAATAATACATTCTAACTCCGGAAATGGTAAGACTTTATACTCATTCATATTTTCAGAAATGTATCATATCTGTAGTCATTACCTGATCATTTATGTATCCGTATTTGTCAGAAAAATGCATAATTTCAATAGATATTCTTACATGATATGTGAATCATAAATAATCATTTGAATGTTTCATCCTCGTCTGATCGAAGATGGGCTAAATCCGACTCATGAAATGTCCAGCACACAAATCATTTTTATCTGTTCAGGTGCTGAAAATCATTGTTCTTCTTCGCATGAACATACATTTGCACCATATTCAGTAATAGGCTATACAAGGCAAACATCGTCATATTTAATCCAAGTTGCTATTTCCAAAGCAGATCTCTGTTATTTCTGTTTTTAAAAATGCAGCATAGCAAATTCTGAGCTCCAATCACAACACATGTTTTCTGCAAAGGTAGACCAATCTTTGCAGAAAAATATTGTACTTATTTATCATAAAATTAATACCCCTGCCTGCCCTGTTTGTCATCATTGATGATGAGATGGGTGCTGATTGGGTCATCAGTGGTGGTCCCTCACAGTCCAAACCAAACGTGGTGGAAGAGTGTTGGTCTGTGATCCACTCCAAACTGTCAATGCATAAATCATGAATCAAAGTTGTATCGATATTGCAAGAAAATATTGTCATTACTCATAACCATAGCTCAACTCTACCTGCTTCATTCATGATGAGAAAACTTACTGGCTGGAATTAGCTATAGTAAGCTAATGAACTTTTCTACATTGCGCTGTAACGTATAATTTACCATATTTTAGTGCCCAAAAAACATAATACTTCCAGGTCAACTGTAATATGAATACGATTGTAAAGCACAATTTCTCCCCTTTCCAGGAATATCAATGATGACCTTCATTGAAGAAGGCGATGCACTCTGTCTTTTTAAAAATGACGGGTGGGGAAGCGAAACCTACAGTACCGCATGATAGGGAAAAGGGGAGATGAGCTGTGTGGGGAAACTGGTTTTTTTCCACTCGATTTGTCCAATATATCACCACTAAAATGTAAATAGAATACTATAAAGAGTTGATATAATGTGTCATTACATAAATATTTGAAGGTTTGTGTCGAATTTGAATCCGTTTTTTAGGGCGGCGCTAAAATGATCTTCAGAAGTAAACAGCAGCTGTCACGGCTTTTGAGAGTCATGTTGGCTTGCAGTGATGACGCAAAAAATGCATACATTCAGTTGTATCATCGACTAGGTATTCCCCACTTAACCTGTCCCTTTCTTGTTTTTAATCTGCGAAAGAAGAGCTACACCTGGTGGTGAGAGGCTGTACGACACAGAATGAGTTGCATTGTGTGTGCTGTACGTTATGTCATGACACGTCACAATTTAACGTACAGCGTCAGAGTGGTCAATTTTTTTCAACTTTTCTCCAATACTATCTTACCATGTCAATCAACGCTTGAATAGAAACGTAGTTCACACCCCAGATTTTGATGCCAACACAGTCGCTACAGTCCCATTAGTTTTCATTGCAGCCTCGTTTGAATGTCGCGGTTGCTCAAATTTGTATGGAATGGGGTTAGTCAACAGTAGCTAGCTAAGTTGCTAGTTAGTTAGCCTTCAAGCTAGTTATCTTATTATTAACCAGTATTACAAAATACACCTACAACAACATTTTAAAATGTTAGCGGTCACCCTGAGGCTTGATAGGGGATTTTTTTTTAAATCCTGGAGGGAAGGCAATTTCGTTATTTGTAACCTAGGCTAACATTACAAGTTAGCTTTTACCCCCCCCCTAGCTACATAATCCTACTGGCTACCGGCCAAGTTAGCCAGCTAACAGTCTTGATTCAAGTTACTAAGGTAAATAAAACATATGTCAAATTAGCTGCTCACTTTAGCGTTAACTTATTTGACGTATTTTCTGAACAGCTTCTCATTTCTTTGTTTCTCCAGTTGTCAGTTTGAATGATATGGATTTAATATTTGTAAATTGTTTATTTTATTTTTTATTTTACCTTTATTTAACTAGGCTAATCAGTTAAGAACTAATTCTTATTTTCAATGATGGCCTAGGAACAGTGGGTTAACTGCCTGTTCAGGGGCAGAACGACAGATTTGTACCTCGTCAGCTCGGGGTTTTGAACTTGCAACCTTCCGGTTACTAGTCCAACGCTCTAACCACTAGGCATGTCCTCAAAACTCAAATATGCATCAGCAATTGTCCTTATTTAGCATATCAAAATGCATATCACGATCCTGCTATGGACCTCAGCCAAGAGTATACGCTGAGAAAATATACTATGAAGGCCTACTGTCAGTATTTGTCAACATATAGAAGAAATAGTATGTCCACATAGGCCTGTCTCAGGACATCTAATGAGGCCAAATCCAGCCATACTACGTATGATATCTGGAGGGAATCCCCAAATGATATGTGCATGAAATAAAAATATATACGCTGACATGGTCGCCAGGTGTATGGTGTTTCCTCGGCTGGCTTCTGGGTTAAGCAGTGTGTCAAGAAGCAGTGCGTCTTGGCTGGGTTGTGTTTCGGAGGATGCATGGCTCTCAACCTTCGCCTCTCCAGAGTCAGCCAAGAGATGGATATCTGAACTCAATATAGGCTTCCTATCTTCACTGTGCTAAGAAAACACAGATATGCTATGTAGAGTAAACAGTCAGTATTTGTCAACTTGAAGAGAGAAAATAAGAGTCACATATCTCAAGATATAGTTTATAGATATCTATATCATAGGCTAATGCGATTAGCATGAGGTTGTAAGTAACAAGAACATTTCCCAGGACATAGATATTAGAGGTCGACCGATTACCAATACCGATTATTGGAGGACCAAAAAAGCCGATTTTTATATACATATATTTGTAATAATGACAATTACAACAATACTGAATGAACACTTTTATTTTAACTTAATATAATACATAAATAAAATATATTTAGTCTCAAATAAATAACGAAACATGTTCAATTTGGTTTAAATAATGCAAAGACACAGTGTTGGAGAAGAAAGTAAAAGTGCAATATGTGCCATGTAAAAAAGCTAACGTTTAAGTTCCTTGCTCAGAACCTGAGAACATATGAAAGCTGGTGGTTCCTTTTAACATGAGTCTTCAATATTCCCAGTTAAGAAGTGTTAGGTTGTAGTTATTATAGGAATTATAGGACTATTTCTCTCTATACCATTTGTATATCATATACCTTTGACTATTGAATGTTCTTATAGGCACTTTAGTATTGCCAGTCTAGTCTCGGGAGTTGATAGGCTTGAAGTCATAAACAGTGCTCTGCTTCAAGCATTGCGAAGAGCTGCTGGCAAACGCAGGAAAGTGCTGTTTGAATGAATGATTACGAGTCTGCTGCTGCTTACCACCGCTCAGTCAAACTGCTCTATAAAATATCAAATCATCGACTTAATTATAATATAATAAACACACAGAAATACGAGCCATAGGTCATAAAAATGGTCAAATCTGTAAACTATCATTTCGAAAACAAGATGTTTATTCTTTCAGTGAAATACGGAACTGTTCAGGTGGCATCCATAAGTCTAAATATTGCTGTTACATTGCACAACCTTCAATGTTATGTCATAATTATGTAAATTAGTGGCAAATTAATTACGGTCTTTGTTAGGAAGAAATGGTCTTCACACAGTTCGCAACAAGCCAGGTGGCCCAAAATGCTGCTTCTACCCTGACTCTGCTTGCAAAGAACGCAAGAGAAATGACACAATTTCCCGAGTTAATATTGCCTGCTAACATTAATTTATTTGAACTAAATATGCAGGTTTAAAAATATATATACTTCTGTATTGATTTTACGAAAGGCATTGATGTTTATGATTAGGTACATTGGTGCGACAACAGTGCTATTTTCACGAATGCGCTTGTTAAATCATTACCCATTTGGCAAAGTAGTCTGTGATTCGATGATAAATTAACAGGCACCGCATTGATTATATGCAACGCAGGACAAGCTAGTTAAACTAATAATATCATCAACTATGTGTAGTTAATTAACTTATGATTATGTTAATATAGATGTTTTTTTATAAGATAAGTTTAATGCTAGCTAGCAACTTACCTTGGCTCCTTGCTGCGCTCGCATAACAGGTGGTCAGCCTCCCACACTGTCTCCTCATCGAGTGCAATGTAATCGGCCATAACCAGTGTCCAAAAATGGCGATTACCGATTGTTATGAAAACTTGAAATCGGCCCTAATTAATCAGCCATGCCGGTTAATGTTGTGGGGGTGCTTCGCTGCAGGAGGGGCTGGTGCACCTCACAAAATAGATGGCATCGTGAGGAGGAAAATTATGTGGATATATTGAAGCAACATCTCAAGACGTCACCCAGGAAGTTAAAGCTTGGTCACAAATGGGTCTTCCAAATGGACAATGACCCCAAGCATACTTCCAAAGTTGTGGCAAAATGGCTTAAGGACAACAAAATCATGGTATTGGAGTGGCCATCACAAAGTCCTGACCTCAATCCTATAGAACATTTGTGGGCAGAACTGAAAAAGCTTGTGCGAGCAAGGAGGCCTACAAACCTGACTCAGTTCCACCAGCTCTGTCAGGAGGAATGGGCCAGAATTCACCCAACTTATTGTGGAAGCTTATTGTGGGAAGCTGAAAAGTTATTAATAAACAAATTATGCACATTTGGGCTTTAAAAAATATTCTCGACATCAAAATGTTAATTGGACATTTTTACAGTCTGAAACTTTGCACATACACTGTATTTGATATTGTCATCTAACTTGGCCAAAATCTGAAACTGCACCTGGTTTGCTGGAATAATACATTATGGCCTTTTTAATTGGTTCAGTCTGAAACTTTGCATTTCAAAGATGATGATAATAATACAAAAAATGATGATACAAAAAAAAAATACAAAAAACTTTTTTCCCCTTTGTATTATCTTTAAAAGGTTCTGAACTTACATCTGAAATTTGACAAATTGATTGAAAAAAGTCAGGTTTCCTTGATATAACTAAATGTCTCCCACAATTGTAAAAAAAAAAAATAGTTTGACTTTATTTTGACATCTATGTTTTAATTATAACCTCTTAATGATCAGACCCTTTAAAAACAAACATTTTTACCTAAATCTAACTGTAGCTCAGGACCTGAAGCAAGGATATGCATATTCTTGATATCATTTTAAAGGAAACACTTTGTGGAAATTTGAAATTAGTGTAGGAGAATAGCACACAAGATCTGGTAAAAGATAATACAAACAAATAAACATAATTTTTATTCTGCCCATTATCTTTGAAATGCAGGAGAAAGACCAGACCAGACCATTTTGGCCACTTGCATTATGTGTGCAAAGTTTCAGATTGTTCCAGTGAAGCCTTGCAATACTGGACAATATTTTGTATCAAGTCTGCCCAAATGTGCTGAATTGGTCATTTGATACATTTTCAAGTACTTAACTATAGATAACATACAAAAATTAAGTTTATACATACTCCCAGGAATGTCATGCATGATGGGTCATTAGCTTATACACTAACTTTCACATATCTAGATGGTCGGGCGCGGTGGGTGTGGAGCTGGACACAGCAGGGTTCAAATTGTATAACCCAGTTCCTACATTTGAATATACAAATTGATTTTATAAACCAAAACTATGCTACATTTGATCTCTGGGACCCTCAAGATGACAAATCAGAGCAAGATTACTGTATGTAAGTACATTGTTTACCTTCAGAGGTGAATGACCCTCAAGATGACAAATCAGAGCAAGATTACTGTATGTAAGTACATTGTTTACCTTCAGAGGTGAATGTATCAAACGAGTTGCCGTGACAAAAGTTATGTTGTTGTTGTGCACGCTCCTCAAACAATAGTATGTTAATTTTTCACTGTTATAGCTACTGTAAATTGAACAGTTCAGTTAGATTAACAAGAATTTAAGCTTTCTGCCCATATAAGACATGTCAATGTCCTGGGAAATGTTCTTGTTACTGACATCATGCTAATCACATTAGCGCCCTTTAGCTCAACCGTCCCGGTAGAGGGACACCGTAGATGATAACATTCTTTTACGTTCTGGGCATTTTTGTTCAGTCCCCCAAAAATCGCAACAAAGCACCTATTCAAAGCCCTCCCTCTGTCACTCCAAATCTTCCAGTGCCTGCCTGTAAGTTGGAAATCTTTGTCAGTATGTGTGCGTGTGTAGACTTTCTGCCCCTCCCCCTCCGAAGCATAGGTTACTGTGGCCAGTGGTGTAAAAAGTACTCAATTGTCATACTTGAGTAAAAGTAAAGAGAACTTAATAGAAAATGACTCAAGTAAAAGTTAAAGTCACCCAGTAAAATACTACTTGAGTAAAAGTCTAAAGGTATTTGGTTTTAAATGTACTTAAGTATCAAAAGTAAACAGAAAAATATCAACCATTTAAAATCCCTTATATTAAGCATACCAGACAGCATCATCAACACTCAGACATAATTTACAAATGAAGCATTTGTGTTTAGTTAGTCTGCTAGATCAGAGGCAGTAGGGATGACCAGGGATGTTCTCTTGATAAGTGTGTGAATTTGGGTGTCAGGGAAAATGTGTGATGTAAAAAGTACATTTTCTTCAGGAATGTAGTGAAGTAAAAGTAAAAGTTGGCAAAAATATAAATAGTAAAGTAAAGTACAGATACCCCCAAGAATGACTTAAGTACTTTAAAGTATTTTTACTTCAGTACTTTACACCACTAACTGTAGCCTACTGGCAACATTAAAAGCACGATTCAGAAATTAGAGAGAGATATTTTTAATTAGAGAAGAATGGATGAACTTGTTCAGTGCTAGCTAAGGATAGTATAGGTATCCCATTTCACATTTATTAACTGCAAAAATGTAAGACGTGTTTTTAATTCTAGTGCCGCTCTGCACACACACGCTAGTTAACAATAGCTCTGGTCCTACTCTCGGACGTTAAAAGACATTCAAAGTTCCTCCATAGAAGCCGCTCCTCTGTAGGTAAAATTATGTGGGCCTAACTCAGATAATGCATTTCATTACAAGATGCCCAGCACTTCATTCCAAGCCTCCTCCTCCACCCTTTCTCGCACTCTCCCAACCCGCATCTCGCGCTCTCAACTTGTCCGTCCATAGGTACTGGCAGCACAGTGTGTGTGTTTGTCTTTCAAAAGTTTATTATGAAAAAAGAAAAAAATGATGGTTCTGTTCAGAACAAAACATATTTTGGTTCCAATCCTTGGTCTCTGATGAAGCTGGTGTTAGAAATGATATGTGGTGATTTCCCATTCGCTGATTCTCCCAGCAAGACAGAGATAAGAGGTGTAAACAGCAGAGAGCCAGGAGTAAAGGAAAGGCAAAGCAAGTGTGTTCTGATGATTAGCTGTGACGACTAGAAGTGTGTTCATCTCTGTTCCAATGTGAGCTGCCTGCCTATGCTGGACAAAGTGAGCTTACGCAACAACTCAGCAGCCAGTCAATAAGGCAGTGGCGGTGCCAGGTTTGGTGTCTGGTAGATACTAGATAGAGGATGTGTTCTGATGAATGGCATGGCATGGGAGAGGGCCTTGTTGAAGGATCAATAGACTCCACTTTCACATCGCATTAGAACTGGAGCTGAGCAAACCCAAGAGCTAAAGGTTAGGTGTGAAAACAAACTCTCGGACAGCTTCCATTCCTATGTTCACTTTACGCCCTTCCATCTGAAGCCCTCTATCTGTCTCACGGCCCAGCACGGCACAGACTCACACCGTCCCATCAGTTAAACAGAGGGGAATTACCTCTCTGTTCAATTACAGGTCTCAGTGGAAACATACAGAATCAAACTTTATCACATGTATTTTTTGATAGGTAGATGACTTACTACTCCACATGTCCACTTTGTAGAAATTAGTACATGGATGTAATGAGGAAGTACAGTATGCGATTGCTGTCCTCATACACAGTTTGTCATAAGAATGCATTGTCACGACTCTCTGAATGACCATTCTTTCCACAATGTATCTAGAACCTAAATAATGGTATTGGTGAAAAGAGTGGAACGTGAAAGCGGCATATACAACTTTTTTCCATCCCAGTTGGTAATTGTAGACAGTGTGCACTGACTCCAGAAATGAACGGCAAGCGAAAAATTAACAGCAAGAGAACAATGAGAGATGTCCATGTCTCTGCAGTTTATCACCATTTCTCCTATTGATCAGACCCCCAGTAGAGAGCTAGTGCTTTGCGTGGTCAAGGTGCTGCTGTGAATCGTTTACTTTATGTTCCTAGTATTGCTTATAATTACTGAATTGAGCCTGCACTGACTGTGTTTATTGATTTTTTTGTAAACCTTTATTTAACTAGGCAAGTCAGTTAAGAAAAAAAATCTTATTTACATAGACGGCCTAACCCGGCCAAACCCTCCCCTAACCCAGACGACGCTGGACCAATTGTGCACCGCCCTATGGGACTCCCGATCACGGCTGGTTGTGATACAGCCCAGGATTGGACCATTGTCTGTAGTGACGTTCTCTAGCACTGAGACGCAGTACCTTAGACTGCTGCGCCACTCGCCACTCTGGAGCCACTCGCCACTGTGTCACTGGAACATTGATTATAATATAAGAGAACTGAAAAACAAAACAAAACATTTTTTATAAAGATTTTATACAGTCCATAAAGCTTGTGAAAACAGCTTTCAAATTATAAATGAGTTATGGCTCATTTATTAGAGAAGAGAGTGTCAGAAAGAAAAAGACCCAATTAAAGCTTTTAGGAAAGTCGTTCTTCACTGACACTCTGTAACGGTCCATTTTGTTGTTTTTAGTAATTGATTAAGTTATATCATGTCCATCCCTGTAGCGTAACCGTTTTTGTCAAGCACTGAGAAATAAATAGACAATCATTTTTTTATGACATTATATCAGTGTTGTGTTAGTCCTGAGTGCTTTTCTGTTTGGAGAGAAAAATGTTTTCGGTTTCTGTGTTTTTTGGCAAGGATTTCTTTTAAACTCAGACAAGCAAGCATTGTCATTCACCTCAGGTACTGTCCGTATTACGAATATAACATTTTAAAAGATCCCAGCTAACACAGTGGATCTGGGATGATCCCAGCTGAGATTCGAGGCACTCGACTGAGAGTCGAGTGACGTTATGTGGAGTCTGGGCCGCCTTAGCCTGTATTACTTATGGCTAGGATGCGGGGATTGAGCTCAGGCTGATTCCGGTGAGAATTATCTGGCCCAAATGTATTACTTGGTTCCCGGGCCGATTGGGCTACTCTCTGGCAGATGACTACACAGGCTGCTTTACAAAATGAGCATTTCATTATTTATTTCGTTTTCCATATTTTCTCATTGTTTCTGTGATCAAAAAATGCAATTAACATTTAAATAAAACAATTTAAGAGTCCTGTTTAAGTAGTATTTTAGTATTTTTATACTTTGTGCAAGGCAATTGATCAGCATTAAAAACGTTGTGAATGGAGCCTCCCGAGTGGCTCGAGGGTCTAAGACACTGCAACGCAGTGCGAACTGCGTTGCTACAGATGCTAGGTTGATACCCGTGCCGGCCGCGACCCGGGAGACCCATGAGGCGATGCACAATTGGCCCAGCGTCCTCCGAGTTAGAGGAGGTTTTGGCCAGCCGGGATGTCCTTGTCCCATCGTGCTGTAGCAACTCCTGTGCAGGGCCAGGCGCATGCACACCGACACGGTCACCTGGTCTAAGGTGTTTCCTCTGACATAATTTGAATGCATAAAATGTATAATAGTAATATTTAAAATGACTAAATTGGGTAATTTTGTATACATGTATTTCAATTTGCATCGGGCCGTTGGGGGGGTTCTGGTAAGATGCCTGCAAAGTAGGCTGAATTCCGGTAGAAAGAAACGGCCCGATGTACTTGGGCCGATTCTGGGCAGTCATTCATTTTGATTCCGGGCCGAGTCTGACACTCGATTTCGGGCCGAGTCTGACACTCGATTTCGGGCCGATTCAATCAGTTCCGGCCCCCGGAAGAGGGCCACTTCTGGGCCGGTTCCTGATTGCTAGCTGGGATGTTTGCACAAACACACACACACACACACTGAATCAACATAATATTTACATAAATAATAATATGATATGGTATGCTAGAAAGTTGAGTTCTGCTGTAAATGTTGGAAATAATTTTCCTGAAATAAAATAATGAATTCGGGCCCTTGTCGACATACAATATCCTGTCAAGTATGACACCGCTAAGTAAGGCTTGTCACACATGAATATCATTGTGTCAATTACAGTTTTTTTCTATAACTTTGGCAAATTTTTCAGATGTAAGTGGTATATTTTCAAAACTCTAAACTGATAACACTTTTAATGCACCTTTTCTTATCACATTTTAGGGAAGACCAAGCTGCAGACAGTGTCAAAGTAACAAAAGTTTATTACTAGAACAGGGGGTAGGCAAAACGAAAGGTCAAGGACAGGCAGAGGTCAGTAATCCAAATCAGAGTCCAAAAGGTACAGAACGGTTGTAACGGTTTTCCTCCTCTTCAGAGGAGGAGTAAGATGGATCGGACCAAAATGCAGCGTGGTATGTGTCCATGTTAACTTTATTACATCAGAACACAAGATAATAAAAAATAACAAAGTGCAGGAAATAAATGAAAATCGAAACAGTTCTGTATGGTGAAAATACAGACACAGAAAACAACTACCCACAACCCATAGTGGGAAAACAGGCTGCCTAAGTATGGTTCTCAATCAGAGACAACGATTGACAGCTGCCTCTGATTGGGAACCATACCAGGCCAAAACCAGAAATACAAAACATAGAACAAAAACATAGAATGCCCACCCCAACTCACTCCATGACCAAACTAAAATAGAGACATAATAAAGGAACTAAGGTCAGGACGTGACAACGGTAGGCAGTCTCAGGGTCAGGGCAGGCAGAGGTCAATAATCCAGTGTTGTGTGATAAGGTACGGAACGGCAGGCAGGCTCAGGGCCAGGGCAGAATGGTCAAAACTAGAAAACAGGAACTAGAAACAGAAAGGAGCAAGTGGAAAACCGCTGGTAGACTTGACAAACAAAACGAACTGGCAACTGACAAACAGAGAACACAGGTATAAATACACTGGGGATAATGGGGAAGATGGGAAACACCTGGATGGGGATGGGAACAAGCACAAAGACACGTGAAACAGATCAGGGTGTGACACTTATGTTCAGAAACTTTGATTGCGCATTCATTGGGGGTTCACACACCCTCCACCTCTGAGTCATTCATGCAAAATCATATTTATTTATTAAATACTGTACCCCACCTCTGAGTCATTCATGCAAAATCATATTTATTTATTAAATACTGTACCATGAGCACATTTTGTTTAGGCCCCAATACATCAGATAATGATAGGCTCTGCATTTAGTCATTTTAACTACACATTTAAAGTGTATTTTTTAAGTGCTGAATAGAAAGAATAATAGATGCTAAATATGATTTTCTATACAGTTTTTGACTATGCACAATTGTTGACATGCACAATTGTTTTATCATTTGTATCCAATGGCAGATTGTGAGCAGTGGTGGAAAAAGTATCCAATTGTCATACTTGAGTTAAAGTAAAGATCCCTTAATAGAAAATGACTCAAGCAAAAGTAAAGGTCACCCAGTAAAATTCTTCTTGAGTAAAAGTCTAAAAGTGTTTTGTTTAAAATATACTTAAGTATCAAAAGTAAATGTAATTACTAAAATCTACTTATGTATAAAAAGTAAAAGTGTAAATAATTTCAAATTCTTTATATTAAGCAAACCAGACGGCAACATTTTCTTATTTTTTAAATTTACGGATATCCAGAGGCACACTCCAACATTCAGACATCATTTACAAATAAGTGCGTGAATTGCCATTTTCCTGTGTGTTTAAAGAAAATGAGTAAAAAGTACAACTACTTGGCAGCCAAAAGCTGAATTTCAGCATACTGCACATACAAGTAATTTGAACAAAAAATATTTCAAATGAAATCAGCAAGTCAGTTATGATGGGAGCTGAATAATATATGGGACTTGAAACAGATGAAATGGTATTGAGAGCGGAGGAAGCATTGCTGATCTCCGAGGGAGCTGGTCAGTCAGAGTCAGAGAGACAGTCAGGTCCGCATCCTCTGAATCTCATCTCGCTATCCCCTCACATCCTCCTTTCTTTGGCTTTGTTGATGGTTAGCTGGCTAGCCACTCCTCTCAACAAACACCGTGTAGCACCAGGGCCGTCGCTGCGGTTTGAGTTTTAGTGAGGTCCGGAAGGGTTATTTGCTATTGGTGAACAGCAAAAACAAGCAAAAACAACCCCAGCCATTATCACATTGGCTGCTGTAGGTTCGTTCATTCACCTCAGCCTATTAGCTATTCAATTGCTATGTTATACCTCTGAAAAGGAGGAAATATGAGAAAATATTCACACTGACATGTAGCAACAGCAATAAAAAAAACAGATTACATTATTAGAACTGCATTGTTTGCATTTTGATTGCATTTTAATGTAGACCTATAGGGAAGATAGGCCATGTGGATATGTTCATATTTAAACAACCTATTTTTTTTTAAAGTTTCTAACTTGTTAGATGAGATTAGTACAGATTTTCTCAGGGGATCACAAATGGGGACTGTGATCCCAAGTTTGGGAACCACTGTACTAACCTCTCTCTCCGCTGGCTTCCTCACTGTCTGTCACGGATCCCGCCGGAACTTTCATCACGCACACCTGTCCCTTATTCCCAATGATTAGTATTTGTATATACTGTACGTGCCCTTTGGTTTCCACTGGGTGTCGATTATTGTTACAATGTCCGTTTGTGCGTGTGAGTACCTGTGCTGTGTGTTTTGGGCTTTCGTGCCCTTGCGTAGATGATTACGGGTCTCGTCCCTTGTGTGTGTGCGTGTGTTATTTATTTGAGGTACTCCTCACTATTTTGTTTGGGTTTCAACCCCTTTTTGTTTTGTTCAGTGTTTGTTGTCCCCGTGCCTTTACACGGCACGCCGTCATTTGGGTACAGTAAAAAAAACTATTACGAATTCCTGTGTCTGTCTCCCTATTCATTCATACCGATGCGACACTCTCTCTCTTTGTCTCGTCTGCTTCCTCCTGCATGCATTGCAGCCTGTCTCGGCCTCCCTACTGAGTGCCACATCACTGTATGTCTCAGTAGCCTACTCTCTGTAAAGCAAAGATATTATGAGATTTTAGTAGCGTAATATTTGCTCCTGCTTAGGTAGGCTCTGTTTAACTTTAGTTTCTTACTTCATCCCTCTAGCTGGCTAAGTCACACTAGCCAGAGCCCTTCAATGTTACAGCAATTTAAGTCTCTGCCGGCAGATAGCCACCTTACTGACATAAGTGACTATTTACCAGTAGTGCACTCATTCTCCGAGAGTCAGTTTTTGTTTGTTTGGGGGGATGTCTGTAGACAAGGCAGGAGTTGCAGGATGGTTTTAAAATGGCCTTTTGTACGGCATCTCACAAACACGCTGTGAGCAGCAGCATCTCTAGACTAGTTGCCTATAGAGCTGACTGCGAGCTGGGGTAGTTCATTTCACATCGCCCTCTGCTTGTTCCACGAGAATGAGTTGTTTGACAGAGTGCTGAAATGTGCTGCTAAAATGGGAAATATGGGAGGCAAATCCGTGGGATGCAGGCGGACATAACATAACATACCACTGTAAAGGATTCCACTCTCACAGAGAGGCAGATGTAAATAGAATTCAGTCAGATCAAAAATATAAGCATTCTGAGCTTTGATCAATGCTGGGAACAATATTTAGATGTTGACCCGCAATTGATTTTCTTTACTGTGTACAATATACTGTACATTATACACATTTGAAAAAGGTCCGGACCTAGGTGTCCTGATATGTAGTTACGTCCATGTGTAACACCCACATGGGTGATGCTACTTGTGCCACCACAAAGGTGCTGGAACCCACACCACACTATGTCTATGGTCAGAGTAACATATCTTCACTAAAATATCTCCACTTGCAATCCTCTCGCTTGTATTTCTGTTTCACCAGTGTTCTGGCATCATTAAAATCCCAATCCCAACAGTCCCCAACAGATGGGATTCTTCAAAGTAGTCGCCCTTTGCCTTGATGACAGCTTTGCACACTCTTGGCATTCTCTCAACCAGCTTCATGAGGTAGTCACCTGGAATGCATTTCAGTTAACAGGTGTGCCTTGTTCAAAGTTAATTTGTGGATTTTCTTTTATTTTTAATGCATTTGAGCCAATCTGTTTTGTTGTGACAAAGTAGGGGTGGTATACAGAAGATAGCCCTATTTGGTAAAAGACCAAGTCCATATTATGGCAAGAACAAGTGCAGTCGCAAGAATCATCAAGCGCTATGATGAAACTGGCTCTCATGAGGACTACCACAGGAAAGATTGAATAAGTATCGAAATTGAAAGAGAGATTTGGTACAGTTAACAAGTGACTTTGTGAATTGTTCGTTTTACTCAGTCGATTAATTGCTTGGAGTTTTGAAACATGAGCCATTTTTAGGATCTGTTAAGATATTTGTGCTGAGAGTTGTGAAAATGTACCACATACTTGTGAAAATTGCACCAAAGTGATTGTAAAAAACTGTAACCATCATAGAAACTTGAGTGAGCAGGTGTCAGTTGGCATTTGAATTATAGTAGCCACAGAATAGAGTGTGATGAGGAAAATACTGCTTTGTTTTCTTGGAACTTTGTTTTCTAAGAACTTGCTCCACACTTTTTCAGATCTCCGGAAAATAATGTTTAGTTTTTTTTTTACATTTGGGATTGGAATGGTGGACATATTTGGTAGCGGCTAGACTGTTTATCTATCCCCTAGAGTTTAGTCCAAGAGAAACAGGAGGGTTTATTTTTGCAACGTGTGACTAATGGAAATCAATGACAACAAACATGTAAAAAACTGATTATGATATTGATTTCCTTATGGAGGGGTAAGTGCTCTTGGTGTGGATTTGAATACATCAGTGTAATGAACTCCGGAATTTAGTCAGTGAAACAAAAATCCCTGTTAAAAACTCACTAGGGATTGTTTATACCACAGAAACATTTGGGAAACTAAACTTTTAGTCTGCTGGCCCAATAACTTCCAGAAGTGAGAGAGGAGAAGACCGCAGTGGTAATCAGTTCCTTGGACCGGCTGGAAGAGATGAAACGAACAGGGCAAATAGGCAGAAAGTCGTGCTGTGGTCTGCCTCAGACAACCAGTAGATAGAAAACAAACTCAAGAACCAAGTACTTGTGCTTCCGCATGTATTCCCCAGAGCCTGGCCCTGCATAAGCTTGGGTGACTCTCTCTCCCCTCTTGAGAGGGATTGTTCTCTGTCTGAGCTAGACTTGACTGAACAAATCTCCAGTTTATAGGTTCCTCTGGAATGTTAAAGCGTTCCGCATGTTATACGGCAGATCGATTTGTCCGCCATCTGAAATGAAAATGTAATTTGGTAAAATTCTTAAACGAGAGACACGCGCCAATGGGAGAACTAAAACTAGTTCTAAATACTTTGCTACGGGGAGAGGAGCATTTCAAGGAGAGCCTTGTCTGATTTTCATTATACACATCATTGCCTTTATTAATCGTCTTTGTTGCTACAGCACCTGCCCTTATATTGGATGGATGACGTCAGGTATGGGGTGCCAGGTAGCCTAGTGGTTAGAGCATTGGACTAGTAACCGAAAGGTTGCAAGATCAAATCCCCCCCGCTGACAAGGTAAAAAAAAAAAAATCATTCCGCCCCTGAACAGGCAGTTAACCCGCTGTTCCCCGGTAGGCCGTCATTGAAAATAAGAATTTGTTCTTAACTGACTTGCCTAGTTAACTAAAGGTACAAATAAAAGGCAACATAAACTTATCCTCAGTGATGTATTCTCCCAAACAAATGGCTCTTATGAAGCTTGTTTTTGTTAATGTTCCCCCAGACACAGATTATTTGAGTTGAAAAAAGTTGCTCTACAATAAACAATTATTTATTCACTGTCGAACATCAGCAATTTAATAGTATTGTCAATCCTTTAAAGAAAAGTTGTATCTGATTATGACTGCAGTATTATATCGTTATACACCATACAGTTGCTAATAGAAATACAGTCATTTTAATAGAAACTTTGAAACATGTCCAATGCATAGTAGTCAAGACGATAGATGAAGGGTTCGGCTCGTGTGACCACTTTGAAATAATTCTTAATCACCAAAGCTTTATTTAAAGATCAAGTTTGGCAACAGCAAAACAGTGAGTGGACATCCCCATTTGATCTATGTAGGCTATTGGACTATGTTATTTTATCCAGCTCGTGTTATAATTGTGGACGTGCGTAAAAAACCTTCCTTGTAGGCCGTATGCCCATCACGAAATGAGACATGAGATAATCTGGTGACACTCTTTAGAAACATTGAAGTTATTTCCCCTTAACAATAGCTTGTTTTCCATTTAATTTGATTTTTTTTATTTTTATTGTCGTTAGTAGACTAACTCTACCCTACTGTAACGAAAAGCTGGTTCAACAGCAATGCGTCTGGTGTCTCTCTTATCCTGGCCAGAAGGTTTCTAAATGGTCTACTTGTGTCTTTTGCCGACATGCTTTTGCATTATTCACAATTCACATATGCCCACCTGCAGTGCATACTCCATTCGTCTTGTAACCATCTACATTTCCAAAGAATGCCTATTGTCTGGTTACAAAAGGCCCGTTTCTCCAAACATAGGCAAATAATTGTTTTCAGTCCCTATAACGCCATATCAACAGTAGCCCTATGCTATATCTTGCTTATTGAGAACCTGCCTTTCACATACAAGAAACTCTATAGGAGCCTATTTTTTTTTTTTTAGAAGCGCAATGCATGAAAGGCCTACACTCGGTGAAGGCAGTTAATCAAATCAAATGTTATTTGTCACATGCACCGAAAACAACAGTTGTGTCATTTACCGGGAAATGCTTACTTACGATGGATGACGTAAGTAAGCATTTCATGTAAGAATTCCTTGGCCTTACAAATTCTAAAAAAGCTCCGGGCCTAACACTTAGACACGAGTCCATGAAACCCAGACAGCAAACTGTGAGCTGTGTTTACCCTTAATGCACTGCAAGTGCGAAACCATGGTAGTTTATACTGGCAGTGGTAGAGAAGCACTTTATTACCTCAGGATGAGAAGCCTGCCACTCTGGCCTCAACGCCATGACCTCTGAAAATACACATAGCTATGTCCTCCCTGGACTGTTCAACTCAATTTCGTTCTCCGGTGTGTTGCATTGAGTAATGTCACAAATATGCACTGTAGCCTACTTTACAAAGGTTTATGGGACTTTATGTTGAGAGAAAATTCAATCTAGTCTTATTCAGGATGACACATGACCAATGTCAACTCCCATAAAGAGATTCGTGGGGGTGAGTTATTTGCAGTTATTTATTTAACTATCGTAAAATGTAATCTTCAGATATGATGTTGATAGATGTGTGTGGTGAAAAGCTATTGTTTAGTGTGCAGAGTTAAAATAAAGCATTAATGAGCTTTATTTTTGGTCAGTTCCTTCAGAAATACCTCTAATGTTAGTGTTTCGTGAGGGGGAAAAAAAACAGGAAAGAAACATTCATTATTAACTCAGCTGGATACTGCGTGACATAAAAGTATGTGAATGTATAGAGCTCGCCAGCTTGTAGTCATAAAGTGAAGTGAGTTACCTTTGGTTCGTTCAGCCATCTCCATAGGGAAAATTAATGGGGATGGAATGGGGTTTATGAGATAAATGCTGAAAATAACGTCCGAGGTTACCACAGGCTTAGGAGATCTTATACATTTTGTTCTATGAGATAATAGCAGTCAGTTAACATCACCTTTATGAATTATGAAGTCTTTATGTGCTTTGTGTTTTTTTACATTACATAAATTCATAGCAAATCACAAAAAGCGACGTTAGCTGAGGAGGATTATCTCATAGAACAAAACGTATAAGATCTCCTAAGCCTGTTTAGCACATGCCTTATTATCCTCCAAAAACGGCATTCATTGTCTCCATAGTCTCTGTCCAACGAACCATGGCGAAGTTAGTGCCTACACAAAGATGCCATTACTATTTCTCTCTATTAGTATCATTTTTAACCCATTCATGTCCATAACGGAAATTAATCATTTCCTTTGGTGGGCAAAGCTGTCATCAAGGAAAAAGGCGGCTACTTTGACAAATCTAAAATTTAAAAGATATTTTGTTTAGTTTAACACTTTTTTAGTCACTATATGGTTCCATATGTGCTATTCCATCGTTTTTATATTTTCACTATTATTCCACAATGTTGAAAATAGAACAAATGAAGAAAAACTATTTAATGAGTAGGTGTGCCCAAACATTTGACTGGTACTGTGTACAAACAGTATATATACTGAGTGTACAAAACATTAAGAAAACCTGCTCTTTCCATGACATAAACAGACCAGGCGAATCCAGGTGAAAGTTATGATCCCTTATTGATGTCACTTGTTAAATCCACTTCAGTCAGTGTAGATGAAGGGGAGGGGACATGTTAAAGAAGGATTTCTAAGCCTTGAGACAATGGAGACATGGACTGTGTATGTGTAAGGGTGAACGGGCAAGACAAAATATGTATGTGCCTTTTAATGGGATATGGAAGTAGGTGTCAAGTGCACCGGGTTTGAGTGTGTCAAGAACTGCAACACTGCTGGGTTTTTCACACTCAACAGTTTCCTGTGTGTATCAAGAATGGTCCACCACCCAAAGGACATCCAGCCAACTTGACACAAATGTGGGAAGCGTTGGGGTCAACATGGGCCAGCATCCCTTTAGAAAGCTTTCAACACCTTGTAGAGTTCATGACCAACAAGTTGAGGCTGTTCTGAGGGCAACAGGGGGTGCAACTTAATATTAAGAAGGTGTTCCTAATGTTTTGTACAGTCAGTGTATGAACAATATCTAAAGAAATACCCATACTCTCTCTCTCACACACACTCATAGAGTATATTATATAGCAGAAGCAAATCCAGTACAAGTCAATGGAGAGGCATGATACAGCATCCTCCCTCTTCCTCTCTCTCTCTCTCTCTCTCTCTCTCTCACAAACACACGTTTACACACATACCACAGACATACACACACACTCTCACACCCATGCGCGCAATCACACACACACACACACACACACACACACACACACACACACACACACACACACACACACACACACACACACACACACACACACACACACACACACACACACACACACACCGATACACACACACAAGCAACACCTGGTGGGAAAGCACAACCGTTCTGAATTTATTTACAAATACATGTCTTTGAAGCTAATCTTGTTTAGTCTGATGTCCTGACTGGTTTCTTTGATTGAATGTTACGTTTGTAGGAACTGTAGAATTGTTATTTGTTTACCTTTTGCTGTGGAATGTGTGATTAAGTGTGGGTAGTTCAGATAATGAATTGAATCCCTTTTTGAATGCATAAATTGTGACATGAACAAATCCTTTGTTTACGCTGTATAGTATCCTCTAGGAGTATGTGTGAGTTTGTGTGGATTTCTATTGGTCGAGACAATTATTAAAAGATGCGAACATGTTTAATATCTGAGAAAGAGAGAAAACACTGTAAAATGACTCAGTTTCCAGTCTCTTATTTTGAAAAAGAGCGACCCGGCTCTACGTATTCTACTGGTTAAAGCAGCCAAAGAGTTAACACACACAGGAATTTGTAATCACACATCCCATGCACGTATGTCCACCCACGCTCTGACTCTGGGAAAAATACAGTTTAGGCCCGGGTAATACGTATACGCTTGAGAGAGTATGCAACGGATCCCACTGGCCAGTGCTGGGCTAGCTAAGAGCATCTAACCAATAACATTATGCATGATCAGTGCATGGGCAATGTGGGGTGCATGGGGACAGTCTGATTGGCTGAAACCACGAGCTGGAGGTGATCAATATCTCACATGATGGGGATGGGGAGAGCTATACTGTACAACGCATATACTCTAGGGGTGTGTGTGTGTGTGTGTGTGAAAGCGAGTTTGTGTGGATTTCTTTAGACATTGTTTTTATATACAGTATACGTATATTGTTCCAGACAATCTATATACCACAAATTATTAACATCTGATCATTACAACAGGTCTAACAATACTTCTGAACAATACTTCTGAATTGTATTTCAAAATACGCTTGCTGAAGTCTTTTAAATGTTTTTTTTTTTTCACATTTTCTCAAAATCCTAACATTGACTGACACTGGAATGATAGACAATATGATATGATAGACAATATTACTATTTCAATATGGCCTGTCTAGACACTTGTACTAACTATATAGAAACAAAATGTCATGCATTTATGCCAAACAGAATTTGTTCTGTGGCACATTTTGATATTGTACTAAATATAGTACAATGATGTAAATGGGTTAATATTGTGATGAGTATTTTCAAATTGATCAGTGTAATACCAATATAGAGCTGTCACGCCAGCTCCTGACCAATGTCCCCTTGAACATTTTTGGCGCTGACCAAATTCAATTAAAATCAAATCAAATCAAATGTTATTGGTCACATACACATGGTTAGCAGACGTTATTGCGAAATGCTTGTGCTTCTAGTTCCGACAGTGCAGCAAAATCTAACAAGTAATCTAACAATTCCACAAAAATGACATAATACACACAAATCTAAGTAAAGGAATGGAATAAGAATATATACATAGAAATATAAGGATGAACAATGACTGAGCAGCATAGGCAAGATGCAATAGATGGTATAAAATACAGTATATGTATCTATATGAGATGAGTAATGCAAGATATGTAAACATTATTAAAGTGACATTATTAAAGTGAGAGTTTTAGGTGACAAGCTCAATTTCTTCAGCCTCCTGAGGTTGAATAGTTACGCCTTCCTCACCACACTGTCTGTGTGGGTGGACAATTTCAGTTTGTCTGTGATGTGTATGCCGAGGAACTTAAAACTTTCCACCTTCTCCACTGCTGCCCCGTCGTTGTGGATAGGGGGGTGCTCCCTCTGCTGTTTCCTGAAGTCCACTATCATCTCCTTTGTTTTGTTGACGTTGAGTGAGAGGTTGTTTTCCTGACACCACACTCTGAGTGCCCTCACCTGCTCCCTA
Organism: Oncorhynchus keta; assembly: GCF_023373465.1. Taxonomy (NCBI): domain Eukaryota; kingdom Metazoa; phylum Chordata; class Actinopteri; order Salmoniformes; family Salmonidae; genus Oncorhynchus; species Oncorhynchus keta. The sequence continues at coordinate 45,472,162 of NC_068424.1, forward strand.
TAGGCTGTCACGTCGTTGTGCAAACTTGATGATTGAGTTTGAGGTATGCATGGTCACACAGTCATGGGTGAACAGGGAGTGCAAGAGGGGACTGAGCACGCACCCTTGTGGGGCCCCAATGCTGTGGTTCAGCGAAGTGGAGATGTTGTTTTCTACCTTCACCACCTGGGAGGCGGCCCGTCAGGACGTCCAGGACCCAATTGCACAGGGCGGGATCGAGACCCAGGGCCTCAAACTTAATGATGAGCTTGGAGGGTACTATGGTGTTGAATGCTGAGCTGTAGTCAATGAACAACATTCTTACATAGGTATTCCTCTTGTCCAGATGGGATAGGGCAGTGTGCAGTGTGATGGTGATTGCATCATCTATGGACCTATTGGGGCGGTATGCAAATAGAACTGGGTCTAGGGTGACAGGTAAGGTGGAGGTGATATGATCCTTGCTCGTCACTGAAAACACTTCATGATGACAGAAGTGAGTGCTATGGAGTGACAGTCAGTTACATTTGCCTTCTTGGGTACAGGAACAATGGTGGCCATCTTGGAGCATGTGGGGACAGCAGACTGGGATAGGGAGAGATTGAATATGGTCATAAACACACCAGCCAGCTGGTCTGTGCATGCGATGAGGACGCGGCTAGGGATTAAAAAATAATAATAATAATACATGTACAGTGCCTTGTGAAAGTATTCGGCCCCCTTGAACTTTGCGACCTTTTGCCACATTTCAGGCTTTCAAACATAAAGATATAAAACTGTATTTTTTTGTGAAGATTCAACAACAAGTGAGACACAATCATGAAGTGGAACGACATTTATTGGATATTTCAAACTTTTTTAACAAATCAAAAACTGAAAAATTGGGCGTGCAAAATTATTCAGCCCCCTTAAGTTAATACTTTGTAGCACCACCTTTTGCTGCGATTACAGCTGTAAGTCGCTTGGGGTATGTCTCTATCAGTTTTGCACATCGAGAGACTGAATTTTTTTGCCATTCCTCCTTGCAAAACAGCTCGAGCTCAGTGAGGTTGGATGGAGAGCATTTCTGAACAGCAGTTTTCACTTCTTTCCACAGATTCTCGATTTCACCTTTATTTAACCAGGTAGGCCAGTAGAGAACATGTTCTCATTTACAACTGCGACCTGGCCAAGATAAAGCAAAGCAGTGAAACAACAACACATACACATTGGATAAAAAAACATACAGTCAATAACACAATAGAAAATTGATATACAGTGTATGCAAATGAAGTAAGGAGGTAAGGCAATTAATAGGCCATAGTTGTCAAAATAATTACAATTTAGCAATTAACACTGGAGTGATAGGGTGGGTGTTGCTATGGTGACCAGTGAGTTGAGATAAGGCGGCGCTTTACCTAGCAAAGACTTATAAATGACCTGAAGCCAGTGGGTTTGGCGATGAATATGTAGTGAGGACCAGCCAATGAGAGCATACAGGTCACAATGGTGGGTAGTATATGGGGCTTTGGTGATAAAAGAGATGGCACTGTGATAGAATGCATCCAATTTGCTGAGTAGAGTGTTGGAGGCTAATTTGTAAATGACATCGCCGAAGTCAAGGATTGGCAGGACAGTAGTTCCAAAACATGCAGTGATTTTGCAGAAAGCCACATCAATTTACAGAAATACTCATAATAAACATTGATAATAGATACAACTATTATTCATGGACTTTAGATAAACTTCTCCTTAATGCAACCGCTGTCAGATTTCAAAATAACTTTACAGAAAAAGCATACCATACAATAATCCGAGTACGGCGTTCAGAGCCCAAACCAACCAAAGAAATATCCGCCATGTTGTGTAGTCAACATTAGTCAGAAATAGCATTATAAACATTCACTTACCTTTGATGATCTTCATCAGAATGCACTCCCATGAATCCCAGTTCCACAATAAATGTTTGATTTGTTCGATAAAGTTAATCATTTATGTCCAAACACCTCCTTTTGTTAGCGCGTTTAGTAAACAAATCGAAACTCACAAAAACTTACAAAAAGTCCAAAAAGTTCCGTTACAGTCTGTAGAAACATGTCAATTGTAGTATAGAATCAATCTTTAGGATGTTTTTATCATAAATCTTCAATAATGTTCCAACTGGACAATTCGTTTGTCTGTAGAAAAGCAATGGAACACAGGTCGCTCTCACATGACCGCGCGTCACGAGCCCATGGCTCTCTGCCAGACCTCTGACTCATTCCCCTCTCATTCAGCCCCCCTTCACAGTAGAAGCCCGAAACAATGTTCTAACGACTGTTGACATCCATTGGAAGTCTTAGGAAGTGCAACATGGCCAATATCCCACTGTATGTTCAATAGGGGCTGAGTTGAAAAATGACCAACCTCAGATTTCCCACTTCCTGGTTGGATTTTTCTCTCAGGTTTTTGCCTGCCATATGAGTTCTGTTATACTCACAGACATCATTCAAACAGTTTTAGAGACTGCCAAGTGTTTTCTATCCAATACTAATAATATGCATATATTAGCATGTGGGACTGAGTAGCAGGCAGTTTACTCTGGGCACGCTTTTCATCCTGGTCAGACCAGCGTTGAATAGTCCTTGTCACGGGTACATCCTGTTTGAGTTTCTGCCTATAGGAAGGCAGGAGCAAAATTGAGTCGTGGTTAGATTTGCCAAAGGGAGGGTGGGGGAGGGCCTTGCATGCATCGTGGAAGTTAGAATAGCAGTGATCCAGAGTTTTGCCAGCACGAGTGCTTCAATTAATATGCTGATAGAATGTAGGTAGCCTTGTTCTCAAATTTCATTGTTAAAATCCCCAGCTACAATAAATGTAGCCTCAGGATATATGGTTTCCAGTTTTCTTAAAGTCCATTGAAGTTCCTTGAGTGCCGTCGTGATATCGGCTTGAGGGGGGATATACATGGCTGTGACATTAACCAACGAGAATTCTCTTGGGAGATAATACGGTTGGTATTTGATTGTGAGGAATTCTAGGTCAGATGAACAAAAGGACTTGAGTTCCTGTATGTTGGTACAATTACACCATGAGTTGTTAATCATACACCCCCGCCCTTCTTCCTGGAGATATGTTTATTTCTGTCGGCGCGACGCACAAAGAATCCCGGTGGCTGTACCAACTCCGACAGTATATCCCAAGACAGCCATGTTTCCATGAAACATAGTATGTTACAATCCCTGATGTCTCTCTGGAAAGCAACCCTTGCCCTAATGTCATCTACCTTGTTATCTAGAGACATTAGTGAGTAGTATACTCAGAACCGGTCTTGTGAGCATAAATTTCCATTCTGTGAAACTTCCAGCGCACAATAACTGCCCACTGGGCACACACTGTTTGAATCAACGTCCACGTCATTTAAATAAAATTACGTTGAACCAATGTGGAATAGACATTAAACGTCTGTGCCCAGATTGTGTGAACACTGAGGCTGTATCGGCTTTAAGTAAAATTTCAGACAGTGGCCAATAGGCTAACGTGGCTATTTGAACATAATGTAGGCCTATCAGAGTGGCCTACCAACAAAACCATGACCACCCATACATAGAATGTATGCACACATGACTGTAAGTCGCTTTGGATAAAAGCGTCTGCTAAATGGCATATTATTATTATTATTATTATTATTAAAACCAGTGGAGCAAATACCATAACATTTTCATATAACTGTGGGTCTTGTGTGGCTCATTTGGTAGAGCATGGCATTTGCAATGCCTGGGTTGTGGGTTCGATTGCCATGGGGGACCAGTACAAACAAGTATGAACATAGATATGAGTCACTCTGGATAAGAGTGTCTGCTAAATTCAATGTAAATGGATATAGCTGTTGACTGCGATGATATTGATGTAAATGGATATTGCTGTTGACTTCTATGATATTGCCTACTATAGCCAATATATGTGATCTGTGATCTCAAATGTGCTTAGGTTACTGGTAGGTCAAGTCAGGCAGGTACAGAACAGCAGGCAGGGTCAGGACAGGCAGAATGGTCAGAACTGGGAAGACTAGCAAAAACTAGAGCACAGGGAAGCCGCTGGTAGGACTTGATGGGACAAGATGAACTGGCAACAGACAAGCAGAAAACGCAGGTATAAATACATGAGGTAATGGGAGACACCTGGTGGGGGGTGGAGACAATCACAAGGCAGGTGAAACAGATCAGGGTGTGACACCTGTGCCCAATAAGAAAACACCCCCCCCGTACATTTCGAACTGTCCTCAATCAATTAAAAATTTTGTCTGTACAGGTTTACATTCAACACCAGTAGAAACAGATTTTTCATCACTTTCATAAGCTATTATTGTTCCAGTTCCTGCTACTCCATGTTCAACCAGCTGGCACAGACCAACGGGCTGGAGCGTTTTTCACTTTTCATTGGTTCATTGTTCCAAGTTTCCAACTCTTACCAAAGGAATTAGATCTAATCTTGGATTTTTAGGTCGTGAATTTATAACTGCACACTACATGGCATTAGGACAGACGGCCACATGAATCTCCCGTTTTTAGTCCCCTGTCTTTAATCAGGTCTATAAGCCAGTCACATAGTCATGCCACACTTGTATTGCTTGCATAAGGGTACCAGGATTATGGCACCAATAAACTGACTCATTCATCTTTGCACCCTATTGCTTTATTATATTCCTTTGTGTTGTCTATTGTTAGGTTTCACTATCAAGAGTTTAATTCATTTGATTGTTAGTGTGGGCAACATTACTGTATGTGTCACAGGATCAAGGAATTTCCCGAAACCTGACACCATAACTTAAGGACTAGTAAGGCCCGATCCTGAATATCAAATATGAATTCTATGAAGTTGTTGTTACCCGTTTCACTTTTATTTGTAATCCTTTGAGTAAAGGACCATGTCATTGTTGAAGTGTCTTAATGGACCCTAAAATTCATATTTGTTACTTTTTCACAGTCGCTAATCAGCGCAGTGGTTGGCATTATATACTTGTGAATATGGCCCAGTAATATCACATCAGGCAGTGTAGGGGCACCTCTATGTCTGCCACGTTCAAATGGCTATACTGATGTAATGGGCCGTAAAGTATAATGGGATAAATAAAGTATGCGAGGTTGGGGTTTTAGGACTCCAACTCACTCAATCAAGTTTTGTTATACCCTTAATGTGCAGGCTCTTAAGATGCTCTGACAGCATACATCATTTATTAAAGATGCTTAACCCTTCTGGGATGTTTATTGTTTCTGTTGTTGACTGTGCCTCAGATTGCTGCATTCAGAACTCAGTGCCGTCAAGGAGCACAATAGTGATTGGCGTGCTTTGAAATAATTGGAACATGGGTATTCTATAGCCTATAGAACAGTCCTGCTGAATAGGAAATGCTAGAAATTCCGGGAGACCTTGGACTTTGCGCAGAGGTCTTGAATAGAGACCAGAGAACCCAGACTGCTGTTAATGAATCGTAAAATTGGAGCAGGTGTGAAGGCTGTAAAACTATGGCATCCATTCTAATCAGTGTGAGACAGGAGGTTGTATCGTGCTGAGGTGAAGGAGTCAGATTGTGGTTTAATGGAAGTACCTTTACAAGGCATTCTACCTCCGCTTTATCTTAAGCAAGTCTGTGATGTCGGTACTGTGCTCCTGTTAACACGTTACTGTACGACCACCTCGTTCAGCACATTATAGTGATATCATAGGCCATTAGTTGGATTTCTGGGATTTACACCCTTTTATGGTTTTAGTGAGCGTGCAAGTCAACGCCACTCAAACGGTTATAGGAATACCATCTACCGGGAACATGACTGAGATTATGACTATTTATGTCTGAAGAGGTATTCAAATGAGTAGGACCCCCGAGTATAGGGATTTTATAATGACGCATAATGATACTGCATTCCAGATGGGAGGCCTCAACACACACCTAACTATACAGAGGGGTGCGAAATTACTGACACCCTTGATAAAGATGAGCAAAAATGACTGTATCAAATAAATCATTCAAATACTGGTGCTGTATTCTATGGGGAAATGATCTTAATTATACTCATATAATAGATGTTGTTTAACAACTAATACTTGTTTTCTCTCAAAAACATAGGGGTCAAATTATTGACACCCTTGTTTTTCAATATCTTTCAATACCTCACCTTTCAAGGATAAAAAAAATTGATGAGATTGGAGAACGCATTCCTCCATACAGAATCTTTCCAGATCCTTGATATCTTTCGTCTGGGCTTATGGACTTGCCCTCTTCAATTCAAACCACAGGTTTTCAATGAGGTTCAAGTCCGGAAACTGATTTTGTAGTCAATTAATAATATCTTTGTGGATTTAAAAAAAAATGTGTGCTTGAGGTTATTGTCTTGCTGGAAGATCAAATTGCGACCAAGTTTCAGCCTCCTGACAGCAGGTTTTAGGCTAAAATGTCCAACCAGGTTTAGAGCTAAAGTTAATTATGTTGTTGACCTTAAAAGGGGCCCCAGGACCAGTGTAAGGAAAACAGCCCATAACCTAAAATATCTAACACCATATTTTACAGTAGGTATGGGGTTCTTTAGCTGCTTATGCATTCTCATTCCCAATTTTTTAACATACAATTATAGCTCAGCATTTTAATTATTTTATTTTTTACAGTATTTTTTGCTTATCTTTATCAAGGGTGTCAATCATTTTGGACCCCACTGTATATCACTTTAGCACTCCCTCACTGTTTTAATGTTACTTTTCTTTGGATTTCTTTCATTTTGACGTGCGAACAGTCAATGGGATATATAGTATACTATACAACTCAACTCTGGACCTAGAAACCAGTTCTAATCAGGGACTGATTTAGACCTGGGACACCAGGTGTGTGCAATTAATTATCAGGTAGAACAGAAAACCAGCAGGCTTTGGACCTCATAGGGTAAGAGTTGAATAACCCTGCTACAGCCTGTATTACTATAGTGATGAGGGAGTTTCACTTTAGAGTGTGTACGAATACTTTATAATTCTACTTCTGTCTTGAATGTGTGGCTTTTCAGTCAAGGTAATGAGCATACCTTAGGACATACGCATAACTTATTTTGGAACATGATGGTACCACATTTGGGAAAGGGAAGGGGGATACCTAGTCAGTTGCATAACTGAATGCATTCAACCAAAATGTGTCTTCCGTATTTCACCCAACCCCTTTGAATCAGAGACGTGCGGGGGGCTGCCCTAATTGACATCCATGTCAGAACCGCAGAACGGCAGATTTTTCTACCTTGTCGGCTCGGGGATTCGATCCAGTGACCTTTTGGGTCATCTTTGACTTTTATATATTTGGCCATGTAATTTAAAGAGCTCGGAGTCAGAATATTGATCCCTACAATGAGTGTATTCCTCTCAAGGCACTTCTTGAAAGTCTGGTGTTTTTATTGGTCCTACTCCTGCAGCTAGTTTTCTATTAACAGATGAGTTCTCATTTAATAGCAGCTCTAGGATGAAACACACTACTACAGTTTATTGCTATTTTGAACATTTGGTGATCACTTCAAATAGGAGTGTTTGCTTTATTGAGTAGTTTGACATCCATCACTGTAGAGGTTGTACTTAATATCTACTCAGGCATATTTAGAGTGCCACTAAATTTGTTTTATTTATTTTTCATAAAATCACCTGCAGTCAATTTGATGCCCTGAACCGCTCTTCTTATTCACATTTGGCGTGCAAGTATCTATAAAATATAATTATAATGTCTTGTATTATCGTGAATCAATATCATGCTGATAAACAACCTGAGAGTATTTTTAGGTACAGTCACAGCAGAAATGTCTCTCTGTAATCTCTCCCAGATTACATGACTGGGATTGTTGTTTAGCCTACTGACGCCAAAATCAATAATTACACTCTTCTAATGAAATGTAATGAGTTGTTCCATATTTTCAGGAAAATGTGATTAAGATATTTACTGTGTTGAGAACTCTGTATTGGCATGATAAAGACACATTCTGGATGCATGGGTGCACACTGTATCCACATGATGTGCATTATTAATGGTTTGGCAAATTGCTCTTAATACTTGGCTGCATTCACATGCCCAGAGCAGAGCTGGGGGCGTTGGTGACAGGCAGGGGAACTCAGTAAATATGAGACAGGAGGAGCACAAGTTAGAGCATGAGGAGCCCCAAGACCATCATTAAATCCAAATCCATCGAGGAGTGGGAAAGTGTGTGTAGTTTTCTGTATAATGAGGAAGCTCCCTTGAAATGATGCTGCTTTTTTGGTATCGCCCAACAAACAGCAACAGGCTGGCTTATACCTGACACACATGGGTCCCTCTGTGCCTGGCAAGGCAGCTGTAGTGCACAGAATTAGGGAAAGGGAAAGTTGGAAGTAAAGTATCTTCATGTTGTTGAGGATGAATATATGAAATATCATTATACCATGGTAAGCAATTTTTTTAATTAATATCTGAAAATTGTTAATATTGATTAAATGAATATAGAACGTGAGTAAAGGGGACACTTGAAATCAGAGATCAGCTAGAGGTCCTAGGATAAGCTGTTTGGGTCAAAGCTAAGATCAGGAACAGGAAGCAGCCAAATGATGTGGAAAAATGTGTCAAGTGTGAGGTCAGAGGTCAGGTTAGCTGGCACTAGAAGGTCCTGATTAGGGTGGGGGATTAAAGCTTTGAACCACAGGGCCACAGCTAGGGGAAACCTGAGCCAGATGGCAAGGTGGCTGGGGCTCCATCTCGATTCCAGCATCAGCTAACAGAGGTCGGAGTTTAACTCAGTGTATCTCAGAAGAGACAAAGGATGAGATATTGCTTGGTTTGAAATGCGTCATTATGAAAGGGAATGGGGGGATTTAGATGAAAGGGAGTCATTATTTCATTGGTTTTCATCTTCAAATGAAAGGCCTTTCTCTCTGTTCCTCACAAACTTTTTGATATCTGGTTACGGGCATATTATAAGATGCGCAATTAAGCAGTTTGACACCCCTGATCTCACCTCTCAGAAGTTCCAATTCTATCGTACCTTTCACATATGAAATGGCTACACATTGTCAGTTCTTGAAATATTAATGTAAGCAATAAAATGTAGCTTGGGCACACTGTGTAATCAAACACATTTGACAGTTATCCAGACAGATGGGTAATGAAGTCAAAGAACGCTCCATGCTAACGCTGTCCAGTTTATCCCAACTGTTATAGTGAAGAAAAGGGAAGAAAGAAATTCTCCAAACACATTATAACATCACTGGATCTCAAAGCAAGTCAAATAAATTAGGCTCATCCAGATTTTTTTTTTAACTTTATCAAAATTTAAGAAAGAGATTTCAGAAATGCTCTTGAAAGTAATAAAATGTGTGTTTAACTAGAAAAGTACATTCCCTAAAGAAAATGGGTGTGCTTGTTAGCTTGTCTTAAAGTATTTATGGTTGTGAAAGTAGTTATAGTAGTAATAGTGACTGCAGTAGTAACGGTATAGTTGAAACGGTAGGTAAATGGAAATATTGATTGATTGATTGATAGGATAGCCTGAACATGTGAAAGTTGGTTTGGCGTCTTTAGCTTGAACTGGTCAAGACTTACTACTATTGTTGATGGGTTAATATATGCAAATGTTTGCACATTTTAATTGAACGTTTTCAAAGTTGGTCTTGTAAAATAAATTAGCCAAGGAGCAGGACCCTTTTGAATTGCTACTGTGCCACTATACTCCTATGGTTCTTATTCAAACCTGTTAATTTGTGCAAATTGAAAATGTTTATAGTTCAAAAATTATAAATATTAAAAAGCTGTATACGATTAATATAACATTTCAATTTGGTTTGGTGTTGATAGCTTAAACAGCCCTTCTTCATGACCTGCCTGCTGCTTCGGGGCTCAAAGGAGAATGAATCAGATAAGCTCTCAAGGTATAAATGTGTCATCCGTTGTCAGTTCTAATCAGACTTTGAACTATAAACAATTGAAAATGTTTATAGTTCAAAAAGTATACATATTAAAAAGCTGTATACGATTAATATAAGTTGGGTCAGTCCACACATTTCAATTTGGTTTGGTGTTGATAGCTTAAATGGTTCAAGAAGAGTAGCATTTCACAGTTTTTACCATTCAAGTCTATGGCACCTTTATTGCCATTGAAATGCGTTGGGAGCTCATTTAAATATTAAATACGTTTAAATAGTTTCACAAAGATTTTCTCAAGCAATCTAAGTTGGGCCAGTCTAAACGATGTTTATTGTTGATAGTTTAAGCAGTTTATGTGCTAAAGCAGCAGAATAAATATAAAAAATAATATGAGTATGTAAGAGTGCTAGAATGTTCTTGCTTTCAGCAAGCACTCTAATGAAAACAAGGGCAGACTGGTATGTGACGCAACTCTAGACAAACCCTGTCTGGTCTACCTTTTCTATTCCAAATTGATACAGTCCAGACTCCGTGCAGACAGTCAGACAAACTAGCAGCAGTGTTGGTATATTTTTGCTGATTTAACAGTGCTGCAGTGCTGACACAATTTTGCCGACTGGTGTGCATCTACCGTATTGCGCTGGTTCTGTGACGACCATTCTTGTGAATGGAATACCTGTGTGGTGTGACATTGTGTGTGTTGTATGTATATGTGTATGTGTGTGTGTGTGTGTGTGTGTGGTGTGTGTGCGTGTACGTGCGCAACGTGTGCGCGCAGCATGTATTTGTGTGTACAGTTTGTGTGTGGCGTGTCTCTCTGTGTCCTCCGTGTGCCTGGAGAGAGACCACCTGTGAGAGTACGAGAGTAACACCCTGCCTGGAGGGCAGGGATTCAAGGACCTCTGCTGGACAGTTACGACTGGAGTACTCTCTCCACCTAGAGCAGTGAATGACACAATATCTTCCACAGGAGGCTGCTGAGGGGAGTAAAATGGAGTAAATGGAATGGTATCAAACACATGGAAACAACGTGTGGGATGTGTTCGATAGCATTCCATCTATTCCGTTCCAGCTATTACTAAGAGCCTCTCCTCCCCAATACTGTCCCATAACGGTCCTGAGAAAGCCATTAGGCATCAATGTTTCCTTGTAAATATTGCTTCCATGCTCAATCTCTTTCCCAGGTGTAAGCACATCAGAGATTTCCATTTTCGTGCTGAAAGGCAAAGGCCCAGTAATGCTAACTGATGCGTTTGGGTGTGGAGCCAGACGTTTCTTGATGACTGCCACAAATCATTTAATACTAAACCAAATAACACATACAGTAACGGAGTTGCAAATATACCAGAATGGTCAGTTATGAATACGTTGCACCCAGGACAGCCCTTCTTCAAGACCTGCCTGCTGCTTCGGGGCTCAAAGGAGAATGAATCAGATAAGCTCTCAAGGTGTAAATGTGTCATCCGTTGTCAGTTCTAATCAGACTTCACATCAGCGCTTCATTCATAAACGACAGCAAAAATAGTTTCCATGTTAATGAGAATAATTCTTAATATTACAGGGTGAGTGCTTTTGTCAACAATATCACAAGGTTATTCATTTGAATCGTTCAACTAACACAGTAGACAGTGGCTTAGTCAAAGCAATGCAACACCAAGGGCAGAATGAGAGAAAAATAATGATACTTCATTTTATCTCCTAAATCTACCTCTTGTCGGTGGGGAAGTGGATACCTAGTCACTTGCACAACTGAATTCGTTCAACCCGAAATGTGTCTTCTGCATTTAACCTATCTTCTGAATCTGAGAGGTGTGGGAGGGGGCTATCTTAATCAACTTCCACGTCATCGGCACCCGGGGAGCAGTTGTTGTTGTGGGTTAACTGCCTTCCTCAAGGGAAGAACGGCAGATTTGTCAACCTTGCCGGGTTGGCAATTCGAACCAGCGACCGTTCGGTTACAAGCCCAATGCTCTAAACGCTGGGCTAACCAGCCGGCCCATGGTAATTACAATGAAATGCACAGACCAGGATTTCTATCCCTCGGATTCACTGAGTCCAATGTCCAGTTGGTAGTTACGCATCATCGTTTTGCTCACAGCCGTTTCATACATTTGTGATGATCATCTGAGCACTACCGAAGTTCATAAAACGTTTCAAATAGTTTACTATAGGAATTGCAATAGCACCAAACAGCCAGAATGTAAACTACAGCATAATTAATCTCCGTAAATACTATTTGCATAATGTTTTCCGTAATCAAACTGCTTATTATTACATGAACTTGAGATAAATGACACACACACAGTACAGTACCGTATTGCTCTGGAGATAATAATATATTATGTACAGCGCCTTCAGAAAGTATTCACACCCCTTGATTTATTCCACATTTTGTTGTGTTACAGCCTGAATTCAAAATGGAGTACATTTTTACTTGTATTCAAAATGAAATACAGAGATATCAAATTGAAGTATTCACACCCCTGAGTCAATACTTTGTAGAAGCACTTTTGGCAGTGATTACAGCGGTGAGTCTTTCTAGGTAAGTCTCTAAGAGCTTTGCACACCTGCATAGTACAATATTTGCACATGATTCTTTTTAAATTCTTCAAGCTCTGTCAAATTGGTTGTTGATCATTGCTAGACAGCCATTTTCATGTCTTGCGATAGATTTTCCAGACGATTTAAGTCAAAACTGTATCTTTGTAGTGACTGGGTGTATTGCAGCACAGAGATGAGGTAGTCATTGACAAATCATGTTTAACACTATTATTGCATACAGTATTAGTCCATTCAACTTAATTATGTGACTTGTTAAGCACATGTTTACTCCTGAACTTATTTTGGCTTGCCATAGCAAAGGGGTTAAATACTTATTGACTCAATAGATTTCAGCTTTAAAAATTGTATTAGTTTGTAAACATGTCTAAAATACTGTATAATTCCACTTTGACATTAGGGGGTATTGGGCGTAGGCCAGTGACACAAAACATCAATTTAATCCATTTTAAATTCAGGCTGTAACACAACATGTGGAAAAAGTCAAGGGTTGTGAATAATTTCTGAAGGCACTGTAACTACCTTGTATTATGAAGATGTTCATATTATAAAACACATTCAAAGTCCATAGAGATTCATACAATATTGCTCACTGTACAGGACAAGGCCCAATTGGCCAGATGCAGTCACGGTCAATGCAAATGTGGAACACTGCCGACAAGTCATCTGTAGATTTCCCTTGTCCATTTCCCAAAAGGCAATTTCTGAAATTGGAATACATGGGAAACATATCAAGTGAGGGTACAGATACATGTACACGTTCAGCTGTTTACCTCACTAAAGGTGTAACACGACACATTTCATTCACATATTTTCAGCAGTCAGAACCCCAATTGTCATCTCTGCAGCTTTAACCACTTCCTCCTGCCTGGGAGTGTTTCAGGTCTGCTGCATAGACCACGTGGCAGCCATTTTGTATTAATGTATCCCAAAAGGAGGTGTGAACGCAATGAATTTCTTGAACAAAATGGGATTATGTGACCTAACAAGAAATGCAACCAATAGCCTATATGACTATGGCAAGTTAAAGCATAATAAGTATCAGTTACACTATTCTTGCATGCACTTCATTTTAATTACAGTCATTACATCCAATGCTATATTCTTTGTGTAATGTTGTTGTTGCATGTAATGATTTAATTCACAACCTCTTAGTGCATTTGTTATTGGTATGTAGAGTAATTCCAGGCATATTTTCTGTTATGCTCAACAATTAAATAATACTTTTTTTGTCTCCTTAATCCTCTCAATCACAGGTTAAATACGTGCTTAGCTTTTGAAATCCCCCCCACCAAATATGTGCAGATGTTCAAAATACATTTCTGTTGACAGCCTTACAAAATTAGGGATAGGGAGTAACTTCCAGGGCATATCTGTAAGGTCACCATAAATCCTAACTGCCCTATCTGAGTAACCTCTATTTCTCCTTGTCTCGTAGGGAGTTTCTGCATTTATGGGGACATGAATCTATGTTCCGGGGGCCCGATGCCTGTGATGGAGGAAGTAGATATCAGCGGCAGTGAGAGGTAAGAACAGTACACTGCATGACCGCGTGTGCTCTTGAAAAGGACATGGTAGTCAATGGAATGGAATTATCAATGGAATACCTGTCTGAGCCAAGTAGATAGACATACTGATAAAGTCCTTGATAGCATCATAATGAAAAGGATACACATACAGGATACAATGTGAAATATGCACATTGGATATTATTCATGATTCTTTAATTAAATGAAGTGTTGGCACATGTAGTAGCTGCTAGGTGTCATACAGTATACACGTAAGGCAGAGTGAGGGATGGTGATGGTATTGGAAGGCTAATGTCCCTGAATCCATGGGGAAGGATGCCTGTGGTCAGCTTTGCAGGAACCAGAGGCTTCCTCCCCTGGCATCATCCTTCCCTGCTCCCTGCTTACCTTCTCAACGTTCTCCCTCATTCGATATCCTGTGACAGGCTTCCTATCAGGAGGATCCGTTTCTATAGAAATATCCTTGAAATAGCATCATACAGAACATGAGATTTTATGACAAGAGCTCTCCTTACATATAGACCCACTACCCCCAAGCCATAAAACTCCTGAAAATCTAATCCCCCTCCCCTACGCATGATTGTTGGTTTTTGGAGCAAAGCTTTAGAGACTGTTTTCGTGGACAATGAGTGTATTAATTCAGCTCATGCCAATGTGGTCCTGATAAGCTGACTTCGATTGAAACCTATTGCCGAAAGAAAAACTGAAACATCCAGGCATGTGTCCAGCCCGTGGTGCTGAATCCCTATAGTAAGGCGCCTAACAAAGCTGTCAAAATCTCCATTGATAAAAATAAAAAAATCCCAGGGATGGACTGGCAAATAATTATCAGCTCAAGCAGGAGAGAAAAAGCAGAGGCAGAGAAAGGCTGAGTTTTCCATTAGACATTGTTTGGACAGATTTTTTTTTATTAATGTCTTCTAGCGTGATTTATCACATCTGTCAGTGATATCAGAGCGCCTCACATATAACTTCACTCCCGTTCTACTCCAATGTTTCTTTACAGAGAGTGACTTACTTTTCCGGTGACGGGTTATACATGAAGAATTGTACCCACGTAAGACATTTGGCAGTACAAGAAGCCAGTGCTATGAAAAAATGTGAACTCTGACTGATGACTTTGCTGAAATTCATAATCTTTCCTGTCACAACTAACCCTTTACACTCGTGGGAATGTCCTATATGGGCTAAATTCAAATGTTTCTTACAGAAGGAATATGAAAAGTATGTGCATAACCATGGTACCAATTGAAAGGGAACAGTATGGAGATTATGGAGATTATGGGAATAGTATTATACTTAAGGTTGAGAATACAAATCAAACTAAATGTTATTTGTCACATGGGCTGAATACAACACACCTTACAGTGAAATGCTTATTTACAAGCCCTTAACCAACAATGCAGTTTTAATAAAATTACGTGTTAAGTGTTAAAATGTTAAGTGTTAAAATAAGTAAAAAAATCTGAAATCGAAATAACAAATTATTAAAGAGCAGTAGTAAACAGTAGCGTGGCTATATACAGGGGGTACTGGTACAGAGTCAATGAACGGGGGGCACCGGTTAGTCGAGGTAATTGAGGTAATATGTACATGTAGGTAGAGTTAAAGTGACTATGCATAAATAATTAACAGAGAGTAGCAGCAGCGTATAAGAGGGGAGAGGAAGGAGGGGGGGCGATGCAAATAGTCTGGGTAGTCATCTGATTAGCTGTTCAGGAGTCTTTTGGTTTGGGGGGTAGAAGCTGTTAAGAAGCCTTTTGGACCTAGACTTGGCGCTCCAGTACCGCTTGCCATGCGGTAGAAGAGAGAACAGTCTATGACTAGGGTGGCTGGAGTCTTTGACAATTTTTAGGGCCTTCCTCTGACACTGCTTGGTATAGAGGTCCTGGGTGGCAGGAAGCTTGGGCCGTACGCACTACCCTCTGTAGTGGCTTGTGGTGGGAGGCCAGATGCTATACCAGGCGGTGATGCAACCAGGATGCTCTCGATGGTGCAGCTGTATAACTTTTTTAGGATCTGAGGACCCATGCCAAATCTTTTCAGTCTCCTGAGGGGGAATAGGCTTTGTCGTGCCCTCTTCACGACTGTCTTGGTGTGTTTGAACCATAATAGTTTGTTGGTGATGTGAACACCAAGGAACTTGAAGCTCTCAACCGGCTCCACTATAGCCCCGTCGATGGGATGGGTGCGTGCTCGGCCCTCCTTTTAGCATTCTCACATAGGTGTTCCTTTTGTCCAGGTGGGAAAGGGCAGTGTGGAGGGCAATAGAGATTTCGTCATCTGTGGATCTGTTGGGATGGTATGCAAATTGAGTGGGTCTAGGGTATCTGGGATAATGGTGTTGATGTGAGCCGTGACCAGACTTTCAAAGCACTTCATGGCTACAGACGTGAGTGCTACGGGTCAGTAGTCATTTAGGCAGGTTACTTTAGCATTTTTGGGCACAGGGACTATGGTGGTCTGCTTGAAATATGTTGGTATTACAGGTTGACCTGTTTAAAGGTTTTACTCACATCGGCTACGGAGAGCATGACTACACAGTTGTCCAGAACAGCTGATGCTCTCATGCATGTTTCAGTTTTGCTTGCCACAAAGTGAGCATAGAAGTAATTTTGCTCGTCTGGTAGGCTCGTGTCACTGGGCAGCTCGTGGCTGTGCTTCCCTTTGTAGTCTGTAATAGTTTGCAAGCCCTGCCACATCCGACGAGTGTTGGAGCCATTGTAGTACGATTCAATCTTTGTCCTGTATTGACACTTTGCCTGTTTGATGGTTCTACGGAGGGCATAGCGGAATTTCTTATAAGCTTCCGGGTTAGAGTCCCGCTTCCTGAAAGCGGCAGCTCTACCCTTTAGCTCAGTGCAGATGTTGCCTGTAATCCATGGCTTCTGTTTGGGGTATGTACATACAGTCACTGTGGGGATGACATTATCAATGCACTTATTGATGATGCCAGTGACTGATGTGATGGACTCATCAATAACAGAACATATTCCAGTCTGTGCTAGCAAAACAGTCCTGTAGCTTAGCATCTGCTTCATCTGACCTAATTTTATTGACCGAGTCACTGGTGCTTCCTGCATTAGTTTTTGCTTGTAAGCAGGAATCAGGAGGATAGCATTATGGTCAGATTTGACAAATGGAGGGCGAGGGAGAGCATTGTATGCGTCTCTGTGTTTGGAGTAAAGGTGGTCTCGGGTTTTTTTCCCACTGGTTGCACATTTAACATGCTGGTAGAAAACCAATTTAAGGTTGCTTGCATTAAAGTCCCCGGCCACTAGGAGCGCCTTTCTCTGGATCAATATTTTCCTGTTTGCTTATGGCCGTACACAGCTCATTGATTGCGGTCTTAGTGCCAGCATTGGTTTGTGGTGGTAAATAGACGGCTACGAAGAATATAGATGAAAACTCTCTTGATAAATAGTGTGGTCTACAGTTTATCATGAGATAATCTGCATTAGGCGAGCAAAACCTCAAGACTTCATTAGATTTTGTGCATCAGCTGTTGTTTACAAATATACATAGACCTCCACCCCTTGTCTTACCAGAGGCGGCTATCCTATCCTGCCGATACAGCTTAAAACCCACCAGCTGTATGTTATTCATGTCGTCCTTCAGCCACGACTCGGTGAAACATAAGATATTACAGTTTTTAATGTCCCGTTGGTAGAATATACGTGATAGTTTGTCTATTTTATTATCCAATGATTGTATGTTGGCTAATAGGACCGATGGTAAAGGCAGATTACCTACTCGCCATCGGATCCTTACAAGGCACCCCCGATTTACGTCCCAAATATCTCTGTCTCTTTCTCCTGCGAATTATGGGGATGAGGGCCTTGTCAGGTGTCTGAAGTAAATCCTTTGCGTCCGACTCATTAAAGAAAAAATCTTCCCCGAATACAAGTTGAGTAATGTCCTCATAATGTCCTTCATTCCAGAGTGCTTTGATACAGCCTCACTGGTCTGCAGCTGTGCGATAAAGTCTTATTGTATTTCTCAGTGACCTTGAATGATATTGTGGGCAGAGCCACACACTAGTGCCAGTCTTACCAGGACTGTGACTTCCCTGTGTGCAGATGATTGAGATTTAACAGGTCGGGTTGCCACACCCGGAGGTGGGATTATTTGTAATGTAATAAATGTGAAAGATTAGGGGTGGATAATTGCTTGCTGATACATTATCTCTATCTCCTGGCAGTATGTCCTGCTAATACTGTACTAACTGTCTTGATTATTTCTGGAGGACACAATGTTTTCTTTGTCAGCTTTTTCATTGTATCCACTGACATTAAGTGTACCTCAGAAATAATTAGAATTAATTTAATTCATTGTCTTTGTTGAAGTTAGGACACACATTAGGACAACATATTGCTGAATTGTTCATATACAGATGACGGATCTTAACGTAACTTAATAATCACTCTTTTGTTGTAGAGGATTGTCCAGATGCATCAGGAAATTCAAATGAGCCTCATCACTGGCTGAAAATGAGCAGTTCTCTTTCTCTCCATGTGTGCACATTGGGATGGCTTTCTATCAAAATTATGTTCTCTCTCGCTCACTCAAATGCAAGGCCTGGGTCCTATTACTGCAACATTCAAATGTACAAACATGTATCTGAAATTGCAGCCATACACATCAACAACCATTGTTTTATATAGCTTCATAAAACAAGAGAGATATTGGTCTCCACTAGGCTACGCCACACAAGTGTTTAGTATATCCTAAGATGACTAATGAACTAAAAATGTTGTTAAATTGTGGCTTGGGGTGGTCTAGTGGTTAGGGCTGCTACAAACAGCATGCACATATAACGTAAACTCACTTACTTTTGTACATCGCCTTGGTCCATACAATTAACCTTATTTTAGCGCCCCAAAAATGTAATACTTCCAGGTCAACTGTAATGTCAATACCATTGTAAAGCACAATTTCTCCCCTTTCCAACAGAATCTATTACATGACCTAAACGCTGCCCGTTTCTGCATAATTCAACAAGGCAATGAGCTCCGTTGGGTCTTTAAAAAAATGGCGGGTGGAGAAGCGAAACGAATGCGTGATTGTGAGAAGGAGAGATGTTGTGTGGGAAAATTGCTTTTTTTCACTCAATCTGTCCAACTTATCACCTTATCGCCTCTAAAATGTAAATAAAACACTACATAGAGTTTATATAATGTGTCATTACATACCTATTTGAAGGTTTGTGTCGAATTTGAATCGTTTTTTTAGGGCGGTGCTAAACTCATCTTAGAAGTAAACAGCGGCTTTGAGAATGATGATCGCATGCAATGACGGAAAAAAATGACTAGGTATCCCCCTCTTACCCGCGTCACTGTCCATTTATTGTTTTTAAACGATGAGAGAAGTGCTACACCTGGTGGAGAGAGATTGTAAGACAGAAATAGTTGCTTTATGCGTGCTGTACGTTACGACATGACACGTCACGATGTAACGGAGGGTCCGTTTTTTTTCATCTTTTCTCCAATACTATAGAGCCATTACCATGTCGAGCAACGCTTGAGTAGAAAAGTAGTTCACACCCCTGATTTTAAAGTCAACACAGTCCCATTATTTTTCTTTGTAGCCTCGCACATTTGTACGGAATGGCGTGAGTTTACGTTAGGCCAACCGTGTGGATACCATTCTGGCCCATGCACTTCTGGCACAAATAACTCAGTCCCCCAATTGACTTCAAGTAGTTACACGTTTCATATGGTCAGTCCACGGTTATTTTACACCCGGCCCTGAAAGGAAATTATCATACCAGACACTTTTGGATAACATAAATAAGAAACAAATAAAATAATAACAGTCAGTAGGCTACACAAAACATTAGTTTCCATTCATATAAAGTATCGGGTAAATTGCCAAGGTAGATTTGGCATGGTAAACAAGGAAATAGTTTATTTATTTTGTACGGAATGCTTGTCAAATAGATAAATCACCCTTCGTCTGTTCAAAAAGGACTAAGTTGTTGCGATGACAACACCAACCAGAGGGCGAACATAGCATCTTTCAGGGAGCTGTAATGAGGTGACCAATAATGGGTGCAATTAAGATCACCTGTGCAGGTTAATTTAGCATGTATCGGTGGTTTAACAAGACCAGCTGGCAATAATAAGGTTGCTACCTTTTGAGGCAGAATTTCCAGGCAATACTTCCAAATTGGCATGTCCCAATCCCCGAGAGGCTATTACATAACACCTTGCAGCGCAGCAAAAATAATTGACGACGGACAGAAGTCCCCACTTGGGAGAACATTTTCCAGAAATCCACAAAATGTAAGTATAATATGTATTTGTTCACCAAATGATAACATTTTCAAGAAATTACTTTCATATCAATTGTGAATTAAAATGTTAAGTAACTGATGATTATCAGCCCATTGCCAAGCTAACTAATACATCGGACACGATAGCTAGCCAAAAGGCGATCTCATCCTGCTAAGAGATGTTTAGAGATGACCTAAACTAACTAATCGTATATTCAGCAATGTGTCAATTGTGAAGACTCAGAGTTTAACATTTTTTTTCTTCCCATTTGTTTCCAGAGACTAAAGTGGCACCTGATCACGTTTCACTCCATTGTATTGGCTTGGCAGGAGAAAAAGTATTGCATGACTCGTTCAGAAGTAAGACATTTGAACAACTTCTGATGAAAAACGTAGGAAATTCAGCCAGCTGTGTTCTGTTCATTCTAGGCTTGCTCACCAGCCAAGTTATTATGCATTCTGTTGAGTCTGTTTTGCTAGCATGCAGTGTCTGTTTACCTAGCTAACGTTAGCTAACTTTATCTTAGTCTGTTTTGCTAGCATGTAGTGTCTGTTTACCTAGCTAACGTTAGCTAACTTTATCTTGCTACTTTCCCTTCCCCTAATGTGTTGCACCATTGGGGTTGGTTTTACTCGTTAAAATTAGAGGCTGTTATTCTACTCTTGCTGTAAACAACTTAATCAAGCCTAAAAATATGCTAAACGATTAATAAAACGATTGCACATTTAAAGGCAGTTGTGGCTTCAGCAACAATTTGAGCAGTGAGGCTAATGTCTTCCCCTTTGTTTTTACTTACTCCAGGTTGAATGATATTCCACCCTGCAGATGTAAGGAACTTGTTGTGAACCTCCAAGCCAACAGGATAATCAACATATCCCAGGATATTATTTAGGAGTGTGCCAACCTCACAATGTTAGAAATAGATTCACCCATTATATTATTTATCATGCAGATTTGTCAGGACATTGTAATTCATAAAGCTCATTCTGAAATATATCTGTCCCAGGGGATTCAATTTAGACCCCAATTAGGTGTTAGTGAAGGGCTGAAAAAAACCCAACTAAACTCCTGTCTCAAATAAGACATGAAGATCAGTCAATCAGGAAAATCATTGAGTGAGTAGGTGTGTCCAACATTTTGACGTATATATATATAGATAGATCTGCATATAATTGTATTGGACATGTTATCCTTCGTCACATGCACGTATTTATTTTGTATCCATTGCATTTAGCTTACATTAGGAAGAAGTAGCCTCGGCAGTCTAATCTAGTTACAGTAGATTGCATCGTATCACCTTTCAATATTATTAACGAATATGAAACCATGTTAACTTGAACATATAATTTAATCATATGCACGGGTGTCATATTTGTATGACTGTATCACAATGCAAGCCTACTCACTCGAAAAATACAGCAGCTCTAATGCAATATTAGCTTCGCAATGAAACACCACTATTCTTAATTAAACAGTCAGTAAAATAGCTGATTTAGCTGTAAATGAAAATTGTAGCCTGTATGTTATCATGCATGCAAACTTGTCATGTCCACAACAATGGAGCAGCAAACCAAGCAACATGCAAGAGGAGGACCCCATACCGTAGGATAATTATTCTGGTCGGTGTTAACTACATTCATAATTCAGGTACTGAGGAGCTCGATTCCGTTACTTGTTTACCTGTTATTCATGTTTCCATTTTGAGATATCCTTGCTGCACAATTTTCCTACTGCAATGAAATGTGTAATATTCAAATCTGACATCTGTACATAGTAGTACTCTTAACTGTTTTCTAGTAATTCTATAGGCAGACTCTTAGAAACAAATGTGCTACCTAGTACCTAAAAGGGTTATTCGACTGTTCCCATAGGATAACCCTTTGAAAAAGCCCTTTTGACTCCAGATAGAAAGAACCCTTTTGAGTTTCATTTTACACAGTGTTCTACATGAAACCTAAAATAATTCTGCTTTGGGGACAGCCGAAGAACACTTTTTAAACCCTGCAGTTCTTGTGTAATTCATGAGTAAGCTGCACGGGGTCATAACAGTTTATGGTAGTTTATTTGTCTTATGGTTTCCGGGTAGGAGACTCCACACTGTACATGCAGTATATGAGACAATGATTGTGAAAGATACAAACGCAGGACATCAGTAAAGGAAACCCAGTGTTTCATTTCCTCAACAGGGATGACGAGACGGCCTACAGGGAGGAGGTGAGAGCCCTTGGAGTGTGGTGTCAGGAAAATAACCTCTCACTCAACGTCAACAAAAAGGAGATGATCGTGGACTTCAGGAAACAGCAGAGGGAGCATCCCCCCCCATCCACATCAACGGGAAAGTAGTGGAGAAGGTGGAAAGTTTTTAAGTTCCTCGGCGTACACATTACGGACAAACTGAAAAGGTCCACCCACACATACAGTGTGGTGAAGAAGGCGCAACGGCGTAGCCTAACAGCATCTCTTCAACCTCAGGAGGCTGAAGAAATTTTGCTTGTCACCTAAAACACAAACTTTTTCAGGTGCACAATCTAGAGCATCCTGTCGGGCTGTATCACCACATGGTACGGCAACTGCTCCACCCGCAACCGCAAGGCTCTCCAGAGGGTAGTGCGTTCTGCACAACGCATCACCGGGGGCAAACTAACTGCCCTCCAGAACACTTACAGCACCCGATGTCACAGGAGGCCAAAAAGATCAAGGACAACAACCACCCAAGCCACTGCCTTTTCACGACGCTATCATCCAGAAGGCATGGTCAGTACAGGTGCATCAAAGCTGGTACTGAGAGACTGGAAGACAGCTTCCATCTCAAGGCCACCAAACAGCCATCACTAACATTGAGTAGATGCTGCCAACATACAGACTCAAATCTCTTGCCACTTTAATACATTTAGTAAATGGATTTAATAAAGGTATCACAAGTCACTTTAAATAACTCCACTTTAATAATGTCTACATATCCTACATTACTCATTTCATATGTATATACAGTATTCGATACCATCTACTGCATCTTGCCTATGTCACACGGCCATCGCTCATCCATATATTTACATGTACATATTCTTATTCATCCCTTTACATTTGTGTGTAATGGGTAGTCATTGTGAATTTGTGAGATTACTTGTTAGATATTACTGCTCTGTCGGAACAAGAAGCACAAACATTTCGCTACACTCACATTAACATCTGCTAACCATGTGTATGTGACCAATAAAATGTGATTTGAACTAAGAACTGTATGCTTATGAAGTCTCATCCTGTCATATATTTTATTACTAAGATCCAGCCAATGAATTGAATGAGCTGTTGAATGCGGTGAGCTTGCTCTGTCGCCTACCTCTATTGCCATTAGAGTGGGAGTTCATGTTTGGGTCATCTGAATGACGCTGTGTAGAGGTCAAACACAGCTCTTTGTAAACAAAAGTCCGGTTCAGAGTCAATAACTCTTGCAATGTGACAGAGTTTCTCATGTGCTGGATTGATAGGAAAAAAGAAGAGTATCACCAGAGGCACATGATTGCATTATATTGGACCGCTGCCAAATAATAGTATGCCGTCTAGGTTTATTACTTGTATAAATCATGCAACGCCATTCTAATTTTATGAGTAGTTTATGACTGCTCAAACCTTTGAGCTTGATGGGCCAAAATATAATCTGAGTGGTGAGATGCGGGCCGAACAAATATGCTATACATTATCTATTTATAAAAAAAATAGAGGTCTTTAAACACGGGCCTTTTTAGTAATTAATCATAAAACCACACTTCAAGCATGAATCAAGTTGTAATCATGTAACTGACATCTAACAACCCATTCTGATGACCCGTGTTAAAAATGTCACCATGTTGGCACAGAAACTGCAACCAAGTTGCTATGGGTAGGCAAAAACACGTCTGCCACGCTGATCCTCAAAACTGGGGCCCCACAGGGGTGCTGGCTTAGTCCCATCCTGTACTCACTATTCATCCACGACTGCGTGGCCAAACAAGACTTCCAACACCATCAAGTTTACTGATGACACAACAGTGGTAGGCTTGATCACCGACAATGATGAGACAGCCCATAGGGAGGTCAGAGACCTGGCAGTGTGGTGCCAGGACAACTTATCCCTCAATGTGAGCAAGACAAAGGAGATCATCGTGGACTACAGGAAAAGGTGGGCGGAACAGGCCCCCATTAACATCGACTTGGCTGTAGTGGAGCGGGTTGAGAGTTTCAAGTTCCTTGGTGTCCACATCACCATCAAACGATCATGGTCCAAACACAACAAAACAGTTGTGAAGAGGGCACAACAACACATTTTCCCCATCAGGAGACAAAAGATTTGTCATGGGTCCCCAGATCCTCAAAAAGTTAGTGTTGTGTGCATTTTGTTGCACTTATAATCCCCATTTGTTTCATATGAAGTGTGTGTGACTGCCTGGCTCAGTTAGCAAGCTAACTAACTAATGAGCAAGTGCACATTATCAAAAAAAGCACTCCTTTCCTAGATGTAGAAGTATTATACTTTGTTGGTGGCTGACAACTTGACTTTGAACTAAACAGAGAGCACGGTCCTCCATGTAGGGGAGCCAGTGGCAACAGAAAACAAAAAAAGAACGCACTTTTCCCAGTGTAATCCACCCCCTTATCAGGGTTTCAATGGTGGGTCAGTATCACCTAAAGCATTTAATAAAGACATTTGTAGAACAATATGAGGAATGGGAATGAGAGGGCTACTTACAGTGTTTGGAAGGGATCACAGCAGTGATTGAATGAGGGCATGAGGCGTAAGATCAGATGTTCAGAGGCTTGACTGCAGTGCAGGACAGGATTTGTCTGGGAAGACAAAAAACAATAACATAACACACTACAGAGTAAGACCAAAGAGCTAAGAATGAGTTAGTCCAAGCAAGGAGTAAAATCATTGATGTGTAATAATGTAGTCGTGTTTATGTATGTGATTAACTCTACATAGAGTAATGAAAGAAAATTGATAGGGGTACTCACAGTGCTTGGAGAGGAAACATTCAATGTGCCAGTGGATGAGTGGGCACATGAGACGTGGCTTCAGTTTATGTCAGGACAGAGTTGACAATGGTAGTAGAGTGGACTAGTCATCACCTCTTAATCAGGGAACAGGAGGGGACTTAGCTGGAAATACAAAAGAGCAGATACATTCCATTACAGCTGCGCCATCTTTATGATTTGTGCCCTGAGTTTTTCCCTATCCGTCAACCTAACCAGGAAACCTCTGGACCCTATAAGGTATGACAGTGATTCATTAGTTGTAAAAAGGTTTTATAAGGGCGATGATGGGACCAGTCTTTCCAAATCAGGTCTCATGGTTTTAAAAACGACAAAATCTCCTGGCCCTGGGGGGATGAAAACCCTGTCAAACTGCAGAAATCTTTTTTTTTTCTTTATTTAACTAGGCAAGTCAGTTAAGAACAAATTCTTATTTTCAATGACGACCTATGAACTGTGGGTTAACTGCCTGTTCAGGGGCAGAATGACAGATCTGTACCTTGTCAGCTCGGGATTATGAACTTGCAACCTTTCGGTTACTAGTCCAATGCTAGCCAAAGAGAGAAGGGTTTATTTTAGCCAGATAACATCTCTGAGTCTTTTAATATAATACGGTCTGTCGTTAGAGGCCAGGTACATGTAGAGTCAGTCAGGAGTCTGAGTTCCACAGTCTAGGACAGGTCAGTGGGGACAACACACCCAGTTCAGGTTCCATTTCATTATATACTTGAACTTTTTGATCGAGGCAACCACTCACCACATTATCCAATTTTAAAAGGACAAATGGAAGATGCTATTTTTCCTCTGTCTGCCCTTTGCCAAGGTGAAGACATATGCAAGCAACAGAAAGGTATCCCTTGTCTTAGACATGGCATATCTGGCCCATCTCTAGGAGAAAATGACTCACTAGCTCTAAATCAAATCAAATGTTATTTGTCACATGCGTCATAAACAATAGGTGTAGACTAACAGTGAAATGCTTACATACAGGCCCCAACAACGCAGAGAGAAAAATATAGCAATTATAGAAAGAATTATAACTCAAAGAATAAATACACAATGAGTAACGATAAGTTGACTATATACACATGGTACCAGTACCGAGTTGATGTGCAGAGGTGCGAGCTAACTGAGGTAGAGAAATACAGTGTAGGTAGGGATAAAATGACTCGGCAACAGAATAGATAATAAACAGTAGCAGCAGCGTAGGTGGGTCAATACTCCAGGTAGCTATATGGTTAACTATTTAGCTATTTGGTTAACTTATGGCTTTGGGGTTGAATATGTTCAGGGTCCTGTTGGTTCCAGACTTGGTGCATCGGTACCACTTGCCGTGCAGTAGCAGAGAGGACAGGCCATGACTTGGGTGGCTGGAGTCTTTGACATGTTTTAGGGCCTTCCTCTGACATCGCCTGGTATCAAGGTCCTGGATGGCAGGGAGCTCGGCCCCAGTGCATGGCCCTCCGTTTCCTGTAGTACACGATCAGCTCCTTTGTCTTGCTGATGTTGAGGGAGAGGTTGTTGTCCTGGCACCACACTGCCAGGTCGTGACCTTCCCCCAATAGGCTTTCTTACATGTGAACCTGCACATTTTATTTTCATATGTGATTTTTTTTTAAACATGTGAAACCGCAATTTACGTGAGGTGAAAATATGTTATTCCCCTCACATGTGAAAATGTGTCGCGATCTGACATGTGAAAGTGCAAATTTGTCATGTGTTTTTTTGTTGTAAATGTACTGCGTTCATTTTTACTAAACAGTATGTTCTAAATAGTATGTAGTACGATTATTACACAGTATTTAGTGTTAATAACTCGTAGGCAAGACAGGTTTCTGACCCGGCCAATGCATGTCTGGTTCATGATGTTGAGCTGCAGACTGGGTGCCAGATATAGAGGCAGAATGTATGTGGATAGTACCTGTAAAAAGACAGGTGCAGGTGCAGCTTTGGATTGGTAAGGTCTTTCTTGCATTGTTCGGTTAGTAAAGTAAACTCTTAGAAAAGAAGGTGCTACCTTTGAGCCATAAAGGGTTCTTCAATTGTCCCCATAGAAGAAACCTCTGAAAATAACTGGAACCCTTTCAGTAATATGAGTTTCTACGTGGAACCCTTTCACCACGAAAAGGTTCTAAGTGTAACCTTTTTTCACCACAAAAGGGTTCTTTCTACCTGGAACCAAAAAGGATTATCCCTTAGGAAAAAATGAAGAAGCTTTTTTCCCCCTAAGAGTGTCGCTAAATTCTTGTGATTCACAATGTCAAACATGCAATGTCGAAAGGCAATTCATACGGTTCTTTGACGGTGGTCATCATAGGTGTGATTTCACAAGAATGTCAAGCATAGACGGGATATAAGAATGTATCACCGACACAGTCCACCCACTGACATATTACCTCTGTCAATTATGCCATCATAAAACCCTGCTCTATTGCATGCTGCTGCTTTCACTGCTGCTACTTATGAAACTGGATGATATCGCTGAGCAATGGTCATCAACATCATTGTCAGTCATCATCATCACCATCACCATCGTTCTCAGTAGAGGTGATGCGTATTTTGACACAAGTGCCGATATGTTTGGCAAAACATCAGCAATGTGAAGTGTGCATGTACAGTATCTAATGTGAACAAATTGACCGTGTGCATTGAGTTTACAGTTGGTGTGAAATGGAATAGCGGGGCATAGTCTGAATTCAGTTGGTAATTCTTTCTGGGGAAAAAAATAAGAAAACAATACAAGACAGAAAATGGATAATGAAAAAATCATCTTTTCAGCTTCAGTGCTAATTCAGTTTCACCCTAAAGGACCTCTATCGACTGGGACTCAAGGAAGTCACATTCAAATACAGTTTAAATGAGGAGCAATGATATCCCGCCCCAGGTGGAAGCCATTTACAGATGTCCTTTCTATTACAAGCTGTGCCACAAACAGGATAAGGTAAATAAAATGATTGATTATTGCGAGGTAATAAATGTATTACGTTGTATCGGATTGTTGACGGGCATTTCAATTGACCTAGCCTATTTAGTTTAGCTCAGTGTTTAAATACTCATAATGAGGGTATTTTCTTACAAATGATGTTCCTCTGAATTATTATGGTCCTTGAATTATGCTCATTATTAACATTTACATCTTTCCAAAGCTTTTTAGCAGTTTTTTTGTCATTTGTGTTATACAGATGCAGATTACTGACATACAGTATAGATATATATTACAGTATAGATATATTACAGTATACAGATTTTTCTCTCTAGACACAATTGCCAAAGTGCTCTTGTCACAACAAATATCTAATTGCGTAGTCAGTCACATTCTTCTCACAGAAAGTAGGGATCAGATCTAGTTTGACAGACTCTGTCCATGCTTATCTACCAGTCTGTCTGTGAGACAGCTGCAGATGTAGGATCTTCATTTGATCACTCTTGTATTGCTCAAAATTTCCTGCACGGCAGGAAATGCAAACTTGTAGTGTGTTCCAGGTTTATTAAAAAGGCTTCTAAAGTTTGTAATTTCCTTGATTGCCCTAATGAAAAATCTATCAACCCCTACAAAAAAAATGTCCATCCACAGAATAATTCACATTTCCTCTTGCGGCAGGATTATTTTCCTGCTGTAGCAAACTGGCTCAAATTAAAATCCTACATCTGTAGCTAGTTTTAGTGTCTGGCATGACGATGTACAAGAGGTTGATTATCTCAGTCACGGTTCATTAGTTTTAACCACCATGCTTGCCACACTTAGCAGAGAGGAAAACAGCCTTGTCACATCGCCTCTGCTATGCCATTTCATGTGGCCATATGGGGGGCCAGAAGCTCTGTGACCTGAATAGGCTCTTTGTCAACTGTCTTTAGAGAAAAGAGGACTAGAACAAGTTAACAGAGTGGAAAATGATTTATAATTGTATGCCTATGGTCTTGTCCTGTGTCCTGCCCTTTTGTTGCATCTGTATGAAGAAATATGATTCAAATTTGCATGCGTCCCGAATCGTGAGAAGTAGTGCACTATGTAGGGAATATTTGGGATGTAGACTAAAGTCCTGTCCAAAACGTCTAAACATCCATAATAACAGAGACTGGCATGAATCTCATTTGGATCACTTCTAGTAATTGATGTAAAATCTAACTTTTAACTTTGAGGGCTAATTTCAAGTATCTCAAGTCATAGATTATGCTGTATTTCTGAAGATACCCCCTTGGCTGCCATGGCTTGAAAGCTGAACAAGCAGTGATGTTATGGGACTGTTTCATCGGTTCCTAGACCTAGGTAGAACTCTCTCTCTTTCACCTGTATGAAGTGATGACATAAGGAAATAAAACGTATCTTGCTGACTTGACATTTGCAATCGTAACACTAAGCAAATAAACATCACATTTGAATAAACTCTTATTAAAAGCTTTCTGCCGACCTATTGTAACCTCTGTCCATAAGCTTTATTTTTCTATCAAATGTTTTCACTGAATCTCTCATTTAAGTTCTTCACCTTGTTTTTTTTTTTTCATGAGCCAGAGGTTTAATATTTTCATCTAGAAAACGGCATAGCAATCGATATACCTCTCCAAAGTCCGAACCCATGCATGTTGATACATTTGCTCTGGAGTGCTTGATACTTTTCAACCAGATTGTACTTCAACACAATTCATTGTTTTCTCCCCTCCTAAATGATTTCTGTCTGGAAAAATCAGTTTGAGAAGAGGTAAAGATAACGATAAGAATAACACTTGTCTGAAGCATTCTCCATCACTTCAATGCGTGAACATAAATATGCCACAAGAGGCAAGTATAAGCACCAGTGGTCTCGTAGAAAGGCCCATCTTTGAAAATAAAATAATCATTGGGGACTAAAATAACATAGGCTGCCTGGGGCCACTTAAATTCAAACCTCAGCCAGAGTGCAGTTTCAACTTTCAACTTGATTTTTTTTTTAACAACAAATTCTGTGTTACAATAAATATAGGGTTGAGTCAAACTAGTATTGACTAAAGCTACAAATACATGAATTAAGATTGTGAATTAAGATGAAAAGATTACAATTTTTGTGTGTTTTTGTTTGTCAGTGTCTGTGACCACCCAGATTGATATTATTGACTTGTACAGATAACAAAACTCCTGAAAATGAACAAAAAAATATTTTATCATTCCTGACATGTTGAGAAATCTCTCGGTATGAGTAAACAGGGTAGTGATACCTTCTGATAGCTTGTCTAGCAGTCTTTCTGCTTGGTTCATGTTGAAATAAGCACTTACCCTAATGCTTTGAGTCATTCACTTCAGTTATATTTCAGTTATTATACACCACTCTCCGCTTAAATGCACTTTACTTTACAGCCTTTAAGCCTAATTGAGGAGAACATACTGCACTCAATTTTCTCCACATCACTCTGCATAGTCTGTTTTTGTGGCTCGGCACAACATTTTGACACTGTACTTTTGTAGTGATGAGTGAGTGAATATTTGGAGCAGACAGACAGACACTTTGCCCTGGAGTACATAATAGGTCGTTAGGACACTCCTGCTGAGAGGAACCACTAATTACATTTTCATGTCCAGATAGCTATTGTTTATAATAAACCATTTGCATGGAGGACACCAGCACGGCCAAGGGGCTTGATTGTGGTTTGATAGGCCTGTGAAAGGGGCAGCATTCCCCAATATAAACTGAATAACGGTGTCATGAATACTAGTAATGCCTCTGGCTTAGGTGTGATTCTAATAAATAAATATGCAAAGTACCATATTGCGGTTGATTGTGACAGGTTACTCAATTGTAGCCATGTAGCAGATGAAACTACTGGGCTGGTGTGTTCACTAAGCCTTAGGTCATCTGTCTTGGCGTTGGAGTGTTGATTGAGCTGTTGCTCACTGATTGTCTGTTATGTAGAGCTCAATTGTACGGCTAAGGGTCAAATGTTTCAGATGTCATCACACACATGTAGATGCATCACTGAAAATCGGATGGAGTTTGAGTTGGACTTCTTTACAATGAGTTGCAGTTACAATATCTGAACTACATTTAAACTGGAAATCAAAGCCTTACTAAACAGTACTTAGAGTGCTGTGAAAAAGTATTTGCCCCCTTCCTGATTTCTTATTTTTTTGCACATTTGTCACACTTAAATGTTTCAGATCATCAAACACGTTTTAATATTACACAAAGATAACCCAAGTAAACACAAAATGCAGTTTTTAAGTGATCATTTTATTTATTAAGGGAAAAAAGCTATCCACACCTTCATGGCCCTATGTGACAAAGTAATTGCCCCCTAAACCTAATAACTGGTTGTGCCACCCTCAGCAGCAACAACTGCAATCAAGCGTTTGCGATAACTGGCAATGAGTCTTTCACATCGCTGTGGAGGAATTTTGGCCCACTCTTTGCAGAATTGCTTTAATTCAGCCACATGGGAGGGTTTTTGAGCATGAACCGCCTTTTTAAGGTCACGCCACAGCATCTCAATCGGATTAAAGTCCGCACTTGGACTAGGCCACTCCAAAACCTTCGTCTTGTTTTTTTAAGCCATAAGCCATTCAGAGGTGGACTTGCTGGTGTGTTTTGGATCATTGTCCTGCTGCAGAACCCAAGTGCACTTCAGCTTGAGGTCACAAACTGATGGCTGGACATTCTCCTTCAGAATTTTTTGGTAGAGGGAAGAATTCATGGTTCCATCAATCACAGCAAGTCATCCAGGACCTGAAGCAGCAAAGCAGCCCCAGACCATCACACTACCACCACCATATTTGACTGTTGGTATGATGTTCTTTGTCTGAAATGCTGTGTTACTTTTACTTTTTAACTTTTGTCTCGTCAGTCCACAGAATATTTTCCAAAAAGTCTTGGGGATCGTCAAGATGTTTTTAGCCAAAAGTGAGCTGAGGCTTTATGTTCTTTTTGGTCAGCAGTGGTTTTCGGCCTTGAAACTCTGCCATGGATGCCATTTTTGCCCAGTCTCTTTCTTATGGTTGAGTCATGAACACAGACCTTAACTGAGGCAAGTGAGGCCTGCAGTTCTTTAGATGTTGTTGTGGGTTCTTTTGTGACCTCTTGGATGAGTCGTCGCTGCGCTCTTGGGGTGATTTTGGTAGGCTGGCCACTCCTGGGAAGGTTCACCACTGTTCCAAATGTTCTCCATTTGTGGATAATGGCTCTCACCGTGATTCGCTGGAGTCCCAAAGCTTTAGAAATGGCTTTGTAACCCTTTCCAGACTGATAGATGAATTTCTTTGGATCGCTGCATAATGTCTTGCTTTTTGAGATTTTTTGGCCTACCTCACTTTGTCAGACAGGTTCTATTTAAGGGATTTCTTGATTCAACAGGTCTGGCAGTAATCAGACCTGGGTGGTGCTAGTGCAATTGAACTCAGCAATTTACTGTGATTAACCACAGTAAATTCATGATTTAACAAAGGGGGGCAATTTACTTTGTCACATAGGGCCCTGAAGGTTCAGATAGCTTTTTTCCCTTAATAAATAAAATCACTTAAAACCTGAATTTTGTGTTTACTTGGGTTATCTTTGTGTAATATTACAATTTGTTTGATGATCTGAAACATTTAATTGTAACAAATGTGAAGAAAAAAAAAGAAATCAGG
Organism: Oncorhynchus keta; assembly: GCF_023373465.1. Classification (NCBI taxonomy): domain Eukaryota; kingdom Metazoa; phylum Chordata; class Actinopteri; order Salmoniformes; family Salmonidae; genus Oncorhynchus; species Oncorhynchus keta. The sequence continues at coordinate 45,504,976 of NC_068424.1, forward strand.
AAGGGGGCAAATAGTTTTTCACAGCACTGTATATAGATAGAAGATGATAGATGACAAAGCTATCACAAGAAAGGCAGTATTATTTGTCTGCCATCAATGTCAACTAGATGTAATAAAAACTATTGAAATGACTACAGTACATAACTGTGAATTGTCATCAGGGAGAGGTCAAATTTTTACCACAAATCCTACATGTTGAGTTGGCATCTTTCTCCACCTCTCGGTGTAGTGTGTGTTGTTTAATTGCTAGAGGAGGTGGATGCTGAGTAACTGTCAGAACTCACAGTGTTTCTGATTAGAACATACCTGTAGGAGCTGACATTAAATGAATGCTTCATCTTTGAGAAGTGAAATGTCCTTTTAAACTTGCTGTGATGTTGTGGGACGTTTTGGGAAGTAGCTACATTAAGAATTTGGTGATAGTTAAATTCATAAAGGCCCTGTGCAAGCAAAAACTAGATTTTAATATATATATATATATATATATATATATATATATATTTCCTTTACACACTATCAGATTGGAATAATACTGTGACATTGTAAAAATGATGATAATGCCCATTTTAGTGTAAGAACTGTTTGAAAAGACCACCTGGAATTTCTTCCTGTTTTGGTGCGATGGAGTTTTGGCCTGCCTAGTGACAATAAGAAAGAGAGTTCCTAACCTCTCTGCCAATGACAGCTTGCTTTCAGTTTCCCCCTCCCCACTCAGACCATGCCCAAACAGTCCTAGAAAATGTCTTGCTTGAGAAATTGGTCTATGCTAAGAAGGTAATTTTGTTTATATTTGACCATTTTAATTGAAAACAATCACAGTACGGTACTTTATCGTTACCCAGAAATGATTAAATATTGAGATAAAAATAGCTGTATTGGACCTTTAAGTGAGGTAGCTCTAGATTTTAGACTTGAGTTAACATTAGGTCAAATAAATTAACATAATGAAGGCAGCAAATAAGACTGATCTGAGACCAAAAAAAAAAATGAAAATAGAAAGATTATAGTATAGTTGGGTTGATAAATGTATTCCACTGTTCACTGTATAAACTCCCAGGGGCAACAAATGTAGTAGTGAGTGAGTGTGGATACTTAGACTGACTGTAAAACCTGGAGTGTGAAAACTACAAACATCAGGAGATTACAGTAATGTATTGAATATATCAAACATTCACAACTATGCCTTATAAGGACTTTAGATCATTGTCGTGACAGATAATTACCTTTAAATATCACAAACATGACACACTAGCCGGGGTATTGGCAGTGTTGTCTGGACATTACCTGCCTACAAATTCATGTTACCAAGGTGACAGAACCAGTTGTAGTTTCCCAGTCATCAGGTAACATTTCGTTGGATCATTAACAGTCGACTGCAAATCTGAAGAAATATGTTCCTTTAACTCATTGTGTAAATGTAAGTGTCAAAACAAACTTTTTCTTGTAACAGGTGACTATATTGTCAGTGATGTTTTACTAATTCGGGAATGTGTACTTTCACAAGACTCAATTGTCCAGTTAAAATGTAGGCACACTTGGACGGGAAAGGTTATTACATGCCAATCAGTTATTACTTCATGGCTTGTTATTGATATATTCACTGAGTGGTTGTCCTCTCTCCTGTCGTAACCACAGCAACAGCATGCCGAAGAGGATTGCTCTCATCTGCTTCCTTTCTCTGGTGATGCTCATGAGTGTCCTGGGGAACCTCCTGGTCATGACAGCTGTCTGCAAGGACCGCCAGCTCAGGTTAGTCTCTCCCTATGGTCGGTCGGTGTCTGTCTGTCTGTCTCTGTCTCTGTCTCTGTCTCTGTCTCTGTCTCTGTCTCTGTCTCTGTTTCTGTTTCTCTCTCTCACTCATCCTGCTCTGGCCAAAGCAAATTTACTCTTTCTTCTGTTTAGCATCTTATCACCTTGTTGCACCACACACAGCCTGAATCAGCCCAGATTTGAATGATCCTGCGCTGACAGTATTATGCAGTAATTGTTATCTCATTAAAAGAGCATTTCCTACTGAGTGGTCTATTGTGACCCCAGTCCCTTGGGGGTTGAGTTACTAGCTTGGCATGCAGTGACTCTAGCATGCCAACAGTCAGATGCCAGAAGGGAAAGGCTGTCTGATAACCTGGGGATAGTTTAATCTCTCAGCACCCCTGATGGAAGAGACAGTAAGGAAATGACAGCACCAGGAGGGATTCTTGGTAGTGTTAACTTCAAATCCCTACTCATCCAAATGTTCAGCCCCAAAAACGATCCCGGGCTATGTCGCAGCCGGCCACGACCGGGAGACCCATGAGGTGGCGCACAATTGACCCAGCGTCGTCCGGGTTAGGAGGGGGATTGGCCGACTGGGATGTCCTTGTCCCATCGCGCTCTAGCGACTCCTTGTGGCAGTCGAGGGCATGCACGCTGACTTCGGTTGCCAGCTGTACGGTGTTTCCTCCGACTCATTGGTGCGGCTGGCTTCCGGGTTAAGTGAGCAGCGTGTCAAGAAGCAGTGCGTCTTTGCAGGGTTGTGTTTGAGGATGCATGGCTCTTGACCTCCTTATGGGAGTCGCAGAGATGGGACAAAACTATAACTACCAATTGGGGAGAAAAAGTCTAAACAAAATATTGTAATCCGATGACAGATACTTTGAAAAACTAGATTTACTTTTATATTCAGAAAGGATGTTTATGAAACCCACTATGCCAATTACACTTCTCCTTTCTTTCCACCATGACTTCCCTGCTGCTCAGATTAACAGGGACATGAAGCAGTACTTCTACCATAGCCCATTCCCCACACTCTGGAGAATTCATCCACAATCAGCAATTTACCCTGTAATAGCACACCTGTTCCAGCCATCCATAAAATGAGAGCTGTCGTAAGATGGCTTAGCCATAATGGGAGACATTGTGCAGCTGGAGGCAGAGCCACAGAGCCAGCCTCAACTTCTGCAAGTTGATTACCAAAATGGAAAACTGGATATGGCTTTACTGACATTGACACATTGCACTAATTCAAATCATCATCATGCCACTCTATCTCTCTTGCTCTCTTGCTCTCTTGCTCTCTTGCTCTCTCTCTCTATCTCTCTTGCTCTATTGCTCTCTTGCTCTCTTGTTCTCTCTCTCTGTCTCTCTCTCTCTCTCTCTCTCTCTCTCTCTCTCTCTCTCTCTCTTTACTGTGGTCTTTTTATGTCCCCTGCACCAATTTTGCTGATTTGCATATTTTAGACCTTTTAATTAGGCTTCAGTTCAGTGGCGAACCCAGTGGCGACAAGATGATTTAGCTTTTTAAGTAAAAAAAAAAAAAATCTGTATTTTATTTATTCAATGAATTTGCATCGCTGCAAATATGATCTTACATTCTTTAGATACTACATTCAGTTTTGAATGAAAGACAGTATTTCATGACAGCATGAAAACATGTTGCTAACAGATTGCTGGTAAACAGCATTTATGGCATGTTCTGGTTAAATGACAACGTGATTTGACAGCCGTTAGCCGTTCTCAGGCAGCTATTTTTAGCCGAGCAGGCTCTGAGCGGTTGCCTCACCGAGAATTTTATTTGTCATTAATGGAGTGCCCAGGGCTCTGGTCTTCCTCAAACAGACTGAAAAGAGGGACGCCGCCACACCGGTGGCTCTACATCACTGATTCTCTCTCCATCTCTCTCTCTCTCTCTCTCTCTCTCTCTCTCTCCTTCCTCTCTCTCTCTCTCTCTCCTTCCTCTCTCTCTCTCTCTCTCTCCTTCTACCCCCCCCCTCTCTCTCTCTCTCTCCTTCCTCTCTGTCTCACACAAGCTACCACTCTCTTTTTCTCCTCTAATGTAATCTCTTTCAATCTCTCCCTAAGTCTCTCTCACCATATGTTTCCTTAACATGTGGTGACACATGTGAAAATCAATTACGTGAAAACAAAATGTTCAGGTTCACATTGAAGAAAACTCCACATGTGATAATCTCACTTCCAAAAGTGTAAATGTATTTTCACACGTGAAAAACATTCACATGTAAAAATAACATTTGCAGTTTCATAAGTGAAAAACTTGATTGTTTTTCACATTTTTACTTGAAATTCCACAAGTGAAGTGAGATTTTCACATGTGAAAGTTATTCACATACAAAACTGCAAATTAGATTTTTATTTGTGATTGTTTGTCACATGTGTACTTATTCAACATTCATGTGAAAATCACATTTGTCACAGGTAAGAAAACTCCAACTGTGAAAATCTCACTTTTCATAATTCATTTTTTTCATGTTTTTTTCTGCAAGGGGTTCTCTCTCTCTCTCTCTCTCTCTCTCTCTCTCTCTCTCTCTCTCTCTCATTCAGTTATTACCAATATTTACTGCAATAAATGAGATTTACAAGATGTATAGTGACAGCATATTTATATGGCAAATCTGCTGTCATGCGTAACAGACAATTCAAACAATTAAATAGTTTAGTGCATTCCTCTGTACATACTCTCACATAACAAAAGCCTATAATATTGTATGTTTACATGCATTTACCTCTAGTAGGCAGTCTCTTCTGTTCTTTTCAGTGTGTTCTGCATTATTTATGATTTTTCCACAACATTCCTTTATCATACACTCTACCATATGATACACCTATGCTGTTTCAAGTTAAAAATGGAAACCATCTTTAAACATATCGCCAATAAGATACCTCTCACTCAATTCTCTCCCAGGAAAATCAAGACCAACTACTTCATAGTATCGCTCGCCTTTGCAGACCTGATGGTGTCGGTGCTGGTGATGCCGTTTGGTGCCATAGAACTGATTCACCAGAACTGGATTTATGGAGAAACCTTCTGCCTGGTCCGGACATCTCTAGATGTACTGTTGACAACGGCCTCCATATTACACCTATGTTGCATAGCTTTGGACAGGTAAGCACCACTGCTCAGCAACTAGCTTGGAACGATGCTTCCAGTCAACATGAAGTCAGTAGACATAGTATTTAGTATCGTACTAACAGTATCAAACCATCAACACATTTTACCATCCTATTATATTAACTGACTTACAGTAGGATGGCACTTCCTGTAATTGACTTTATCAAGCTGCAGCAGGTAGCCTATTGGTTAGAGCGTTGGGCCAGTAACCAAAAAGTTGCCAGATCGAATCCCCAAGCTGACAAGGTAAAAATATGTTAAATAGGTTAAATATAAAAACAAAACAATTCTGAGGACTACTGTATGAGACTTTGAAACAGTTGTGTGATATGCTGGGCTTACATACACTATATGATCAAAAATATGTGGACACCAGCTCATTGAAAATCTCAATTCAAAATCATGGGCATGAATATGGAGTTGGTCCCCCCTTTGTTGCTTTAATAGCCTCAACTCTTCTAGGAATACTTTCCACTAGATATTGCTGCAGGGACTTGCTTCCATTCAGCCACAAGAGCATTACTGAGGTCGGGCACTGATGTTGGGCGATAAGGCATGGCTCGCAGTCAGTGTTCCAATTCATCCCAAAGGGGTTGAGGTCAGGGCTCTGTGCAGGCCAGTTCTTCCACACCGTCTCAACAAACCATTTCTGAATTGACCTCGCTTTGTGCACGGTGGCATTGTCATGCTGAAACAGGAAAGAGCCTTTCCCAAACTGTTCCCACAAAGTTGGAAGCACAGAATTGTCTCGACTGTCATTGTACGCTGTAGTGTGAAGATTTCCCTTCACTGGAACTAAGCGGCCTAACCCGAACCATGAAAAACAGCTCCAGACCTTTATTCCTTCTCCACCTAACTTTACAGTTGACACTCTGCATTCGGGCAGGTAGGGTTCTCCTGGTATCCGCCAAACCCAGATTAGTCCGTCGATGGTGAAGCATTTCCACGGTTCCGGAGTCCAATGGCGGCGAGTTTTACACCACTCCAGCCGATGCTTGGCATTGTGCATGGTGATCATAGGCTTGTGTGCGGCTGCTCGGCCATGGAAGCCCATTTCATGAAGTTCCCGATGAAAAGTTTGTGTGCTAATGTTGCTTCCAGAGGCAGTTTAGTGAGCTTGTGTGGCCTACCACTTTGCGGCTGAGCCATTGTTGCTCCTAGACATTTCCACTTCACAATAACAGCACTTACAGATGACCCGGGGAAGCTCTAGCAGGGCACAAATTTGACAAACTGACTTGTTGGAAAGGGGGCATTCTATGACGGTGCCACATTGAAAGTCACTGAGCTCTTCAGTAAGGCCATTTTACTGTCAATTTTGTCTATGCAAATTGCATGGCTGTGTGGACAATTTTATACATCTGTCAGCAACTGGTGTGGCTGAAATAGCCGGATCCGCTAATTTGAAGGGGTGTCCACATGCTTTTGTATATATAGTGTATGTACACCCCCCTATATGCTCCAGTTTCCCTATGCTTCAGCTCTCCCACCATAAAAGTGTGTTCTTGACCTTGTCTCACTGCAGAGGAGGAAATTGTTGTTTCATTCAATTATATGGATAGAGAGCAAAGCTTGTGCAGAGTGTGTAAACAGCACTATTAGCCATTCATAGTAACTGGCTGGCTTGCGGTGTTGAGAGACACAATGTGCCGACCATAAATTATTTAGATTTAATTTCCTCTAAAGTTACGACCCACTTTATTTATCATCCTAATTTACCACATTAAAACGATTTACGAGTCTGATGATGAAAGCAAATGGGAAATGAAGGGAACATGCTTTTAAAGAATTACAGGAAAAATGTGCATTAACATGAGTTCTGAAAAGCTGCTGGGGATATCAAGGGTTTACATTATATGGCGGATTAAATGTCAGTGTGGTTGTAGGATGGGCTCTTGCATTAAGTGACAAGGAAAGACATATCGACACAGCTACTCAAAAGACTAACCATACACAACAATAAGATCCGCATTTCTACAGTATTGCATAGTAGCTAGTTCATTCAAAATGCTTTCTATGTTCAAGCCCAGCATAAGCATATGAATTAATTTAGGACAGCTGAGGTCTGGGTGCAGAGATAGATAGGCTTGCGTCACACCATCTGCAGTTATTATTTTGGAAGCAACGTTACAATAGTAATCCCAGGAAACAAACATTGGTTCTGTGAAAGTTCCCAGAACATTCAGGAAATGTTCTGATAACACAAAAACTGTCCAGTTGTGCAGATGATTATACAATGTTTGTATAAAAAAGTCACCTGATATTTCAAGAACGTTCCCACATTTTGTCTGTTCTTTAAAGGTTCCCAGAATGTTTCATTAGGTTGTGGAAACAGTCTGGTGGGAACATTGTGGGTAGGGTGACCACATTTAAAGTACCCAAATGCGGGAAAACAGGAGGATTTTGCGGGACATTCACGGGGCTGTATGGCCTACAGAGTACCACCCCCCCACCCATACATTATTTAATGACGTCCTAATTTCTGAACGTTTTGTTGTGACTTTACTTTCATTCATCTGATGACTGTTATTTATTTAATCAACTAACTTTATGTTTAATTGTTACCCGATTAAATTAATCATGTAACAATTAACTCATTAGGATTTGGGGCACTAAATAACTTTTTTGCCCGCTTTGAGGACAATACAGTGCCACTGACACTGCCCCCAAGCAAAACATGTGGACTCTCCTTCACTGCAGCCGAGGTGAGTAAAACATTTAAACGTGTTAACCCTCGCAAGCCTGCAGGCCCAGACGGCATCCCCAGCCGCGCCCTCAGAGCATGCGCAGACCAGCTGGCTGGTGTGTTTACGGACATATTCAATCGATCCCTATCCCAGTCTGCTGTTCCCACATGCTTCAAGAGGGCCACCATTGTTCCTGTTCCCAAGAAAGCTAAGGTAACTGAGCTAAACGACTACCGCCCCGTAGCACTCGCCTCCGTCATCATGAAGTGCTTTGAGAGACTAGTCAAGGACCATATCACCTCCACCCTACCTGACACCCTAGACCTACTCCAATTTGCTTACCTCCCAAATAGGTCCTCAGACGATGCAATCTCAACCACACTGCACACTGCCCTAACCCATCTGGACAAGAGGAATACCTATGTGAGAATGCTGTTCATCGACTACAGCTCAGCATTTAACACCATAGTTCCCTCCAAACTCGTCATCAAGCTCGAGACCCTGGGTCTCGACCCCGCCCTGTGCAACTGGGTACTGGACTTCCTGATGGGCCGCCCCCAGGTGGTGAGGGTAGGTAAAAATATCTCCACCCCGCTGATCCTCAACACTGGGGCCCCACAAGGGTGCGTTCTGAGCCCTCTCCTGTACTCCCTGTTCACCCACGACTGCGTGGTCACGCACGCCTCCAACTCAATCATCAAGTTTGCGGACGACACAACAGTGGTAGGCTTGATTACCAACAACGACGAGATGGCCTACAGGGAGGAGGTGAGGGCCCTCGGAGTGTGGTGTCAGGAAAATAACCTCACACTCAACGTCAACAAAACTAAGGAGATGATTGTGGACTTCAGGAAACAGCAGAGGGAACATCCCCCTATCCACATCGATGGAACAGTAGTGGAGAGGGTAGTAAGTTTTAAGTTCCTCGGCGTACACATCACAGACAAACTGAATTGGTCCACCCACACAGACAGCATCGTGAAGAAGGCGCAGCAGCGCCTCTTCAACCTCAGGAGGCTGAAGAAATTCGGCTTGTCACCAAAAGCACTCACAAACGTCTACAGATGCACAATCGAGAGAATCCTGTCGGGCTGTATCACCGCCTGGTACGGCAACTGATCCACCCACAACCGTAAGGCTCTCCAGAGGGTAGTGAGGTCTGCACAACGCATCACCGGGGGCAAACTACCTGCCCTCCAGGACACCTACACCACCCGATGTCACAGGAAGGCCATAAAGATCATCAATGCACAACAACCACCCGAGCCACTGCCTTTTTCACCCCGCTATCATCCAGAAGGCGAGGTCAGTACAGGTGCATCAAAGCTGGGACCGAGAGACTGAAAAACAGCTTCTATCTCAAGGCCATCAGACTGTTAAACAGCCACCACTAACATTGAGTGGCTGCTGCCAACACACTGACTCCAGCCACTTTAATAATGGGAATTGATGGGAATTGATGTAAAATATATCACTAGCCACTTTAAACAATGCTACTTTATATAATGTTTACATACCCTACATTATTTATCTCATATGTATACGTATATACTGTACTTTACATCATCTACTGCATCTTTATGTAATACATGTATCACTAGCCACTTTAAACTATGCCACTTTGTTTACATACTCATCTCATATGTATATACTGTACTCGATACCATCTACTGCATCTTGCCTATGCCGCTCTGTACCATCACTCATTCATATATCTTTATGTACATATTCTTTATCCCTTTACACTTGTGTGTATAAGGTAGTAGTTTTGGAATTGTTAGCTAGATTACTCGTTGGTTATTACTGCATTGTCGGAACTAGAAGCACAAGCATTTCGCTACACTCGCATTAACATCTGCTAACCATGTGTATGTGACAAATAAAGTTTGATTTGATTTGACCATGGAAGAGGTTGTTTACAGAGTTACCATCTCCCAAATTCAACTCTATAAGGTATATATCTATTTAATAAATAAATAGTAATCTAATTAATAATTACCTCTTATCATATCATAATTGTGAACAGTCGTAAACTCATTCATCTGCAAAAAACCCAGCCTTGCTCATGATTCAGCACTACACCAATTGGTTTAATTATTTATTTATTAGCTAACTAAAATGAGAAAACAGGATAACATACACACTTAATACATGAGAGGAAAGTCCCTAGCAGACTGGCAATATGAAGGATTAATACACAGCGATGAAGAGTGGGAAAAAGAGAGAGACAGAGAAAAAGGGACACTGGGTACATAAGATACATTCTATAACTATTCTCCCATTAATCATATACTTTGCACATGAACCGCCGACCGTTTAGGAAGGAGGTGGTTTGGCCTTTCAGCGGCACGCTGGTAAGGGTCCGGACCCGTCTCTTCTACTGTTGTTCACTCTGGAAGTGGCTACTTACTATGAACAGTTAATAGGAGATATATTATTTTATCCCTCCTAAAATCACATTCATATCTTAACAAATGTACTTTCATAATTTGTCATATTATATGCACAATGTATTGGATGGAAACTTGACAGATAAAGGGGATATCATTTACAGTACAGTATTTCGTCCATGCATTTTTAATGACATCACAAAATGAAAACCCATATGACATACATTTTTTTCTATAGTTCCTCACTGACCATTCCCCACATTGTTATATGTTAGAAATATTGTTCCAGTATCCACTTTTAACCGGGTTAGAGTTTCAAATGGAAAACTATCTGTGAAACAAAGGCATTCTTTTGTTGACACTAAAGGTGACACACACGGTGAACTGTCAAACTGGCCCAGTCCCCTCCTTCCCCTTTCAGTGGGTGAGAGAAGGTTTGGTTATTGTCAATCATTGCCAAGCTGATCTCACCCATTGTGATCCTCACAGGACAGTCATGACAGTTTGTATCGACAGATGTAGCCTATTAAATATCATTACAGAATATCACAGAATTACAGAATACCGTTTCTGGAAACTAGGCGTATGTCGCTGGTCACTACTTCACAGGAGAGCTGTTGGAACTTTGTTTTTCATCAAAATGCGTTTTTTGTTGTTGTCAGAAATGCCTTCTTGAATGTGTGAAAGTTCATGTGCCTGAAAAATAAACGTGTATGCCATCTGTAAATACAAATAGTTAAATTATGAGCCTAGTTGGTTTAGCCACAGAAAAAAACAGCAACCTTCCCGCTAGCCATGATTGGCTGAGATAATGAGTAAGCTGGACATGCTGAGAGATGGGTTTGGATTGGTCTGCCATACAGCGCGCTTCTGTTTAGTTGAACTGGTCAGTAAGTGTTGGTAATCCTGTCTAATGCAGATTTTTAAATATCAAATCAAACTTTATTTGTCACATGCTGTGATTACGACAGGTGTAGACCTAACCGTGAAATGCTTACTTACAAGCCCTTAACCAACAATCCAGTTAGAGAAAGAGTTAAGAAAATTTTACCCAAATAAACGAAAGTAAAAAAATAATAAAAAGTAACACAATAAAATAACACTAACGAGGCTATATACAGGAGGTACCGGTACCGAGTCAATGTGCGGGGGTACAGGTTAGTTGAGGTAATTTGAACATGTAGGTAGGGGTAAATTGACGATGCATAGATAATAAATAGCGGGTAGCAGCAGTGTAAAAACAAATGGGGGTCAATGTACATAGTCCGGGTGGCCATTTGAGTAATTGTTCAGCAGTCTTATGGGTGGGGGTAGAAGCTGTTAAGGAGCCTTTTGGTCCTAGACTTGGTGCTCCAGTACCGCTTGCCGTGTGGTAGCAGAGAGAACAGTCTATGACTTGGGTGACTGGAGAATTTGACCATTTTATTGGCTTTCCTCTGACACCGCCTGGTATATAGCTCCTGGATGGCAGAAAGCTTGGCCCCAGGGATATACTTTTTATTTTTTATTTTATTTCACCTTTATTTAACCAGGTAGGCTAGTTGAGAACAAGTTCTCATTTTGCAACTGCGACCTGGCCAAGATAAAGCATAGCAGTGTGAACAGACAACACAGAGTTACACATGGAGTAAACAATTAACAAGTCAATAATACAGTAGAAAAAAGGAGAGTCTATATACATTGTGTGCAAAAGGCATGAGGAGGTAGGCGAAAAATTACAATTTTGCAGATTAACACTGGAGTGATAAATGATCAGATGGTCATGTACAGGTAGAGATATTGGTGTGCAAAAGAGCAGAAAAGAAAATGAATAAAAACAGTATGGGGATTAGGTAGGTAAAAATGGGTGGGCTATTTACCGATAGACTATGTACAGCGGCAGCGATCGGTTAGCTGCTCAGATAGCAGATGTTTGAAGTTGGTGAGGGAGATAAAAGTCTCCAACTTCAGCGATTTTTGCAATTCGTTCCAGTCACAGGCAGCAGAGAACTGGAACGAAAGGCGGCCAAATGAGGCGTTGGCTTTAGGGATGATCAGTGAGATACACCTGCTGGAGCGCGTGCTACGGATGGGTGTTGCCATCGTGACCAGTGAACTGACATAAGGCGGAGCTTTACCTAGCATGGACTTGTAGATGACCTGGAGCCAGTGGGTCTGGCGACGAATATGTAGCGAGGGCCAGCCGACTAGAGCATACAGGTCGCAGTGGTGGGTGGAATACGGTGCTTTAGTGACAAAATGGATGGCACTGTGATAAACTGCATCCAGTTTGCTGAGTAGAGTGTTGGAAGCAATTTTGTAGATGACATCGCCGAAGTCGAGGATCGGTAGTATAGTCAGTTTTACTAGGGTAAGTTTGGCGGCGTGAATGAAGGAGGCTTTGTTGCGGAATAGAAAGCCGACTCTTGATTTGATTTTCGATTGGAGATGTTTGATATGAGTCTGGAAGGAGAGTTTACAGTCTAGCCAGACACCTAGGTACTTATAGATGTCCACATATTCAAGGTCGGAACCATCCAGGGTGGTGATGCTGGTCAGGCGTGCGGGTGCAGGCAGCGAATGGTTGAAAAGCATGCATTTGGTTTTACTAGCGTTTAAGAGCAGTTGGAGGCCACGGAAGGAGCGTTGTATGAAATTGAAGCTCGTTTGGAGGTTAGATAGCACAGTGTCCAAGGACGGGCCGGAAGTATATAGAATGGTGTCGTCTGCGTAGAGGTGGATCAGGGAATCGCCCGCAGCAAGAGCAACATCATTGATATATACAGAGAAAAGAGTCGGACCGAGAATTGAACCCTGTGGCACCCCCATAGAGACTGCCAGAGGACCGGACAGCATGCCCTCCGATTTGACACACTGAACTCTGTCTGCAAAGTAATTGGTGAACCAGGCAAGGCAGTCATCCGAAAAACCGAGGCTACTGAGTCTGCCGATAAGAATATGGTGATTGACAGAGTCGAAAGCCTTGGCAAGGTCGATGAAGACGGCTGCACAGTACTGTCTTTTATCGATGGCGGTTATGATATCGTTTAGTACCTTGAGCGTGGCTGAGGTGCACCCGTGACCGGCTCGGAAACCAGATTGCACAGCGGAGAAGGTACGGTGGGATTCGAGATGGTCAGTGACCTGTTTGTTGACTTGGCTTTCGAAGACCTTAGATAGGCAGGGCAGGATGGATATAGGTCTGTAATAGTTTGGGTCCAGAGTGACTCCCCCTTTGAAGAGGGGGATGACTGTGGCAGCTTTCCAATCCTTGGGGATCTGGACAACACACTACCCTCTGTAGCGCCTTACGGTCAGATGCCGAGCAGTGGCCATACCAGGCAGTGATACAATCAGTCAGGATGCTCTCAATGGTGCAGCTGTAAAACTTTTGGAGGATCTGAGGACCCATGCCAAATCTTTTCAGTCTCCTGAAGGGGAAAAGGTGTTGTCGTGCCCTGTTCACGACTGTATTGGTGTGTTTGGACCATGATAGTTCGTTTGTAATGTGGACACCAAGGAACTTGAAACTCTCAACCTGCTCCACTACAACCATGTCGATGTTAATGGGGGCCTGTTCGGCCCGCCCTTTCCTGTAAGTCCACAATCAGCTCCTTTGTCTTGCTCACATCGAGGGACAGGTTGTTGTCCTGGCACCACACTGTCAGGTCTCTGACCTCCTCCCTATAGGCTGTCTCATCGTTGTCGGTAATCAGGCCTACCACTGTTTAGTCATCGTTTGTTGTTGTTGGTGTTAGCAGTACTATCTCCATCAACATTAGCTGAACATTCCAGGAATGTTATTTTAGAACAACTTCTATTGCTCCAACATTTTATTGCTGAAGTATGTTTAGGGGACGTTATTGGAACCATCATGTCATAATGTCACACTATAACTTCAGGAGACCATGGTAGACATATTTCCTGCTTGTTGTTATGGGTGCTTTGAATAACATACCCATCAACATTAGCAGAACGTTGGTGTAATGTTTCCCTCAGATCCACTTCTGTTGCTCCCTAATTTTGTTGCGGCGATATGATCTAAGAACATTACTGGTATATTGTGTCATTACATTACCTGGAAACCTCATGAGAACAGGTTTTTGAAAATGTTCTGTGGTGGTTATTACAGATGCTGTGCACAACATTTCGGTGAACATTAGGAGAATAAAACACTTCTGTGAGCAGGCCTTTCTAATCGACCTGGCCCGTGTATCCTGGAAGGACATTGACCTCATCCCGTCAGTTGAGGATGCCTGGTCATTCTTTAAAAGTAACTTCCTCACCATTTTAGATAAGCATGCTCCGTTCAAAAAATGCAGAACCAAGAACAGATACAGCCCTTGGTTCACTCCAGACCTGACTGCCCTCGACCAGCACAAAAACATCCTGTGGCGGACTGCAATAGCATCGAATAGCCCCGTGATATGCAACTGTTCAGGGAAGTCAGGAACCAATACACGCAGTCAGTCAGGAAAGCTAAGGCCAGCTTCTTCAGGCAGAAGTTTGCATCCTGTAGCTCCAACTCCAAAAGTTCTGGGACACTGTGAAGTCCATGGAGAACAAGAGCACCTCCTCCCAGCTGCCCACTGCACTGAGGCTAGGAAACACGGTCTCCACCGATAAATCCATGATTATCGAAAACTTCAATAAGCACTTCTCAACGGCTGGCCATGCCTTCCGCCTGGCTACTCCAACCTCGGCCAACAGCTCCGCCCCCCCGTAGTTCCTCACCCAAGCCTCTCCAGGTTCTCCTTTACCCAAATCCAGATAGCAGATGTTCTGAAAGAGCTGCAAAACCTGGACCCGTACAAATCAGCTGGGCTTGACAATCTGGACCCGCTATTTCTGAAACTATCTGCCGCCATTGTCGCAACCCCTATTACCAGCCTGTTCAACCTCTCTTTCATATCGTCTGAGATCCCCAAGGATTGGAAAGCTGCCGCAGTCATCCCCCTCTTCAAAGGGGGAGACACCCTGGACCCAAACTGCTATAGACCTATATCCATCCTGCCCTGCCTATCTAAGGTCTTCAAAGCCAAGTCAACAAACAGGTCACTGACCATCTCGAATCCCACCGTACCTTCTCCGCTGTGCAATCTGGTTTCCGAGCCGGTCACGGGTGCACCTCAGCCACACTCAAGGTACTAAATGATATCATAACCGCCATCGATGAAAGACAGTACTGTGCAGCCGTCTTCATCGACCTCGCCAAGGCTTTCGACTCTGTCAATCACCAAATTCTTATCGGCAGACTCAACAGCCTCGGTTTTTCGGATGACTGCCTTGCCTGGTTCACCAATTACTTTGCAGACAGAGTTCAGTGTGTCAAATCAGAGGGCATGCTGTCCGGTCCTCTGGCAGTCTCTATGGGGGTGCCACAGGGTTCAATTCTCGGGCCGACTCTTTTCTCTGTATATATCAATGATGTTGCTCTTGCTGCGGGCGATTCCCTGATCCACCTCTACGCAGACGACACCATTCTATATACTTTCGGCCCGTCATTGGACACTGTGCTATCCAACCTCCAAACGAGCTTCAATGCCATACAGCACTCCTTCCGTGGCCTCCAACTGCTCTTAAACGCGAGTAAAACCAAATGCATGCTTTTCAACCGATCGCTGCCTGCACCCGCATGCCCGACTAGCATCACCACCCTGGATGGTTCCAACCTTGAATATGTGGACATCTATAAGTACCTAGGTGTCTGGCTAGACTGCAAACTCTCCTTCCAGACTCACATCAAACATCTCCAATCAAAACTCAAATCCAGAGTCGGCTTTCTATTCCGCAACAAAGCCTCCTTCACTCACGCTGCCAAGCTTACCCTAGTAAAACTGACTATCCTACCGATCCTCGACTTCGGCGATGTCATCTACAAAATGGCTTCCAACACTCTACTCAGCAAACTGGATGCAGTCTACCACAGTGCCATCCGTTTTGTCACTAAAGCACCTTATACCACCCACCACTGCGACTTGTATGCTCTAGTCGGCTGGCCCTCACTACATATTCGTCGCCAGACCCACTGGCTCCAGGTCATCTACAAGTCCATGCTAGGTAAAGCTCCGCCCTATCTCAGTTCACTGGTCACGATGGCAACACCCATCCGTAGCACGCGCTCCAGCAGGTGTATCTCACTGATCATCCCTAAAGCCAACACCTCATTTGGCCGCCTTTCGTTCCAGTACTCTGCTGCCTGTGACTGGAACGAATTGCAAAAATCGCTGAAGTTGGAGACTTTTATCTCCCTCTCCAACTTCAAACATCAGCTATCCGAGCAGCTAACCGATCGCTGCAGCTGTACATAGTCTATAGGTAAATAGCTCACCCTTTTTCACCTACCTCATTCCCATACTGTTTTTATACTGTTTTTATTTATTTACTTTTCTGCTCTTTTGCACACCAATATCTCTACCTGTACATGCCCATCTGATCATTTATCACTCCAGTGTTAATCTGCAAAATTGTATTATTCGCCTACCTCCTCATGCCTTTTGCACACATTGTATATAGACTGCCCATTTTTTTGTTCTACTGTGTTATTGACTTGCTAATTGTTTTACTCCATGTGTAACTCTGTGTTGTCTGTTCACACTGCTATGCTTTATCTTGGCCAGGTCGCAGTTGCAAATGAGAACTTGTTCTCAACTAGCCTACCTGGTTAAATAAAGGTGAAATAAAAATAAATAAAAAAAAAAAATATTCCAAGGATATTTAATAAATACAAAAAAAAAGAGGATATTTTGTTATCAAAAGCATTTGTTTTTGGGATGGTTAATCCTAATGTTATATATAACCTAACTAACTTAATGGACATCTTAGGTAATGTTCTGGTAATGTTTCCGGTTTCTGGAATGGTTCTTACTGGGGTCAAAAGGTCAGACAGTAGGACAGAGAGAGAAGAGAGAGAGAGAGTATTTTGCATGAAAAGGGCCTTTTCTTCTGTGTCTTTCTCTTTCTCTTTCTCTTTCTCTTTCTCTTTCTCTCTCTCGCTCTCCACTTCTCCCCAGAGAAGAGATGGCTTTTAAGTTTAACCCACTGAGAGCTCTTCAATTAATGTTAAAGGCAGATGGAATTTTGCTGGCCATATTCTAGAGATGTTTTATTGAGAGTACACACCATTCCATAGAGACAAGAGTGTATAAAAGGAAACGTGTTTAAGGTGAATGGTGGAATGAATGTTGTGACGTGGGACGGTTCCATTTATTCATCATTTCATCCCGCAGTGAAGTGAAGTAAGCTCTCCTGTGTATTGCACAACTCTAGTGTGTGGATTATTACTTGCGTGCGTCAAGCTGCAAGCACCAGGGGAAGTTCCAGTAAGCCAGGACTGCTACCAGCCAGTTTAGACAATCATGAGTCTTGCCAGAACAGAGAAACAGACTCATTTCGGCCATTTCACAAATCTTTATGAGTAAGAAAAATGCTACAGAAATGGCAGTTCTTTGGGCGTCACTTAGTTATCGCATAAAACAATATTAGCTATGTCTTTTCCTTTAGAAGGGTTCAAAACGTGTTTCTCTCCTCTCATATTTCCAATCTGCCCCTCAAGCCTTAAATGTTCAAATTCTATTGGTCAATTAAACAGATTTAGAAAGCATAGTGTGTTTACATGCACTGTAGCCGAGAGTAATTTTGTTGTTCTCCAATTGGCCTGGTGATCCTAACTGACCTAAAACAGGGAATTTTTACTTGGATTAAATGTCAGGAATTGTGAAAAACAGAGTTTAAATGTATTTGGCTAATGTGTATGTAAACTTCCGACTTCAACTGTATATATCAGATCAGCCCAATAGAAAGGCCACATGAGCAATTATGTTTTACTAAGAGTGGTACTTTTAAAAAGGGCCAGAGAGCGCAGTGACCCTGAACGGACAATCTGTTTCTCGTTCATAGAAGAGAGTTTAAATAAAATGTTCATAGCAAGCGCTTTGGTCTCTGTTCGTACAGCACAGATGTTTGCTTTTCATTTGCCTTCAGGTTAATTTCTCCACAACATTTACTAAACATAAATGTAAAGGCAACATGTAAAGTGTTGGTCCCATGTTTCATGAGCTGAAATAAAAGATCCCAGAAATGTTCCATACGTTTATACCTCTGTTAGTGAGCATTTATCCTTTGCCAAGATAATCTATCTACCTGACAGGTGTGACATATCAAGAAGCTGATTAAACAACATCATTATACAGGTGCACCTTGTGCTGGGAACAATAAAAGCCCATTCTAAATGTGCACTTATGTCACACAACACAATGCCACAGATGTCTCAAGTTTTGAGGGAGTGTGGAATTGGCATGCTGACTGCAGGAATGTCCACCAAAGCAGTTGACAGATCATTTAACGTTGATTTCTCTACCATAAGCCTCCTCCAATGTCGTTTTAGAGAATTTGCCAGTACTTCCAACCGGCCTCACAACCACAGACCATGTGTATGGTTTCATGTGGGCGAGCGGTTTGCTGATGTCAACGTTGTGAACAAGGTGGCGGTGGGGTTATGGTATGACCAGGCATAAGCTACGGACAGCGAACGCAACTGAATTTTATCGATGGCAATTTGAATGCACAAAAACATAGTGACGAGATCCTGAGGCCCATTGTGAGATGTCTGTGACCAACAGATGCATATCTGTATTCCCAGTCATGTGAAATGCATAGATTGGGGCCTAATGAATTGATTTAAATTGACAGATTTCGTCATATGAACTGTAACTCGGTAAACTCTTTGAAGTGTTGTGTTTATTTGTTCAGTATACATTTGTGTGGTGCCAGCAGAGCTTGGAACTTAGTTTTACACATCTTCCTATAATGCCCCTTTCCATCCAAGCTTAAGACATGAAGGAGCATTTTACATGAATGATGGATCGTTCAAACATTGACAACAGGCATTTAGGATGAAGGGGAGAAGTGAAGCAAGTTTTGCTCCCTAATTTCACATGAAGATTGGTCACACTTTTCATTTCTCCGTCATTAAACGCAGCCATCCGAAGAGTGAGGATTTTTTATTTCATTTTTTACTGTTCATTCCTGTCTCTCAAATTAAACTCCAACCTTGACTACTTAACTGCAGCAAACTTGATCACATGGATCACATGTAATTCAAGTTTAAGTGCCTGTTTTGTTGGTCCCATCTGTTTTCCATTGAGGCTCTGTTATATGTCCTATAAGTAGCTATTGGTTGCCAAAGTGAGCTCAAGAAGCCAGGTGAACAGATGTAGAAGGCTGGCCTGCTGTCAACAGTCCACACTGCTGCTGTGCCTCTGGCCCTCTGACACACAGGCCGAGTTTTGGCTAGGTGAGACGAAAAGCAGCACAGTGCACACATACAGCCATGCTCCATCTAGCCTAGACTCACAAACATTGTATTAATACAGTCATGCTGTTTCAGAGGCATATTGTACTCATTACTCAAGAGACACAGGCAGGCACATAAAACGCATCCTAGTACAACACTGAGGTAAGATGCTGCAAAGAACTCTGGGTAAACATTCTTTCAGATGTGTCAGATTTGTGCATCGGACCGACCAATCAGGTGGTCTGCTCATGTATTTATGTTGTGAACAGTTGGCTCCAGTTCAGTTCACCTGCAATGAAATATGAAATGACCTCACTAACACCCCCTGAGTCATGAAAACAACCTCAGGGTGACAGAGTCAAATCAACAATGAGAGTGAGAGTAAATATAGTGATGCCTTGAAGATGGGCTGCAGCGGGCAATGCTGTGGTACAGTGAGACAGAGAGACCTGTGTATTGTGATCCCTTACAGTAGGCCCCAGTTTTGCCAGGACAAAATCAGGGTGTTGTGAACACATGCCAGGAACATCTCACCAAGCCGAGGGGTGAGCGACTACAGCAATGGTGTTTGGCCAGAGCACGATGAGAGAGAGAGACTGAATACTGCCCAGGGATGGAAGAACTGATTGACTGTGGGGAGCCTGTGGCCTCGGGAATATTCTTTCCAAAACACTTGAGTGTGCTGTCTCTGACCAACTCTCTTGCTATCTCTCTCAGAACAATCTTCTTGACCCTAACCATTCAGGCTTAAAGACGGGTCACTCAACCGAGACAGCTCTTCTCTGTATCACGGATGTTCTCCGCACTGCCAAAGCTGACTTTCTGTCCTCTGTTCTCATCCTCCCTTAGATCTAACCGGGCTTCCGAGTGGCACCGAGGTCAAAGGCATTGCATCTCAGTGCTAGAGGCCTCACTACAGACCCTGGTTCAAATCTGGGCTGTATCACAACCCGGCCGTGATTGGGAGACCCATAGGATGACGCACAATTGGCCCAGCGTCGCCCGGGGTGAGGGGAGGGTTTGGCTGAGGTTGGCCCTCATTTTAAAAAAGTAATTTGTTCTTAAGTGACTAGTCTAGTTAAATAAAGGTTCAACAAAAATAAAAATGTGCTGCCTTCGACACTGTGAACCATCAGATCCTCCACCCTCTCAGCGCTGGGTGTCTCAGACTCTCCACACTCTTGGACTGCATCCTACCTGTCAGGCCGTTCCTACCAGAAGACATAGGAGCGGCCTGCCATTCAAAGTTTCCCTCCAATTCGTTGTGAATGCTATATCCTATTTTATATCCAGCACACAAGAGCAAATTGCTTATTTCCTCAAATATATACATATATATATCTATATCTATATCTATATCTATCTATATATATATATATATATATATATATATACACCTTAGCCAAATACATTTAAACTCAGTTTTTCACAATTCCTGACATTTAATCCTCGTAAAAATTCCCTGTCTTAGGTCAGACACTGCCTTCTCTCAAGGGAATGACCGCACCAGGTCGTAACGGTATTGTTTGTTGTTATTCTTAAAATTATAATCTTGTGTGCAGCCTATGTTCCATTACGTTGTTGTGTTTCCAACTACCAATCAGCAACTATGCCTTAAATCCGTCTGTTTGGCAAATGACATGAGTGGCAAGGAGTGGGACGTTAGCTAAAGAGAGTGGTACCCAGACGAGCTAGTCAGAGAGGGAGAGGTTTACCACTCTAGAGCCTACATCAAAGTCTATGGGACAAGCAGCTCATCCATAGGCCTACCAACTGGGCGGCCATCCACGTGACCCGGTTGTGGATTCATGTGATGTTTGAGCTAATCCCCATCTAGTGGGGAAAATATTACACTGTGAAATTGTGCCAACATATGCAAGGAATGATCAATCTCTGTGCTTTTTATTTAGTGGAATAGGAATTCATTAAACTGTCATTTGTCAACGATCAGTTAAAAATCAATCACAAAGCAATCACATCTGAGAGCTTTGACATGTGGTCATGTTGTAACCTGAAGTCCATTCAAGAGCTAAAGGAAGTCCAAAGTTGAGGTCTCTGGGACATCAGGTAGGGTTACCCTCTCAATCTCTACAGACAGAGGGTTCAGCCAGGCCAAGTAGCAATTTGTGGCTGAAGACATTTCAGGGATTTTAGAAACCAATTTCTTGTTGCAAATAATTTAATGATCATAGCACTTTCCCTCTAATAACACTTTCCCAGCAGAGAGGTAGAGAGCTTTGATGTCTAAAATGTCAGAGATAAAGCAAAACTCTCAGGTACAGTATGCTGTTAACATGATAAAAAGACTAGATAGCATCATCAAACCTTTTGAGATCACAAATATACCTTTTATCTGTCTTTATCACAAGGATCATGTATTTTTCCACAAAGTATAATTTTACATGAAAGATACACTTGTTGAACAGCATTTCGTCTAATGAAAGAAAAGCTTGAGCTGAATGTAAATCATACAGTATATAACGTGCATTCGGAAAGTATTCAGACCCCTTCCCTTTTCCAACAGCATCCTTGAGATGTTTCTACAACTTGATTGGAGTCCACCTGTGGTAAATGCAATTGATTGGACATGATTTGGAAAGGCACACACCTGTCTATAATAAGGTCCCGCAGTTGACAGTGTATGTCAGAGCAAAAAACGAAACTACAAGGTCGATGGAATTGTCTGTAGAACTCCAAGACAGGATTGTGTCGAGGCACAGATCTGGGGAAGGGTACCAAAACATTTCTGTAGAATTGAAGGTCCCCAAGAACACAGTGGCCTCCATCATTCTTAAATGGAAAAAGTTTGGAACCACCGTGACTCTTTCTAGAGCTGTCCACCTAGCCAAACTGAGCAATCGGAGGAGAATGGCCTTGGTCAGGGAGGTGATCAAGAACCCGATGGTCACTCTGACAGAGCTCCAGAGTTCCTCTGTGAAGATGGGAGAACCTACCAGAAGGACAACCATCTCTGCAGCACTCCACCAATCAGGCCTTTATGGTAGAGTGGCCAGACAGAAGCCACTACTCAGTAAAAGGCACAACAGCCCGCTTGCAGTTTGCCAAAGGGAGCGTAAGGACTCTCAGACTATGAGAAACAAGATTCTCTGGTCTGATGGAACCTAGATTGAACTCTGGCCTGAATGCCAAGCATTGGAGGAAACCCAATGTTTTTCAGTGGAAACCCGGGGATGTTTTTCAGTGGCGAGGACTAAGAGACTAGTCAGGATGGAGGGAAAGATGAACGGTTTAAAATACAGAGACATCCTTGACGAAAACCTGCTCCAGAGCACTTAGGACCTCAGACTGGGACGAAGATTCACCTTTCAACAGTACAACAACTCTAAGCACACAGCCAAGACAACGCAGGAGTGGCTTCCGGACAATTCTCTGATTGTCCTTGATTGGCCCAGTCAGAGCCCGGACTTGAACCCAATCTAATATCTCTGGAGAGACCTGAAAATAAAGGGATCCGAATACTTATGTAAATGTGATATTTCCGTTTTTTTTAATACATTTGCTAAAATTGCTTTGTCATTATGGGGTATTGTGTGTAGACTGAGAAAAACCAAACAATTGAATCAATTGTAGAATAAGGCTGTAACGTAACAAAAAGCGGAAAAAGTCAAGGGTTCTGAATACTTTCTGAATGCACTGTACCTCTACCCCATATGTCTTATAATGGTGTTCCCTCTCATTCTCTAGGTACTATGCCATCTGCTGCCAGCCACTGGTCTACAGGAATAAGATGACACCACTGAGAGTGGCTCTTATGTTAGGAGGATGCTGGGTAATCCCCACCTTTATATCCTTCCTACCCATAATGCTAGGATGGAACAGTATCGGAATAGACCATTTGGTGAGTAATAACTAATTTGTCTGTGTCAATGTGCATATACACTGCAGATATTTGATAAACCATTCAGTGGAACACGATCAAATGGAACTTCATCTGAAACCACATTATGTGCTACCTACATGTATATCGTAACTAATTCCATAGGATGTCAATGAGACAAAGAAACACCTCCACACAACCAAAAGGGTTTTAGTGTATATCTGGTAGGATATGTGTAAGCTGTTTTAGGCTATCACCTTTTCAGACTTGGTTTAGTCTGTGTCTAGGATGGGATACTGAGTACGTAATAAGCATGTCGTCCAATCTGAACACATATCTCGTCCAATCTCCCGCTACTGCTCATAATAAAACGATGGCTGTAAGTGAAAGCTCAGTGAAAGGCATCGGCTGAATGATACTGTGTGATAGTAATGCTAAAATGAAACAGCAGGGAGTCTGGATTGAAATGTCAGACCCAATTCTACTATATACCAACCCAAAACAAATGAATCGGGGGGAAAGACTGATGTAATGAAGAGCATGGGTCGAGAGTCGGTAACTTATTATAGTCATGAATAGTCATGAGCATTATGCTTATGTTTCTCTGGAAGAACTTTAGATTTGTTTAAACGGAGGACATGTACAATGGCAAGAAAAAAGTATGTGAACCCTTTGGCATTACCTGGATTTCTGCATAAATTGGTCATCAAATTTGATCTGATCTTGATCTAAGTCCCAACAATAGACTTAGATCAATATTATCATTTAAACATTCACAGTGTAGGTTGGGAAAAGTATGTGAACCGCTAGGCTAATGACTTCTCCAAGAGCTAATTGGAGTCAGGAGCCAGCTAACCTGGTGACCAATAAATGAGACGAGATTGGAGATGTTAGTTAGAGCTGCCGTGCCTTGTAAAAAACACTCATAAAATTTGAGATTGCTTTTCACAAGAAGCATTGCCTGATGTGAACCATGCCCTGAACAAAAGAAATCTCAGAAGACCTAAGATTAAGAATTGTTGACTTGCATAAAGCTGGAAAGGGTTACAAAACTATCTCTAAATGTCTTGATGTTCATTAGTCCAAAGTAAGACCAATTGTCTATAAATGGAGAAAGTTCAGAACTGTTGCTACTGAGTGGCCGTCCTGCAAAGATGACTGCAAGAGCACAGCGCAGAATACTCAAGGAGGTTAAGAATAATCCTAGAATCAGCTAAAGACTTACAGAAGTCTCTGGAACATGCTAACATCTCTGTTGACGAGTCTACGATACGTAAAACACTAAACAAGAATGGTGTTCATGGGAGGACACTACTGAAGAAGCCACTGATATCCCAAAAAAGTTTTCAAAAGTGCACCTGGATGTTCCACAGCGCTACTGGCAAAATGTCCTGTGGACAGCTGAAACTACAGTTGAGTTGTTTGGAAGGAACACACAACACTATGTGTGGAGAAAAAAAGAAACAGCACACCAACATCAAAACCTCATCCCAACTGTAAAGTATGGTGTAGGGAGCATCATGGTTTGGGGCTGCTTTGCTGCCTCAGAACCTGGACAGCTTGCTATCGTCGACGGAAAAATGAACTCCCAAGTTTATCAAGACATTTTGCAGGAGAATATAGGCTTTCTGTCTGCCAATTGAAGCTCAACAGAAGTTGGGTGATTCAACAGGACAATGACCCAAAACCCAGAGGTAAATCAATAACAGAATGGCTTCAACAGAAGAAAATATACCTTCTGGAGTGGCCCAGTCAGAGTCCTGACCTCAACCCGATTGAGATGCTGTGGCATGACCTCAAGAGAGTAGTTCACACAAGACATCCCAGGGATATTGCTGAACTGAAACAGTTTGATAAAGAGAAATGGTCCAAAATTCCTCCTGACCATTGTGCAGGTCTGATCTGCAACTACAGAACATGTTTGGTTGAGGTTATTGCTGCCAAAGGAGGGTCAACCAGTTATTAAATGCAAGGGTTCACATACTTTCCCCACCCTGCACTGTAAATGTTTACACGGTGTGTTCAATAAAGACATATACGTATAATAGTTTGTGTGTTATTAGTTTAAGCAAACTGTGTATGTCTATTGTTGTGACCTAGATGAAGATCAGATACGATTTTATGACGAAATTATGCAGAAATCCATGTATTTCCAAAGGGTTCACAAACTATTTCTTGCCACTGTATCTATCATTCTAATAATATTTTTCAGGCATGAACTCTGATTTAAGGCCAGTCTCCACAGGCTAATAGGGATTCTTTTCTTTCTTTACTCTCATCAGACTGAAACTTTAACCGATGAAAGTATACATACATGCAAGATATTATTGTATTACACGTTTTATTTATTTAAATATGTAAATATGCAAATGAGGGAAGCCGGCCTTAAATGTGCGCCAATTTGCATATTATGATAATCTGTTTTTCAACACATTGCTTCAAGGCAGACTGTTTTTTGTTGTTGTTGGTTTTATTGTGATAAGACACTCAATGGTCAGACTTTTACAGATCAGTTTATCAAAATATTGTAACTTCATGGAATTATTTTAAAAAACACTTCACATGTATGATGACAAGATATATTAAAAAAAGCCTCTGTTAAAGTCTGCCTATAAGACCTAAGAACCTGTGTGTGGAATCATGGGAATGTACGTCCTTTGAAGACAGAGAAAAATGAATTGGCCCACCGGGAACATGCCATTTTGAGCAAATCAAATCAAGTTTATTTGTCACGTGCACCGAGTACAAGCTTACAGTGAAATGCTTACTTACAGACTCTAACCAACAGTGCAAAAAATGTATGAGGTGAACAATAGGTAAGTAAAGAAAAAAAACAACAGTAAAAAGACAGTGAAAAATAACAGTAGGAAGGCTATATACAGTAGGAAGGCTATATACAGTAGGAAGGCTATATACAGTAGGAAGGCTATATACAGTAGGAAGGCTATATACAGTAGGAAGGCTATATACAGTAGGAAGGCTATATACAGTAGGAAGGCTATATACAGTAGAGAGGCTATATACAGTAGGAAGGCTATATACAGTAGGAAGGCTATATACAGTAGGGAGGCTATATACAGTAGGAAGGCTATATACAGTAGGAAGGCTATATACAGTAGGGAGGCTATATACAGTAGGAAGGCTATATACAGTAGGAAGGCTATATACAGTAGGAAGGCTATATACAGTAGAGAGGCTATATACAGTAGAGAGGCTATATACAGTAGGAAGGCTATATACAGTAGGAAGGCTATATACAGTAGGGAGGCTATATACAGTAGGAAGGCTATATACAGTAGGAAGGCTATATACAGTAGGAAGGCTATATACAGTAGGAAGGCTATATACAGTAGAGAGGCTATATACAGTAGAGAGGCTATATACAGTAGGAAGGCTATATAGAGTAGGAAGGTAATATACAGTAGGAAGGCTATATACAGTAGGAAGGCTATATACAGTAGGAAGGCTATATACAGTAGGAAGGCTATATACAGTAGCGAGGCTATATACAGTAGAGAGGCTATATACAGTAGAGAGGCTATATACAGTAGGAAGGCTATATACAGTAGTAAGGCTATATACAGTAGAGAGGCTATATACAGTAAGAAGGCTATATACAGTAGGAAGGCTATATAGAGTAGCGAGGCTATATACAGTAGGAAGGCTATATAGAGTAGGAAGGCTATATACAGTAGCGAGGCTATATACAGTAGGAAGTCTATATACAGTAGCGAGGCTATATACAGTAGGAAGGCAATATACAGTAGGAAGGCTATATACAGTAGCGAGGCTATATACAGTAGGAAGGCTATATACAGTAGGAAGGCTATATACAGTAGGAAGGCTATATACAGTAGCGAGGCTATATACAGTAGGAAGGCTATATACAGTAGCGAGGCTATATACAGTAGGAAGGCTATATACAGTAGCGAGGCTATATACAGTAGGAAGGCTATATACAGTAGGAAGGCTATATACAGTAGCGAGGCTATATACAGTAGGAAGGCTATATACAGTAGGAAGGCTATATACAGTAGCGAGGCTATATACAGTAGGAAGGCTATATACAGTAGGAAGGCTATATACAGTAGGAAGGCTATATACAGTAGGGAGGCTGTATACAGTAGGAAGGCTATATACAGTAGCGAGGCTATATACAGTAGGAAGGCTATATACAGTAGCGAGGCTATATACAGTAGGAAGGCTATATACAGTAGGAAGGCTATATACAGTAGCGAGGCTATATACAGTAGGAAGGCTATATACAGTAGGAAGGCTATATACAGTAGCGAGGCTATATACAGTAGGAAGGCTATATACAGTAGGAAGGCTATATACAGTAGCGAGGCTATATACAGTAGGAAGGCTATATACAGTAGGAAGGCTATATACAGTAGGAAGGCTATATACAGTTGTGAGGCTATATACAGTAGAAAGGCTATATACAGTAGGAAGGCTATATACATTAGGAAGGCTATATACCGTAGCGAGGCTATATACAGTAGGAAGGCTATATACAGTAGCGAGGCTATATACAGTAGGAAGGCTATATACAGTAGCGAGGCTATATACAGTAGGAAGGCTATATACAGTAGCGAGGCTATATACAGTAGCGAGGCTATATACAGTAGGGAGGCTATATACAGTAGGAAGGCTATATACAGTAGAGAGGCTATATACAGTAGAGAGGCTATATACAGTAGGAAGGCTATATACAGTAGGAAGGCTATATACAGTAGGAAGGCTATACACAGTAGAGAGGCTATATACAGTAGAGAGGCTATATACAGTAGGAAGGCTATATACAGTAGGAAGGCTATATACAGTAGGAAGGCTATATACAGTAGGAAGGCTATATACAGTAGGAAGGCTATATACAGTAGGAAGGCTATATACAGTAGAGAGGCTATATACAGTAGGAAGGCTATATACAGTAGCGAGGCTATATACAGTAGGAATGCTATATACAGTAGGAAGGCTATATACAGTAGGAAGGCTATATACAGTAGGAAGGCTATATACAGTAGGAAGGCTATATATAGTAGAAAGCTATATACAGTAGGAAGGCTATATACAGTAGGGGGCAATATATACAGTAGGAGGCTATATACAGTAGGAAGGCTATATACAGTAGGAAGGCTATTTACAGTAGCGAGGCTATATACAGTAGGAAGGCTATATACAGTAGCGAGGCTATATACAGTAGCGAGGCTATATACAGTAGGGAGGCTATATACAGTAGGAAGGCTATATACAGTAGAGAGGCTATATACAGTAGAGAGGCTATATACAGTAGAGAAGGCTATATACAGTAGGAAGGCTATATACAGTAGGAAGGCTATATACAGTAGGAAGGCTATATACAGTAGAGAGGCTATATACAGTAGCGAGGCTATATACAGTAGGAAGGCTATATACAGTAGCGAGGCTATATACAGTAGCTAGTCTATATACAGTAGGAAGGCTATATACAGTAGGAAGGCTATATACAGTAGGAAGGCTATATACAGTTGTGAGGCTATATACAGTAGAAAGGCTATATACAGTAGGAAGGCTATATACATTAGGAAGGCTATATACAGTAGCGAGGCTATATACAGTAGGAAGGCTATATACAGTAGCGAGGCTATATACAGTAGGAAGGCTATATACAGTAGCGAGGCTATATACAGTAGGAAGGCTATATACAGTAGCGAGGCTATATACAGTAGCGAGGCTATATACAGTAGGGAGGCTATATACAGTAGGAAGGCTATATACAGTAGAGAGGCTATATACAGTAGAGAGGCTATATACAGTAGGAAGGCTATATACAGTAGGAAGGCTATATACAGTAGAAAGGCTATATACAGTAGAGAGGCTATATACAGTAAGAAGGCTATATACAGTAGGAAGGCTATATACAGTAGCGAGGCTATATACAGTAGCGAGGCTGTATACAGTAGGAAGGCTATATACAGTAGGAAGGCTATATACAGTAGGAAGGCTATATACAGTAGGAAGGCTATATACAGTAGAGAGGCTATATACAGTAGGAAGGCTATATACAGTAGCGAGGCTATATACAGTAGGAATGCTATATACAGTAGGAAGGCTATATACAGTAGGAAGGCTATATACAGTAGGAAGGCTATATACAGTAGGAAAGCTATATACAGTAGGAAGGCTATATACAGTAGGGGGGCAATATATACAGTAGGGAGGCTATATACAGTAGGAAGGCTATATACAGTAGGAAGGCTATATACAGTAGAGAGGCTATATACAGTAGGAAGGCTATATACAGTAGGGAGGCTATATACAGTAGGAAGGCTATATACAGTAGGGAGGCTATATACAGTAGGGAGGCTATATACAGTAAGAAGGCTATATACAGTAGGAAGGCTATATACAGTAGCGAGGCTATATACAGTAGGAAGGCTATATACAGTAGGAAGGCTATATACAGTAGGAATGCTATATACAGTAGGAAGGCTATATACAGTAGGAAGGCTATATACAGTAGGAAGGCTATATACAGTAGGAAGGCTATATACAGTATGAAAGCTATATACAGTAGGAAGGCTATATACAGTAGGGGGCAATATATACAGTAGGAGGCTATATACAGTAGGAAGGCTATATACAGTAGGAAGGCTATATACAGTAGGAAGGCTATTTACAGTAGCGAGGCTATATACAGTAGGAAGGCTATATACAGTAGCGAGGCTATATACAGTAGCGAGGCTATATACAGTAGGGAGGCTATATACAGTAGGGAGGCTATATACAGTAGGAAGGCTATATACAGTAGAGAGGCTATATACAGTAGAGAGGCTATATACAGTAGGAAGGCTATATACAGTAGGAAGGCTATATACAGTAGGAAGGCTATATACAGTAAAGAGGCTATATACAGTAGCGAGGCTATATACAGTAGGAAGGCTATATACAGTAGCGAGGCTATATACAGTAGCGAGGCTATATACAGTAGGGAGGCTATATACAGTAGGAAGGCTATATACAGTAGGAAGGCTATATACAGTAGGAAGGCTATATACAGTTGTGAGGCTATATACAGTAGAAAGGCTATATACAGTAGGAAGGCTATATACATTAGGAAGGCTATATACCGTAGCGAGGCTATATACAGTAGGAAGGCTATATACAGTAGCGAGGCTATATACAGTAGGAAGGCTATATACAGTAGCGAGGCTATATACAGTAGGAAGGCTATATACAGTAGCGAGGCTATATACAGTAGCGAGGCTATATACAGTAGGGAGGCTATATACAGTAGGAAGGCTATATACAGTAGAGAGGCTATATACAGTAGAGAGGCTATATACAGTAGGAAGGCTATATACAGTAGGAAGGCTATATACAGTAGAAAGGCTATATACAGTAGAGAGGCTATATACAGTAGAGAGGCTATATACAGTAGGAAGGCTATATACAGTAGGAAGGCTATATACAGTAGGAAGGCTATATACAGTAGAGAGGCTATATACAGTAGGAAGGCTATATACAGTAGGAAGGCTATATACAGTAGGAAGGCTATATACAGTAGAGAGGCTATATACAGTAGGAAGGCTATATACAGTAGCGAGGCTATATACAGTAGGAATGCTATATACAGTAGGAAGGCTATATACAGTAGGAAGGCTATATACAGTAGGAAGGCTATATACAGTAGGAAAGCTATATACAGTAGGAAGGCTATATACAGTAGGGGGGCAATATATACAGTAGGGAGGCTATATACAGTAGGAAGGCTATATACAGTAGGAAGGCTATATACAGTAGAGGCTATATACAGTAGGAAGGCTATATACAGTAGGGAGGCTATATACAGTAGGAAGGCTATATACAGTAGGGAGGCTATATACAGTAGGGAGGCTATATACAGTAAGAAGGCTATATACAGTAGGAAGGCTATATACAGTAGCGAGGCTATATACAGTAGCGAGGCTGTATACAGTAGGAAGGCTATATACAGTAGGAAGGCTATATACAGTAGGAAGGCTATATACAGTAGCGAGGCTATATACAGTAGCGAGGCTGTATACAGTAGGAAGGCTATATACAGTAGGAAGGCTATATACAGTAGGAAGGCTATATACAATAGGAAGGCTATATACAGTAGGAAGGCTATATACAGTAGCGAGGCTATATACAGTAGGAAGGCTATATACAGTAGGAAGGCTATATACATTAAGAAGGCTATATACAGTAGCGAGGCTATATACAGTAGGAAGGCTATATACTGTAGAGAGGCTATATACAGTAGCGAGGCTATATACAGTAGCGAGGCCATATACAGTAAGACGGCTATATACAGTAGGAAGGCTATATACAGTAGCGAGGCTATATACAGTAGCGAGGCTATATACAGTAGGAAGGCTATATACAGTAGCGAGGCTATATACAGTAGGAAGGCTTTATACAGTAGGAAGGCTATATACAGTAGGAAGGCTATATACAGTAGGAAGGCTATATACAGTAGCGAGGCTATATACAGTAGGAAGGCTATATACAGTAGCGAGGCTATATACAGTAGGAAGGCTATACACAGTAGGAAGGCTATATACAGTAGCGAGGCTATATACAGTAGGAAGGCTATATACAGTAGGAGGGCTATATACAGTAGCGAGGCCATATACAGTAGGAAGGCTATATACAGTAGGAAGGCTATATACATTAGGAAGGCTATATACAGTCGCGAGGCTATATACAGTAGGAAGGCTATATACAGTAGGAAGGCTATATACATTAGGAAGGCTATATACAGTAGCGAGGCTATATACAGTAGGAAGGCTATATACAGTAGGAAGGCTATATACAGTAGAGAGGCTATATACAGTAGGAAGGCTATATACAGTAGCGAGGCTATATACAGTAGGAAGGCTATATACAGTAGCGAGGGTATATACAGTAGGAAGGCTATATACAGTAGGAAGGCTATATACAGTAGGAAGGTCATATACAGTAGGAAGGCTATGTACAGTAGGAAGGCTATGTACAGTAGGAAGGCTATGTACAGTAGGAAGGCTATATACAGTAGGAAGGCTATATACAGTAGGAAGGCTATATACAGTAGGAAGGCTATATACAGTAGGATGGCTATATACTGTAGCGAGGCTATATACAGGCACCGGTTAGTCGGGCTGATTGAGGTAGTATGTAAATGTAGATATGGTTAAAGTGACTATGCATATATGATAAAAAGAAAGTAGCAGTAGCCTGAAATAGGCGTTGGCGGGTGGTGGGTGGTTGGACACCATGCAGATAGCCCAGTTAGCCAATGTGTGGAGGCACTGGTTGGTCTGGCCAATTGACGTAGTATGTACATGGATGTATAGTTAAAGTGACTATGCATATATGATAAACAGAGAGTAGCAGCAGCGTAAAAGAGGGGTTGGGGGGGGCGGGGGGCACAAAATGCAAATGGTCCGGGTAGCCATTTGATTATCTGTTCAGGAGTTTTATGGCTTGGGGGTAAAAAACTGTTGAGAAGCCTTTTTGTCCTAGACTTGGCACTCCGGTACCGCTTGCCATACTGTAGTAGAGAGAACAGTCTATGACTAGGGTGGCTGGGGTCTTTGACAATTTTTAGGGCCTTCCTCTGACACCGCCTGGTATAGAGGTCCTGGATGGCAGGCAGCTTAGCCCCAGTGATGTACTGGGCCGTACGCACTACCCTATGTCGTGCCTTGCGGTCAGAGGCCGAGCAGTTACCATACCAGGCAGTGATGCAACCAGTCAGTAATGCTCTCGATGTTGCAGCTGTAGAACCTTTTGAGGATCTGAGGACCCATGCCAAATTTTTTTAGTTTCCTGGGGGGGGGAATAGGCTTTGTCGTGCCCTCTTCATGACCGATTGCCTATAAAGATAGGTTAATGCAATTAAAATGTACTTTCCATAAACATGACCATTTACGTCACATTAATTCAACTCTTATTCATATATCACTTCTAAACTGACAAATAAACATCAAACATACCTTTTACAAATACATTAGCACGTTTCATACATTTGTTTCAAGCAATAGAGAATATGCTTTGAATACTGGCCTGTTGAGAAAATATGCATTTTGGGGCAAATTCTCATATCACTTTGCTCAATTTGTCACATACAATGATTTTGTATGGCTGTTGAAATGTGCAGAACATTAATCAGCTATGCCTGCCCCATATGTAAGGCCCTCTTTGAGTTGTTGCTGTTGACGCTTTACTTTCTTGACTATGTCATGGGACCTGCGCCTACGCTTGGCACGCTCTATTGAAGCAGCATCAGCTCTCACAACTCCTCTCTGATTGCTCCAGTGTCACCAAAGTGCTGACAAGCCACAATTTCTTCATCACACTTGGTATAGCAGTGGCTCCCTGCCATATTGGCTGCTCCGTCAATGCGGTTTTTTGTCCAACACAGTTTTGGAGTATCGCGACCACACTACAGAGTTCAGCCATTCATTTGCATTCTGGGTTCCTCCATGCTACATTCTTTTGAGGACGTTATCGTTTAACATCCTATGGTATACAGGTACCATTTTCTGTGCAACCTCTCTATTAAAAAATGAAAAAAAATTTTGTGACAGGGTGGAGCTTCACCATTTTCTATGGCTCGCTGGTACCAGCACCAATGCACACACCTATCCCGTAGTTGGACATGAATCCTCTCTTGTGCCAAGTGCCATCGAAGGATGCCTGGATGTCTATGATGGCATCCTCATCCTCCTTCGGAAATTCTGCTTTGTCTGGGTCTATATCTGCGTATATTGCTCTTCTAATTATCTTTGCAGCGCTCTCCATTGACTGTAGCTCTCTCTGAATCTCTACAACTAAAATGGGGGGGAAAGCACTTATTATCTCAAAATTGTGTTTACTAATCATCTTATTTGGTCCTTTGTTGAGTATGTGTAGAGTACCAATCAAAAGTTTGGACACAACCACTCATTGATGTTGGGCAATTAGGCCTGGCTCGTAGTCGGTGTTCCAATTCATCACAAATGCGTCCGATGGAGTTGAGTTTAGGGCTCTGTGCAGACAACTCAAGTTCTTCCACACCGATCTCGACAAACCATTTCTGAATGGACCTCGTTTTGTGCACGGGTCATTGTCATGCTGAAACAGGAAAGGGCCTTCCCCAAGCTGGTGGCACAAAGTTGGAAGCACAGAGTTGTCTAGAATGTCATTGTATGCTGTAGCATTAAGATTTCTCTTCACTAGAACTAGGGGGCCTAGCCCGAACCATACACTGCCCCAGACCATTATTCCTCCTCCACCAAACTTTACAGTTGCCACTGTTCATTTAGGCAGGTAGCATTCTCCTGGCATCCGCCAAACCCAGATTTGTCCGTCGGACTGCCAGATGGTGAAGCGTGATTCATAACTCCAGAAAACATGTGTCCACTGCTCCAGAGTCCAATGGCGTTGAGCTTTACACCTCTCCAGCCGACACTTTGCATTGCGCATCAGGTGATCTTAGGCTTGGCTACTCGGCCATGGAAACCCATTTCATGAAGCTCTCAACGAACAGTTCTTGTGCAGATGTTGCTTTCAGAGGCAGTTTGGATCTCGGTAGTGAGTGTTGCATCCGAGGGCAGACCATTTTTACAAGGTATGCGGTTCAGCACTCGGTGGTCCATTCTGTGAGCTTCTGTGGCCTACCACTTTATGAATGAATAACGACGATAACTTGGCTATATAGATATGTACATATAGGTAGATATGTACGTATAACTAGGAATAATGTGTAATAAACAGTAACAGCAGCGTATTTGATGAGTGAAAAAGTTGGTGCAAAAAGGGTCAATGCAGATAGTCTGTGTAGCTATTTTGTTTAACGATATAGCACTCTTATGGCTTGGGGATAGAAATTGTTCAGGGTCCTGTGGGTTCCAGACTTGGCACATCGGTACTGCTTGCCATGCATGATGCAATAATTTCCATGGTAATGTAGAATGTTCATTCAGATTAGATGTCGACCGATTAATCGGAATGGCTGATTAATTAGGGACGATTTCAAGTTTTCATAACAATCGGAAAATTGTATTTTTGGACACCGATTTGTCAGATTTTTTACATTTTGTATTTTTACACCTTTATTTAACTAGGCATGTCAGTTAAGGACACATTCTTATTTTCAATGACGGCCTAGGAACAGTGGGTTAACTGCCTTGTTCAGGGGCAGAATGACAGATTTTTACCTTGTCAGCTCCGGGATTTAATCTTGCAACCTTACAGTTAACTAGTCCAACGCGCTAACCACCTGTCTCTCATTGCACTCCACGAGGAGCTTGTCTGTTACGCGAATGCAGTAGAAGCCAAGGTAAGTTGCTAGCTAGCATAAAACTTATAAAAAACAATCAATCAATCATAATCACTAGTTAACTACACATGATTGATGATATTACTAGTTGATGATATTACTAGTTTGCATATAATTGATGCAATGCAGGGGGATGATTTAACAAAAGCACATTTGCGAAAAAAGCACAATCGTTGCACGACTGTACCTAACCATAAACAGCAATGACTTTCTTAAAATCAATACACAGAAGTACATATTTTTAAACCTGCATATTTAGCTAAAAGAAATCCAGGTTAGCAGGCAATATTAACTAGGTGAAATTGTGTCACTTCTCTTGCGTTCATTGCATGCAGAGTCAGGGTATATGCAACATTTTGGGCAGCCTGGCTCATTGCGAACTAATTTGCCAGAATTTTACGTAATTATGACATAACATTGAAGGTTGTACAATGTAACAGGAATATTTAGATTTATGGATGCCACCCGTTAGATGAAATACCGAACGGTTCTGTATATTTCACTGAAATAATAAACGTTTTGTTATCGAAATGATAGTTTCCGGATTCGACCATATTAATGACCAAAGGCTCGTATTTCTGTGTGTTATTACGTTATAATTAAGTCTATGATTTGGTATTTGATAGAGCAGTCTGACTGAGCGATGGTAGGCACCAGCAGACTCGTAAGCATTCATTCAAACATCACTTTTGTGCGTTTTGCCAGCAGCTCTTCGCAATGCTTCAAGCATTGAGCTGTTTATGACTTCAAGCCTATCAACTCCCGAGATTAGGCTGGTGTAACCGATGTGAAGTGGCTAGCTAGTTAGCGGGGTGCGTGCTAATAGCATTTCAAACGTCACTCGCTCTGAGACTTGGAGTAGTTGTTCCCCTTGCATGGGTAATGCTGCTTCGTGGGTGGCTGTTGTCGTTGTGTTCCTGGTACGAGCCCAGGTAGGGGCGAGGAGAGGGATGGAAGCTATACTGTTACACTGGCAATACTAAAGTGCCTATAAGAACATCCAATAGTCAAAAATACAAAATACAAATGGTATAGAGAGAAATAGTCCTATAATTCCTATAATAACTACAACCTAAAACTTCTTACTTGGGAATATTGAAGACTCATGTTAAACTTCTTACTTGGGAATATTGAAGACTCATGTTAAACGGAACCACCAGCTTTCATATGTTCTCATCTTCTGAGCAAGGAACTTAAACGTTAGCTTTCTTACATGGAACATATTGCACTTTTACTTTCTTCTCCAACACTTTGTTTTTGCATTATTTAAACCAAATTGAACATGTTTCATTATTTATTTGAGGCTAAATAGATTTTTATTGATTTATTATATTAAGTTAAAATAAGTGTTCATTCAGTATTGTTGTAATTGTCATTATTACAAATAAATGGGAAAAAAACAGCAGGTTAATCGGTATCGGCTTTTTTTGGGTCCTCTAATAATCGGTATCGGTACCGCCGTTGAAAAATCATAATCGGTCGACCTCTTAGTGTAGGCAGTATACTTGAAATTACATTTGGAATGGTGTCATTATGTAGGCTATTTATTTTCATCTTAGAGTAATATACAGTGCCTTGCGAAAGTATTCGGCCCCCTTGAACTTTGCGACCTTTTGCCACATTTCAGGCTTCAAACATAAAGATATAAAACTGTATTTTTTGTGAAGAATCAACAACAAGTGGGACACAATCATGAAGTGGAACGACATTTATTGGATATTTCAAACTTTTTTAACAAATCAAAAACTGAAAAATTGGGCGTGCAAAATTATTCAGCCCCCTTAAGTTAATACTTTGTAGCGCCACCTTTTGCTGCGATTACAGCTGTAAGTCGCTTGGGGTATGTCTCTATCAGTTTTGCACATCGAGAGACTGATTTTTTCCCCCAATCCTCCTTGCAAAACAGCTCGAGCTCAGTGAGGTTGGATGGAGAGCATTTGTGAACAGCAGTTTTCAGTTCTTTCCACAGATTCTCGATTGGATTCAGGTCTGGACTTTGACTTGGCCATTCTAACACCTGGATATGTTTATTTTTGAACCATTCCATTGTAGATTTTGCTTTATGTTTTGGATCATTGTCTTGTTGGAAGACAAATCTCCGTCCCAGTCTCAGGTCTTTTGCAGACTCCATCAGGTTTTCTTCCAGAATGGTCCTGTATTTGGCTCCATCCATCTTCCCATCAATTTTAACCATCTTCCCTGTCCCTGCTGAAGAAAAGCAGGCCCAAACCATGATGCTGCCACCACCATGTTTGACAGTGGGGATGGTGTGTTCAGGGTGATGAGCTGTGTTGCTTTTACGTCAGTCTGATGTTCTACCGCCTCCGTTCTCGGAATAAATTGGTCCCATTCTGGACAGCCGAGACATTCACTGTCTGTTGGTAAAGGTACAGTAGGTATCTCCCTCAACTGCCACATCAGTCACCATGCGTTCTGGGAAGAGCCTGTGTTTCCTGAACATTTGTTCGCTCCTGTCCCTCTATAGCTCTTTTCTCTTGGTCAGCCCGCAAATAGAACAACTCAGCCTCAGTATACTCCGGCTCAAAACAAGAAATTGTGCCAAGAAAGTCATTACAAGGACTATTGCGGTCAAGGGAGACCAGAGCAGTGTGTTTGGGAGGTATTTATGATTATCAGTAAGGCGGGAGTAGAATAAGCGTATTACCTACATCTAATTAATCAAACAATGGACCTAAAAACTGTCTGTGGTACTGACAAATGACTAGGCAAGTGTTCTAAAGGGCCAAGAAGTATTTTTAGGTGAACTTGCCTTTTAAGTGACTTTGAACAGGTAGTAGATGCCAGGAACACTGGTTTGAGTGTGTCAAGAACTGCAACGGTGCAGTTTTTTTTAACGCTCAACAGTTTTCTGTGTGTATCAAGAATGGTCCAACACCCAAAGGACATCCAAACAACTTGACACAACTGTGGGAAGCATTAAGCGTCAAGATGGACCAGCTTCCCTGTGAAACGCTTTTGGCACCTTGTGGAGTCCATGCCCCATTGAATTGAGGTGGGCAAAAGGGGATGAAACACAATATTAGGAAGGTGTTCCTAATGTTTTGTACGCTGAGTGTATATAGGTCTACACATTGCAAGTGACCACAACCATATACCTAGAAATGAGACTCAGCAAATCAGAAGGTCAAGCAGAAACACATCTCCAGGCTCAGTCGTTAGTGTCTCTGCCAAAGCTTCATCCAATGAGAGGGCCCAGTCGATATACTAATGCATGTATAAACAAATAAACAACAAGCTGTGAAAGAAGTTGAGGACATGAGGCAAATGGACAGATCTTCTGACAGGTCCCCTCGGAGAAGCTAATTCGTGGTTTGATATCGAATGTATATATATATTTTTTGCTTTTATATATTCGGGGGAGCCTAATTCACAGTGGTGCCCTGAGCACCAACATTTAGGGAGAGGCGAGATCTATTTCTGAAAAGGAAGCCCACTTTAAATCTTGTCTTTTTCACTAGTTCAAACGTATGTTTTTTAAACATGAGATCTTTGTCAATCCAAATGCGCAGATATTTATAGTTAGGAAACCGATTTGATGGGAGACCCACCCAATGAATAAATATGTACTCCATTTGAAACATTTTTTGCAAGAATTAGAGAATAACATGTATTTACTCTTGCCCACTTTAAGTACATGTTTTAAACCAACCAGGGCTTTCTGTAAGGCAACAAGTTCAGATTGCAGGTCTTACATAGCCTGGTCAACAGTTGGGGCAATGATATACATAACAGTGGCATCTGCGTACAGATGAATATTACAAGTTTTAACAGATAGGCCAATATTATTTATTCAATATTGGCTCCTGAGCCAGGACTAGCTAATACGTTACCTACTGGGCACAGGCGTCAATTCAACATCTATTCCACGTTGATTAAATGTAATGTCTTTGAAATGATGTGGTAACAATGTTGATTGAACAAGTGTGTGCCCAGTGGGTAGGACGCTAGCCCAGTCAAAGCTGCCTCCCCAATGCAGATGGAGTTCCTGTTGATTTAAAAATAAAAAGATGCGTTGCGTATATCTATCGATCATAATGTCATTTATTTTCTCCTGACTGAGCTCAAAACGCTTTTGATTCGTGGGCAGTAGGCACAGATGTGATGTGAAAGTGGCCTGATGTTCTGGCAGGGTGCCGATAGAAGACAGTGATGAAGGATCAGTTCAGAGAACCTCTTCTTTCCCAGTCTGGACCTAGTCAGTCTGCTCAGGAAATAGCATTGATTGGAGATTGGTTTGTGCACTGTTCATCATTGCACTCCTATTTAATTTTCATTGTTTAGAAAAATCAACTTAATCATCAGTAGCCTACAGGATTCCACTGTAAGTGGTGGACTACCCTGACAAGCCCATCCTCTCACCATGGAAATAATGAATTGCCACAATTTGTCATCGAACGGTATTGTCCTCATCCATATCAACTTGTCATATCATAGACCTGTTCTCAGAATTATAACTGTACTGTGTTTGTGAAACTAAAGTTCATTGAACTGACACATTAACTATGTATGTATGTGTTTTTCTTCTGTGTGTGTGTGTGTGTGTGTGTGTGTGTGTGTGTGTGTGTGTGTGTGTGTGTGTGTGTGTGTGTGTGTGTGTGTGTGTGTGTGTGTGTGTGTGTGTGTGTGTGTGGTGTTACCACATCCCTTGGTAGATAGAGGAACGGAAGTTCAGCGGTGACGCAGCCAACTCGACGGCGTGTGTCTTCATGGTCAACAAGCCCTACGCTCTGACGTGTTCCGTGGTGGCCTTCTACATCCCTCTGGTTCTGATGGTACTGGCCTACCAGCGTATCTATGTGACTGCACGGGCGCACGCACGACAAATCGGCGTGCTACAGCGGGCAGGGGGTGCTGCCGCCTCGGCAGACAGCGCCGACCACCAGCGCAACCACCGGATGCGTACGGAGACGAAGGCGGCCAAGACTCTGTGCATCATCATGGGCTGTTTCTGCCTGTGCTGGGCCCCCTTCTTCATCACAAACGTGGTGGACCCCTTCATAAGCTATACAGTTCCCGACCAGCTGTGGGCAGCGTTCCTGTGGCTGGGCTACATTAACTCCATGCTCAATCCCATTCTCTATGCCTTCTTGAACAAGTCCTTCCGCCGTGCCTTCATCATCATCCTCTGCTGTGGGAGAAAGCGTTACAGCGTCAGGCGGCCATCCATACTAGGGCCAGGGCCCCCCTGCTCGGCCACACAGATCAACGGCTCCACACATGTGCTCAAGTAAGTGCCCTCCTTACCTACGTACCTGAGAGCCACTCTCTAACTCTCTACAGCCCACAGATACTCTTCAGATGATATTTGCCTCAGCTTGAGATTTTGTTATTAATATATTGTTTCCAATGGTACGGAATGGGGTCTTAGGCAGGTGGATGAACTGTAGCTTACATGACCACCATGCACCTGCCATAACATTCCCACCATGCACCTGTCATAACATTCCCACCATGCACCTGTCATAACATTCCCACCATGTTCCAGGACCTGAGTGACATATGACTTTATTACTTTACACACATTACCATCTACTGTACAATAGACTTTCCCGTTAGACTTGGTGAGTTAGAGACTTACAGTCAGTCTCTGTCATGTTGCTTTAGTAGTACATGTATCTCCTATGTTATTACATTTCAGTCATTCATCCACCCAACTGTCTAACTTTAGAATTCTCAGACTATAATGGGAAACAACTATAGCTCCGTCCAAACTAAGCATATTCTATTTATCCCCTTGGCTTCTTCTAGAGATTTGGCCTGATGTATGTTCCAATACATGGCTATAATGCAGAGGGTCACTACTAAACCATTGCATGACAGGATGTTCTCTTTTTTTATTACTTCATTTACCCTATGGCCAGCAGTCCCCGCTCAGTCCCAGCTAGCCCATATCTCAGACAAGCAGCTAGTTCTTATGAAGATACAGTCAAGTTGGCTACATTCCACCTCTCCATTGAAGCACTCTCTCTTAAGGGAATCTCTATCTTCTTGTGTTGCTGGAGTAGAATGATTTCGAGAGTCAAGAAAATAAGGCGTCATGATTAATGTGTATAATATTACTACCAATGAATCACTGATGCCCAGCTCTCCTCTCCTAGATCACTACTCTGGGTCATTAGACAGGTAAATGATGGCCATAAACATAGCCATAGCCATTGTTGGTTAAGGGCTTGTAAAGTAAACATTTCAGGGTAAGGTCTACCTACACCTGTTGTATTCTGCGCATGTGACAAATAAAATTTGGTTTGATCATTTAGCCCTTAACCGCTTTTCCCAGACAGAAATCTTACAAAACAAGAGACTCTAATTACACGATGTACTAATTCAGACGTTATTGCAGGAAAACTAATGTTCCCAACTTTTCACATTTGATTGTGTTTATTTGGTTGCTACAGTTAGATGAATGGTATTACTATAGCTGAGCGATTGTATTAAATCAACAGGAAAAGGACGGAGTAGGTATGTTAACCGGTATAATGAAGACAAACTGCTTCCTTAATATTTCTACAAACTCATAAAGCAAAGCCAATAAGGAATAACAATTATGTTTAATAGATGGGCGATTAATTGTTTGAATTATTCAAATGAGTGTGAACTCGTTAGCATGGCATGGTTTGCATTAACTCTGTGCTTTATGCATGGTTTGTTAGTGACATTTAGATGTGTTTCCCTTTGGAGAATGGAGAGTACAGGAGATACAGTTGCAGAGTTCAAAAACACATACGTCTGTGTCATCATCTTGCAGCTACTTCCATCTCTCAGGCGAATGGACCTCTGATGTTGGTCAGTTAAGAATTCAATCGTTTTCTTTTGTGCATACAGTTTACACTGGGATCTAGACCTAACACAAATACCAAGTCATTCTTCCACAGGAAGGTTGCGTGTTCAAGGTTGCATGTTTGAAAAACATTCACTCCTGACAACCCTTTTGTTTGCCATAGCAATACCACTAGAGTCAAGTTGTTAAGAAACGGAGCAAAGTACTGGGCCCTGTGACACCAACTATTTGAACTGGCAAAAGGGCGGAACATCGATCTGTGACATGTATTCACCCCTTACACTCGTGGGAAATGACTTATATGATAGGGCTGAATTGAAACGTTTCTTACAGAAGAAATCTGAAATACAGATGCATAAACATTGTAGCAATTGAAAGGAAACAGGTTGGAGATGATGGGGGAAAAATGACTCGACCAAAGATGAGGACACAACAGTTCACCTGACACAAGACTGAATGCAAATATTATACTGTTGATTTTATGTGCATTTTACATTGACTGTACTTTTCAGGGCCGCCGGAAAACGTGTGGCGAGGCGGCATTTGCCACAGCACTTTTCAACCAGGTGTGGCAGCACCAAACCACTTTTGATTTAGTTTAGGGACAGATCGAAATGTACAGAATGGTTACCTGGAGGAAGAATGGGGGGGGGGTCATGCTTTTTCAATTTCAGTCAAAGGGAGGGTTTAGTATTTTTAAATCTAGTCCAGGGGAGGGTCATGTAATTTGTAACTGATGAAATGGTAATATGTCTCAACGAGGGCTTTGTATTGGAGCCTATTTCTTCCTATTTAAGAAATAAGAGGTTTAGGCCTACGTGTTTGACAGACAAAATTAGGCTATAGGCTGCTATATCCATAGATTTGTCGGTCAATTCCTCTACCCACCATGCACTCTTTAAATAGCCTACCTCTGTGAAGGGCTGTTAAGTTAAAACCAAGACTTATTAAAGACAATTGCAAAAACCACAGGTCTTGTTAGCTTAAGATTTTTAACAAAATCAAATGT
Source organism: Oncorhynchus keta (assembly GCF_023373465.1). NCBI lineage: Eukaryota > Metazoa > Chordata > Actinopteri > Salmoniformes > Salmonidae > Oncorhynchus > Oncorhynchus keta. The sequence continues at coordinate 45,548,171 of NC_068424.1, forward strand.
GTCCGATTATATCAAGTGATCTATAACAGTGCTTTGGTCAGTGATGCTTTGCTAGAAATAAGCTGTAAAATCCCCTGGAAAGACATGACTCAGATGCATATGGGAATATCATTGTTTCATTTCTTTGACATTCTATAGCCTAGTAGACACAAAATGAAGTAATCTAATTCTATCACTATCAATTGATTAAGCTTTTTACTTTCTGTACAATAAAATATGTTTAAACACAGACGGGGTTTAAGATAGGGTAACATATGGAATTGATCATACCATGAATCATTTAGCTATTTGATTTGGAATTTTAGGACCCCTTTAGCTATAAAAAAAAATATATATATATATATTTACAGATGATTTGATCTAATATTGAATTTGTCCTTTACTACTATAGCCCATAGAAACACGTTTTAAAAACACATTCATAAATGGGAAAAAATACAGTCCTAAAATATATGATAAGGAATAAGGTTTTGAAGTGTCTGTCCTATATCTAAGAGATATAAGAAAGCTCATAAAATATTTTAGATTTTTTTTGGACTATTTAACCCCGTATTTTTGTAGGCACAAAACGACTGTACCTGTATACTTCCATTCATTTGTATGGGTTACCTTCAGACGAGTCCCGTGAAACTTGTGGGAGTCGTAGAGCAAATCTCCATTGTGTTCGTGAGAGTCTCCCCTTTCCACAGTGGGGTCATAATAGTTTGTAGCCCAAACGGTTTGGACGCAACAGACAGACGTTGGCACGTCAACGTTTCCGATTTCAGACGAGTCCTGTGACACTTGTGGGGGTCCTAAAGCAAAACGGGCAACACCATCGTGTTTGTGAGCGTCTCCCATTTCCATAGAGTGGTTATATTAGTTTCGGACGCTACAGACGTTTTCCGCGAGAAGACCAATTTTTGGGATGTCTCACTGTCTGACAAACACTTTTGTAGCTAAGCCACCTTCCACCTCAGATGCAGAAGGCCGACACACAGTGCCTTCAGAAGGTATTCATACCCCCTGACTTATTCCATATTTTGTGTTTTTTTCTAACCCATCTACACACAATACTCCATAATGTCAAAGTGAAGACATGTTTTTAGACATTTTTGCAAATGTATTGTATACAAAAATATCAATTTACATTAGTATTCACACCCCTGAGTCGATACATGTTAGAATAACCTTTTGCAGTGATTACAGCTGTGTGTCTTTCTGGGTAAGTCTCTTAGAGCTTTCCACATCTGGATTGTACAATATTTGCACAATTTATTCTTTTTAGAATTCTTCATTGCTAGACAACCATTTTCAAGTCTTTCCATATATTTTCAAGCAGATTTAAGTCAAAACTGTAACTCGGACACTCAGGAACATTCCCTGTCTTCGTGGTAAGCAACTCCCGTGTAGATTTGGCCTTGTATTTTAAGTTATTGTCCTGTTGAAAGTTGCATTCATCTCCAAGTGTCTGGTGGAAAGCAGACTGAACCAGGTTTTCCTCTAGGATTTTGATTTTGACTGTGCTTAGCTCCATTCCGTTTCCTTTTTATCTTGAAAAACTCCCCAGTTCTTGACAATTACAAGCATACCCAAAACAAGATCCAGCCACCGCTATGCTTCAAAATATGGAGAGTGGTACTCAGTAATGTGTTGTATTGGATTTTCCCCAAACATAACACTTTGTATTCAGGATAAAATTCCTTGCCATGTTGGAAGCAGGATTTATGTTTTGGATTATATTTATTCTGTACATGCTTCCTTCTTTTTACTCTTAGGTTAGTATTGTGGAGTAACTACAATGTTGTTAATCCATCCTCAGTTTTCTCCTATCACAGCCATTAAACTCTATAACTATTTTAAAGTCAACATTGGCCCCATGGTGAAATCCCTGAGCGGTTTCCCTCCTCTCCGGCAACTGAGTTAATAAAGGAAGGCTGTAATCTTTGATGTAACTGGGTGTATTGATACACCATCCAAGTGTAATGAATAACGTCAACATGCTCCAAGGGATATTCAATATCTGCTTTTTAGATGCCCTTCTTTGTGAGGCGTTGGAAAATCTCCCTGGTCTATGTGGTTGAATCTGTGTTTGAAATTCACTGCTTGACTGAAGGACCTTACAGATAATTGTATGAGTGTGATAGAGAGATGAGGTAGTCATTAAAAAAAATGTGTTAAACTACTATTGCACACAGAGTTAGTCCATGCAACTAATTATGTCGACTTGTTAGGCACATTTTTTACTCCTGAACTTATTTAGGCTTGACATAACACAGCGGTTGGATACTTATTGACTCAAAAGACATTTCAGCTTTTCATTTTTAATTAATCTGTAAAAATTCTAAAAACATAATTCCACTTTGACATTATTGGGTATTGTGTGTAAGCCAGTAACACACAGTTTCAATTTAATACATTTTCAATTCAGGCTGTAACAACAGGCTGTAACCAAATGTTGAAAAGGTCAAGGGGTGTGAATACTTTCTGAAGGCACTGTAGGTGGATGCGGTGGATTGGTTTTTATTTTTGGCTTAAACTGACAGATTTTGATGTGGATTTTTGTATTATGTTAATAGATTCTTAAATTAAAGCATACATTTTTCTGTGTCGGTAGACCTTCTCTGTCTGGGGTTTAATTAGATTGAATTATTTGCAAACAGGGACAGTTTCATTACAAACCTAGATAGGTATTGGAGAAATATGATAAGATGAACATATAGTCCTATCTCTCTGTCCATTTTTAGGCTGTAATTTCTGTCATTTGTGAGTAAAATCTAACTTGTGCTAATTAGGCTACCTAGACTTTTTTAATCAAAAAATATTAACTGGAATTAATCAATAAGCACAATAGCTGACATAGACTGTGAGTTAGTTTATTATTAGGCCTATAGTTGCACAAGATGCAAACCTGCATAGAGCAAGCTCAGCCCTTTGGGTTTTATTGTCCAATCATGTTGCTTTGTCTGTGTCTGTGCATATGAAACCCCCATTTTTTTTTAACACCACGTGACCTGATTGGGAACACTCTGGTCCCATCATAGCCCATATTAAACATTTTTACAACCGAATCAGATTAATGACGTCATACCGTATAAGGTCTGGAGTTGTACCTGGTTAGGTTAGCAGATCAGGAAAAACCAGGGGCCCAAATCATTTTTGTGGCCACTCCACTTCTGGTACATTTCACCTGCATTTTTGATAATGGAATCTGAAAATACTTTGGATAAATTCAGCAACGTGATAACAATATTCCTGGAAAATGTGGGGTAGGTGTAACATAAGACAAAACATTTAAAGGGGTTTGAGTGAGAGGACTAACTTGTGTTTTGAAGTGGCCACACACCTTTCCAAAGTGTGCACAGTTCCACGGTCATTTCAATGCACTTTTATAAATCAAAGAAGAGTCTTCAACTATAAGGTGTTTTTTCTTTGCTCTCCTATCTGTTCCCTTGAGAAACTAGAGCAAGCACACTTGTAGTTGTTTTGTTTGGAACACAACCCTGCCACAATTACTGTTTGCACAATCCAAAAACACTCCATTCTAAATCGCAATATGGGTCGGGTGGGCATCATTTGAAAGCGTGTTATATTGCCAACCTGACTAGCTAAGCTATAAAATATGACATTAGTGTTTGGCTTTCACAATGCAATTCAGGGAAACAGATAGTCATTTTGATGCGCATAGAAAGGAGTCATGAGTGCATTCAGGTACGTGTGCCACAGCTAATTTTCTCAACATTAGACAAACAGGCTCATTCTGTTCAGAACAACGCAGGGGTTGACGCCATGTCACCTTGTAACTGTACATCAAACATTGTGATCATACATTTTGACACTGTATACGACATGAGTTTTATGACATGGATATGTGAAGTGCACATTTGGAAGCACGGGTGTTTGGCTTGCTTGAATGACTTCAAAGTGGTATTTATTATAATCATCAACAAGCTCATCTTTCAAAATAGAAAGAGTCTTCTTCATTTACAGTATTTCCTTCACTCAGACAACAAAAATGTTCTACAGTTGCCTAGTTAGAGGGAGGGATGGGGGGAAACTTCTTGTCAGGGTGGGCATTCTAGTTTCGTTATTTCTATGTTTTCTATTTCTTTGTCTATCGTTGTCTCTGATTGGGAATCATACTTAGGCAGCCTTTGTCCCACTTGTGTTTTGTGGGTAGTTGTTTTCTGTATATGTTATGCACCTTACAGAACTGTTTAGATTTTTTTCACAGTGTTATTTTGTTCAAGTGTTTTGGTTAATAAAGAATCATGAACACTTACCACGCTGCGTTTTGGTCCGGTCCTCATTATGACGAGAGCCGTGACATCGCGTGAGGTGCTCAAGTTCATAACGGCAGTAAGTCTAAACCCATACAGTGTTGTGAAGTGCAGAGCCAGAGGTCTGACATAATTCATAGCAAGTTACTGTACAGCCACTGCGTCCCAATTTAGCCGATTTTTCTGTACCTAAACCTGCCATTTTAAACCTTTATACGTGTACGAGTGTAAAGGGCTACCTCAAGTGTGTAAGATTGTGTTTTTGTATGAAGTTATTTCAGAAAACTCTGTTATGGGTAAATGTATGTTAATGTACCATTAAAGTAGATATTGAATTTCTAAGTTAAGTGTTTTATAATGCAAATATATATTTTACCAACTTGGGGGCCGCAGTAAAGAGTGCTATTGTTGAAAGTGATGACAGGCTGTCCGTACTAACAGACCTTAATTGAAAGCATGAACGTTTTTAGTTTAACAACGTTCTCCTTCGCCACCGGAGTCTGTTCTGTAAACAGAACATGTTGAAAGTATCTCCAGATTGAAAAAATATAAATTACCATGAAATAATCTACACAATGTCCCTGCAAAAAAATCTTTGTCTTCAGCTTGGAAACTCTGGATGAACATAAATTCTGGTTTAGCTGGTGGAGCTGTCAGCAGGTTAATCTAGTTGATTAACAGAGGAGTGAATTATGCTCGGCTGTCTGTTGGTCGGGGCAGCTGTGGCGAGTCGTGAGGTGAGGCAGCTATAGACTTGGGAGAATGAGTTAAGTGGAAGGAACCCAGGCTAATCAGTGATTATCAAACGCAGCAGAATGAGTTTAAAACACAGGCCCTATTTACCATCTCATCCTGTCTTCAGTCTGTAGGGCCCTGCACCCAGACAGACTCTATCAATGCATCCTTCACTCTTATCTTTGACTAAAGTGAAGGATGCATTGTTAATATATAGATATATATATATATGACAGTAAATAAATAATAATAATAATAATTTTATATTACATCTAAAGCGATTTTCATAGAATCTGAAGTCTTTGAAAGCTACATCCTCCGAAGGTAGAGGGGGTCAATTCATGGCTTAAGCAAAGGGAGCTAGACAGAGGATGGTAGATGATGGTGATGGTGATGATCTTGTATTGTCTTATAGATTCTGGACTTCTCCTCTTCCACTCTGTGTAGCAACCTAGAGGTTGAAAGCTCACCACACAAAGTTCAGAATAGTAGCCAGTCGCCCTCTCTATGAGCCCTCTGCTTCAGCACTGCTGGATTCCTCCGTCTCCCATTTCTCTTACACTTCAGGCCACTCCTCAAATTATGTTCTCAAAAGATCAAGAATTGGCAGCCAGATGAAACAAAGATGGTATTGTTTCCATGTGTTTTTCAAACAAAAGCTAGCTAGCCAAGCTAAAAAAGTGTTAACCTGCCAGTCAATCTGCAAATCAGTGGCTCCAAAATGCCAGATATGTGCAATAAAAACGAAATGTTATAAAAAAGAGCTGATTAAAAACAAAACCATTAAAAACACCTAAAAATATGTACACATTTACAGGAGCTCTGTGCTTACGCTTCCACTAGGGTGCCATGTCAACTATATACATTTTATCCATCTTGGCAGCCAGGTTTGGACACGTTGCACCTGATCCCTGGTAACTCCCCAAACACCTTTACCCAGATGTTAATAAAAAAGATGGGTAATAGTGCTAAAGTCTTGCTTGGAATTTATTAAGTGCTGTCAAGGGGGCAAGATCCAGGCTCCAGTTGTATACTACGCAGGGTGCCAGGTAGAGATACGGGAGGAACACTGAAAGTTGTTGCAAAATTTACACAAATTGGGTGGAATTTGCTGCTGACTGCACCACCACAGCTTTTGTAATAACACTAATTACCACAACTAATGGGAAGAAAGGTCAAGTTTTGGATTTTGTTCTAGATGATTACCTCTGATGCTGTATGCATTAAAATGGAATAGAACAGCATGAGTGAGCACAACACAGTCCGCAGTGATGTACTCAACTGAACATCAGTGGTGGAGAAATAAACGTAGCAAAAAAAGATTACATGACTAAGTGATGAATTCCAAATGGGAACAAACGAATGAAATGAAAAATAAGCACATTAACTCATAATTACCTTCTGTCTTTTGCAGGTAATTGGGTCGTTCCACCAATTCGATGCCTTTTGAGAAGTGTAACTTGGAAGTACGTAACTTTTGATTTCACCTAATTTTTTTACATTCTGTCATATATTTTACTTCATAAAAAACGAATTTTGCCATCTCAAGAGGTTAAATAAAAAATTGTACGATAGTAAATGCCTATTAAGTGCCAAATAAAGTAACAGGGTTGACCGTAACAGGGTTGACCGTAATAGGGTTGACGATTTCATCTTAAATCAACCATAAATCCCCTCGTGACGGGGTGAATGGCTTGTTGTGTGCAATAGGGACTGGCAGTTGAATGAAACTTCACAAAAAAATATCAAATTTATAAAAGATTTCTAGCCTGTCAATCTATGGGTAACAGGGTTGACCTGATATACTCAACCCAGTAAGTTTTCCACCACAAAACACCAGGCCAAAACTGGCCAAAAAGACTAGAACCAGCTCACCTAATTTTACACTATGATTAGACTATCATATGTTTTAATTTTTTTTTTTTTTTTTTAAAGGAATAGTTTCACCATTTTAAAACGAGAGTTCAGTTGACGTATAGTAACACTAATCAAATGAAATAAATAATCTTCAGAAATTAATTTGGGTCAAGCACCAAAATAACTAGGACTTTACAATCATGTTGAAACTCTGAAATGTTTTTGATTAAGTGGGTTGAAATCTCCCTAGAAGTAGGGTTGCAAAATTCCAGAAACCCTCCAACTGGGTTTTCGTGCAAAACCAGGGAATTTATTGAAAGCCTTATTTGTCATTATTGAATGGAAACTATTCTAAAATTCTACTTAATTTAGAATATTTGTACACGTAGAAAAGGTGTGATTTATCTAACAATCCTACGAGCGTCATACGCACACCGGAGGATATAGGATATAACCATTGATAAAAATATAAATTGTTTTCAGCCGTAGTGCTCATGCATGAGCTTGGCTACTAGCAGTGGTTGAAAAAGTACCCAATTCTCATACTTGAGTAAAAGTAAAGATACCATAATAGACAATTCGCACAGTAAAATACTACTTCAGTAAGTCTAAAAGTATTTGGATTTAAATATACTTAAGTATCAAAAGTAAATGTAATTGCTCAAATATACTAAAGTATCAAAAGTGTAAATCACATCAAATTCCTTATATTAAGCAAACCAGATGGGACGATTTGTTTTTTTAATTTACGGATTGCTAGCAGCACACTCCAACACTCTGACATAATTTACAAACTAAGCATTTGTGTTTATTAAGTCCACCAGATCAGAGATATTAGGGATGACCAGGGATGTTCTCATGATAAGTGTCTGAATTGGACCATTTTACTGTCCTGCTAAGCATGCAAAATGTCATGAGTACTTCTGGGTGTCAGGGAAAATGTATAGGGTAAAAAGTACATGATTTTCTTTAAGAATGTAGTGGAGTAAAAGTTGTCAAATATAATTAGTAAAGTAAAGAACAGTAAAGTAAAGAAAGCTACTTAAGTAGTACTTTCAAGTATTTCTACTTAATCTTAAGGATCTCTACAGATCGGTGTCCCACCCGTGGAACCGTTGAGCTAACGTAGGCTAATACGATTAGCATGAGCTTGTAAGTAACAAGAACATTTCCCAGGACATAGACATATCTCATATGGGCAGAAAGATTAAATTCTTGTTAATCTAACTGCGCTGTTAGGCACATTTGGGCAGTCTAGACACACTATTTTAAACAGACATGTAATGGTTCATTGGATCATTCTAAAACGTTGCACATACACTGCTGCCATCTAGTGGCCAAAATCTAAATTGCATCTAGGATGGAATAATACATTATGGCCTTTACTTGCAGTTCAAAGATGATGGTACAAAAAAAGGATGTTTCTATCTTTGTATTATCATTTACCAGATCTAATGTGTTATATTCTCCTACATTCCTTTCATATTTCCACAAACGTCAAAATGTTTCCTTTGAAATGGTATCAAGAATATGCATATCCTTGCCTCAGGGCCTGAGCTAGAGGCAGTTAGATTTGGGTATGTCATTTTAGGCAAAACATATTTTTTAAAGGGGGTAGATTCTTAATGAAGTACTTTACACCACTGGCTACTAGCATGTGTGGAATATACAATGCCATACCATGAAATTCTATGTCAAATGTTTACAGGACTGAAATAGAGATGCTAGTGTCAGAAATTGAGTACAACCAAAGGGTTTTATTTGGCTCAATCAGTTGTGGTTTGACAGTAAAAAAAAAACATAGCTACAAAGACAGGACCATTAGGACATTTCAAGTTGCTTTAGCAATGGCAAATATACTTCAGATGAGTAGGCAGCACGCACCAATATGCCATCCATCCTCAACAGGTCCATCATATAGGCGTACTGGCCAACATTGCTGTTCTGCAAAATGAACGAGTCGTGCGTTCCACCTGGCCACCACCTTCAGCAGTGTTTTTTGCCCATCACATCACCTGCACAATAAGAGTTTTCTGTTTACATAGTTGAACTCGTTTTGGGATGGTGCTTTTGTGCGATGTGGGTGCTGTCTGTTGCTCCGTTCGTATTTGGGAACTCATTAACGACAAATAAATCCTTCTTGACTTCCACTTGTTGTGCTACGGTGTATGGAAATGTTATGTTAGAGTTTGTTTTGCTGATGATTGCATCCAAAACATTGGCCCATCGAGGGATGTGAGATGCTGATCTGCAAGCTCCCACTGAAAAGTGCACAAAACCCCAAGGGTGGATAGCACTTTGATGTGTATCGGAATGGCATGTGTTTACCTTTCTCAAGTAGGTCTTCAATTCTCGTAAAGATCCTATAAGATTGGTTTGCAAAAATGTGCTTTCTGAGAAGTGCAGCTTGTGCCAAATCTTCCAACAGAGCAAGATGAGCCATCTCTCATTCCATTTCCCATTATCTCAGTCTTTTATAGTATTTCTAAAATGGTTTTACTTTCACACGTGCCTCTAATTTCACAGATTACTGTACTTTATATGGATTATTATCATAGCAAATGCATTGATGTGGTCAAATGATATATAGCCTATCAAGATATGCATGAATTCATAATGAAAATACAATTCAATCAAAAAATTATTTAATTATTACTCACAATTGCATACATTTTCAACATACATTTTCCCCATTCTAAGATTGACAAGCAGTTCCCATATTCCACCACTTGGCACTGTGCGTACAATTGTGTGGTTAGATTTACGCACACTCTCAAGCAAGTGTTCACATGGATAAACCTCACACTTTGTGTGGAAATGATCCCACACTTGGTTTACATACAGATTTGTGCCTACGCGTGATGGGGACACGTCAAAATGCATAATTTTGGCTCTTTATTTAGCAAGCCCTTTATTCATATAAAAAAATCTGTTTCATTGAATTCTACAGTACATTTGTCTATATTAAAGGGCACTTCAATTAATATATCAGGCTTTTAAAATTCAATATTAGTGCACAATTTCTACTTAAAATATCAAAGGGATGCAAAAAACACTCTTTTATGAGTAAATGAGAGAAAAAAGTTAAGCAATAAATGACAGCAATAAATGCCAGTGGTCTAATCTTTCATGACCTGTTCGAGAGTCATCAGTTTCGCTCTTCTGGAACGCATGGGGTTAAACACTGGTTGGTGTGATGCTCACAGGAGCTGACATGTACCCAGATGTAGGGGTCAGATTCTTATCTACCGCAGAATGAACGGGGCACATCTCTCCTCCTAGTCGCCCTTCTCTCTCAGCATGCTCCAACCTCACCTGACTCCTAACCACAAGATCACACAGCTTCCTTTAATTCTTCCCTTCTTTCTATTCAAGCAGTCACGCCTGATGCAGTTCCAGTCAATTGTATGTAAACAAATCGGGAAATGCAGGGATGTGAAGCCTTGACCTTCAGAGTAGTAGAGACAGGCCTTTTTGACTCCTGAGTAAAAGCAGATGAAATTGCACCCGGTTATTCAGCTGACCCATTGTGTCAATCTCAAATCTACAGGAACATTAAAAGCATATGAGATTTCTGGCAATAAAATCATACATGTTACAAAATGCGTTGTATTGTAAGAAATCAATTGTTCAGTATTAATGCTGATATCTGCAATCTGATAATGTGCAATGTGCATAATAGCCTGTTACGATTTTAATGGGAAAACACAGAACCCTAAAGCCATTGGTAGTATCAGACTGTTTTATGTGATATATTGTGATTTTATTACTGCCCAAGCACAACTAATAACATTCATAATGTTTTCTCCAGAGTCTACTGAGCCTTTAACTTACCACGTCCTCACCCCGTAGGCCTAGTAGTCGTGTTATTCTCCGAGGAGCCATATTTCTAAGTTATGTCAAGTGAGTGTGGAGACAGAGGCCAGGCCAGACAGTCATCCTGTCTGAGGCGCAAGCAGCCACTATTTGTGTTGGTTCATGCTCCCTGGCTCCCCTCAGTGTGCTATAAATTACATCTATTATGATTTACATTTTAAGTTAAGCTTTGACTTAATAGGGAAAGTCAATCATTTTATGATGTTTTGCTACTTACAATTACCAACCATTACAAAATCCACTTCAAAAGGGAGTTGTTGGAGGGATTTTGTGATTGTGTAAACACATTAGACTTTCATCACAGGGACAGCTCTTGAGAGATTAAAATGTTACTTTTTTCACACTTTAAAAGACTATGTTTCAAAGATGGTACTGACATACTGTCCGTTTCCCTTGCCTCTCAGTATTGACCCCTATACATACTTCAAAGCTCTAAGGATGTAGGTACATCATTTTTGTTAAAAATCAATTATAATCTGCCCACGTTTAGGCTATTATAAATATATAAAACTGAAAGGGTTGCTGTTTTTCAGACCTGGAACAAAGGTTTTTGATGCATTATTCAGTCTACACTCCCGCAAGGTGTCTTACCTCGAACAAGGCCTCGTCTTTGACCTGCTCCTTTATTTATATGTGTGAGGTAGAAGAGCGGTTATTGCGTGATTGTGGTAGAAACTAATCCTTAGCCAAAGTGAGAGTAGGGAGAACGCGTGAAGAGGAGATAAACCACACCGCACCATGGTGCCACATCCTGAACCAACAGCAGTTTTATGCTCCAGGGCTAATAGGGAAGATATATGGGGCAGTTGAGAGAGCAGAGCCAGCAAAGCCCAGTCTGGGCCTACATCTTGCTTCCTCACAATCTACAATGCTACAGCAATGAAAGCTCACCCCTAAGCTTAGCGTTATTCTGGAGTGGGGGTGGGGGTGGGGTGGGGGGGGGGGGGGGGTAGTGTGTGGTGCTGCTAAGAAAACATGTACAGTCTCACGGACGTGGGCGCTGCTAGTGAGCACCGGGTGGCATTGCAGATCAGTTTCACTGTGGTGGGGGTTTTAAACCCACTCTGTTTAGAATGATCAAATGCCCTTGCACTCCGGTCATATTGAATACCAAGCAGTCTATCAAATAACATAGACATATTTTAAACAGATATTAGATACACTGTTTTCCCCAATGGACTGTATACTGTAAGCTATGGTATTGGATATAATATATATATATAATATATCTCTGGGTTAGAAGTTAGAAGTCTCTACCAGATGCAGTGTTGCCCCCTCCCGGGGTATTTGACCTCAATTTCACAGATTGCTTAACAGCTCAATCAGGTAGCACATACGACACTGAGCAGCATATTGTATGCAATTTGTAATACTTCCTATACTCACTCAGTCTGCATCTGGATGATTGGTTCTGGTGGAATGGCTTTGAAACAATGCCACATATACAGTCGGTGTATGTGTCAGGTCTGGACCAGACAGTGTCTGGACCAGACAGTGTCTGGACAGCGTGGAGAGTGTCTGTTTTGTTTTGTCTGCAGAAAATAAACCGAAAGAAACCGGAAGTGGCCGTGGCAGTGGTAAATACCGTGACAGGAGTATGACATTGTCACCTGGCTCCAGAATCGCATAGAAAGACATTACATTATGATCACAAACGAAACAACACGTTTTCTGATTCAGTAAACCTATTTATGTGCTAAAGGTAATGTTTAAAGCATCTGGATTTCTGAGTGAGATTTCTGCATCAAGAGTTATTGTCAGGCGTGTGAGTACTGGTGGTGATGTCGGGTGCAGGAGAGCAGAGAATTGTGAACAGGCACACACTTTATATCCTCAGGAGGAAGATTACAGACGGATGCAGCTGTGTCAAAAACCTCCAGCCGACAAGGCAAAGTGTAAAGCGCGCAAAAACGGTCACAAAACATGAATGTTTGACAATACAATCAAGCTTCGTGAAATAACACGGAAATAACGAACGCCAGCCTGGCGCGTTACAAAAACACGTAACACACAAACAATATCACACAAAGACGTGAGGGGGGGGCAGAGGAATAAATACATTCAGTGTCATTGGGGAATGTAAAGCAACTGTGCAAAACAAGACAATACAAATGGATAAATGAAAAATGGAGTGGCTATGGCTAGAAAGACGGTGGCGCCGACTGCCGAACGCCGCCCGAACAAGGAGAGGAGCCGACTTCGGCGGAAGTCGTGACAGTTATAATAAACCTCATTTCTCCTTACCATAACATCAATCAATACTGAACGTTTGTAAGTTTATCCAAGGACCTTCATCAATTACCATATCATGGCTGAGGAACATCAATCAATGTATGTAAGGTTATCTGAGGACTCGGCCATGTTCCTGACTGGGAAAGGCTCATATCGAAAGAGGTCGCGTGATATTCTTTAGACCGTAGGCTCTATTCTAACAAACCTAACTCCATTGTAAAGCTAAGGGCTGGTGGTAGCGCTGTAAGTCCGGGGGTTGTGTCAAAAATATGTTTGCTATTGAAACAGATGGAATTAAGAGCACAATAGGAAAGGGCTGGATTTTGATTTAATAAACAAGTTGTAGGCGTGACAAGGTCTTGACCACTCACTGGCTAATCAAGGCCTTCCATGGCTTAATACTACATGTGTTCGTCTCAAGTTCTGTAGCTTAATGACAGTCTTTGCATTGTCATCAACTCCAATTTGGCTGGGGCCAACGGAATTTACCGTCCTAGTCCATTGTAGATTGATTCTACAGTTTATTAAATAGCATAGGCTACAGTGACGTGTGATAGCACGTCATACATTTTTACAATATAGCAAATTTTGACTTTACAGCTGGCCTATCTAAGAGGAAATCGCTCAGTTATGCCTCCAGGACAAGACTCATGACATTAAACATCAACATGCCAACAAGTATAGACCTTTACGCATTGCACATATCCTCGAATAAAAAAAATACTAGGCTCCCGTGAAGTGTATTATATGTGTGAGGCACGTTCTCAATAAGCAGACATAGCCGAGGCATACCGTTGATATTACGTTATAGGACTATATATTTGTAATATGTTTAGATGAGCTCGTCTTTGGTAACCGGCCAAGAGGCAGTCTTTGAAAATGGGGATGGATACAAGCCGAATGCAATATGCACTGCAGGACCTATGTGAATAATGCAAAAGCCTCACGAGTAGAACATTTAGAAACCTTTAATGGATAGGCTACTTGGCTAATGGATGGTTAGGATAAGAAGGACACCAGATGCATTGCTGTTGAACCAGCTTTTGTTAGAGTATGGTAAGGGTAGCCTACTAAGGACTTAATTGTTTTAATCAAATGAAACAATGTTGCTACATACAAGGTTTACAGGCACAAAAAAAGCACATCTCTTGTACCATGTGCATATGGGCACTGCGCGTCAAGACTGGAAAGGCTGCGCTTCCATTGTCAAAAGCCATGCCATAACCAACCGCGACACTGCTAAATGTCCGCACAGACTGCGGTTGTAGCCGTCTTATGCCACGATTTCTGCCGTCCCAGACAAAATGTCCAGGTCGTAAAACGATTGTCGGACATCTTCACTCGTTCAGTGTGACAGGGTCTCGGTCTGACTATTTAAATACCACTATGTGCTGTTTTAGGCTCTGACAAACATCTGTCAGTTTCCTCAATTTTGCGCCACATGCACAAGTACCGTGAAATGTCTTTCTTGTAAACTCAAAATCCAACAATGCATTAATCAATAACAATGTATTACTAGCAAAAACACACAAGAATTAAGAGTAGGGAATATGAAATACACAAAGTAAGTAAGCATACTATATACAGGAAATATTAAACTCAGTTCCAATACCATATTTACATGTAAGTATAAGATAGACAGAGTAGCAGCAGCTTGCATGTTAGTGGGTGCAGTGGTGGAAAAAGTACCCAATTGTCATACTCGAGTAAAAGTAAATATACCTTCATAGAAAATGACTCAAGTGAAAGTTACCCAGTAAAATACTACTTGAGTAGAAGTATCAAAGTAAATGTAATTGCTAAAATATACTTAAGTATCAAAAGTACAAGTATAAAACATTTTAAATTCCTTACATTAAGCAAAGCAGACAGCCACATATTCTAGGTTTTTTATTTATTGACAGATAGCCAGGGGCACACTCCAACACTCAGACATCATTTACAAACGAAGCATGTGTTTATTGAGTCCGCCAGATCAGATGCAGTAGGGATGACCAGGGATGTTCTCCTGATAAGTGTATGAACTAGACCATTTTCCTGTCCTGCTAAGCATTCAAAATGTAACGAGTATGTGTGGGTCTCAGGGAAAATGTATGGATTTTTAAAAAGTACATAATTTTCTTTAGGAATGTAGTAAAGTAAAAGTAGTTAAAAATATAAATAGAAGTACAGATACCCCAAAAAACGACTTTGGTAGTACTTTAAAGTATTTTTTTTACTTAAGTACGTCCATCCTGATTCTACACGTTTCTTTGTGGTAGAGGTGGACGTGTCAGACACTGGAGCAGGGGTGGTCCTTTCACAGCAAAACGAAGGGAACAAGAAACTGCACCCATGTGCCTTTCTTTCCAAGTGGTTCTCACCAGCGGAACGCAACTACGATGGAGGCAACTGGGAGCTCTTGGCAGTTAAGTGGGCCCTTGATGGGTGGAGACACTGGTTGGAGGGGGCACCTCATCCATTTCTGATCTGGATGGACCATAAGAACTTGGTCTCCCTTTAAGAAGCCAAGAGGTTGAACGCTCGCCACGATAGGTGGGCTCTGTTTAACAGTAGCATATCATCCGAGATCCAAGAATCAGAAAGCAGACACCCTATCCCGCCAACACAATGTCTCTAACAAGGAGAGGGACTCCGAGCCCATCATCCCCAGCTCCCGCATTGTGGTCCCCATGTTATGGAGTTTTGAGTCCACCGTCCAACAAGTGCAAACCCGAGAACCTAACTCCAGCGGGGGTCCCACTAACATGTTTATGTTCCGCGATCAGCCCGTTCCCAAGTACTACAATGGGACACTCCTCTAAATTAACTGGGCATCCATGGGTTAATCAGATTCTGGAGTTCCTGAGACGGAAATTCTGGTGGCCCAACATGATTGAGGATGTGAGATCCTTCTTTATGGTCTGCTCCACTTATGCCCAAGGCAAGTCCTCACGACAGCGACTGGCTGGGTTGCTCCAACCTCTGCCCATACCCAGCCAGTCCTGGTCCCACCTGTCCATAGACTTTATTACAGGGCTACCCCCATCCCAAGGGCTTACCACTATCCTGGTAGTTGTCGATCGGTTTTCCAAGGCAGCCCATTTCATCGTCAATTTGCCCTCACAGAGGTAGACCGCAGATCTCATGATTACTCATGTCTTTCGACTACAGACTTCCTCAGGACATTGTCTCGGCTCTCGTTGGTCCCAGTTCGTTGCGCAGTATTGGAAAGCCTTCTACTCCCTGTCGGTGATGTCGGGGAATCTCTCCTCGGGGAATCTCTCCTCGGCGTTCATTCCGACGATGTCTCCGCACCTGGATCAGAGCACGATCCTCCTTGCTCCGCTCCTCTGCCCGACACCAACACCAGGCAAACCAGCACCGAAGGCCTCTTTGGCTCCTCCGACCGGGTCAACGGGTGTGGCTGTCCACACGTGATCTTCCATTGCAGAAGCTCCATCCACGCTACATAGGACCATTCAAGAACCTGAGTCTCATCAACCCAGTCCCCTATCGTCTCCAGCTTCCCAGGTCTATGAGTGTCTGTCAATCCTTCCATGTCTCCTGTCTCAAGCTGGTAAGGACCAGTCCCTTCTCTCCACCCACAGCTGCCCCTCTGCACCCTCGACTTGTTGACGGTCGCCCGGCCTACGCTGTCTGGCGTCTGTTGGAGGCTTGTGGGTCTGAGGCACCCTGCAGTACCTGGTGGACTGGGAGGGCTACGGCCTACCCGGAATGTCCTAGATCCGGGACTTGTTCAGAACTTCAAATCAAATTGTATTGGTCACATTCACATGGTTAGCAGATGCTAATGCGAGTGTAGCGAAATGCTTGTGCTTCTAGTTCTGACCATTCAGTAATATCTAACAAGTAATCTAACAATTTCCCAACAACTACCTCTTACACACAAGTGTAAAGGAAGGAATAAGAATATGTATATATGGATGAGAGATGGCCGAACGGCATAGGCAAGTTGCAGTAGATAGTATAGAGTACAGTATATACTTATGAGATTAACTTGTTTCATCATTTAGTTCTTCTTCACCACGTTGTCTGTGTGGATGGACCATTTCAGTTTGTCCGTGATGTGTACGCCGAGGAACTTAAAACTTTCCACCTTCTCCACTACTGTACCATCGATGTGGATAGGGGGGTGCTCCCTCTGCTCTTTCCTGAAGTCCACGATCGTCTCCTTTTGTTTTGTTGAGTGTGAGGTTATTTTCCTGACACCACACTCTGAGGGCCCTCACCACCTCCTTGTAGGCCGTCTCGTCGTTGTTGGTAATCAAGCCTACCACTGTAGTGTCTGCAAACTTGATGATTGAGTTGGAGGCGTGCATGGCCACGCAGTCATGGGTGAACAGGGAGTACAGGAGAGGGCTGGAGTACAGGAGAGGGCTGAGAATGCACCCTTGTGGGGCCCCAGTGTTGAGGATCAGCAGGGTGGAGATGTTGTTTCCTACTGTCACCACCTGGGGTCGTCCCGTCAAAGTCCAGGACCCAGTTGCACAGGGTGGGGTCGAGACCCAGGGTCTCGAGCTTGATGACGAGTTTGTAGGGTACTATGGTGTTAAATGTTGAGCTGTAGTCGATGAACAGCATTCTGGACCTACGTGCTGGTCGCCCTGGCTTGTAAGTAAGCATTTCACTGTAAGGTCTACACCTGCCAGTATGCCAATTTTTACATTATGAAATTGCAAACTAATGTACGTTTGACACTTAGCCCCAGCTGAAAATAGAGCCCATTGCCTAGAGCCTTTTTCGGACAATTTAGTCAGTTAGACGTGACTTGACCCTGTGTTGTTCTTCTGCTGAGTCTGAGCCTGAGCTCAACCATCCAGAACGTTACAGCTGATAGCCCTCGCTGGGACCATTACAGAGGGATGCCCATTTGGTAACTCTCATACACCTTCCCCTTACAACAGTCTTTCAGCCAGTTTGTGCTGTCTTTTCCTGTGGACCTCACAGCAGTGTTGTTATAGAGCACATAGGGAAACAGTCCATTGTTGT
The DNA here is from genome assembly GCF_023373465.1 of Oncorhynchus keta. Lineage (NCBI taxonomy): Eukaryota > Metazoa > Chordata > Actinopteri > Salmoniformes > Salmonidae > Oncorhynchus > Oncorhynchus keta. The sequence continues at coordinate 45,566,122 of NC_068424.1, forward strand.
ATTCTTTGTACTGTAGATTCAGTATCCTATCCACTCCTGTCTTTACCCAGCAGTGTTGTGGTTTACTGAAGGAGAATGGCACCAAACAAGCAGCCGAGCCCGTAGTTAGCACCTGATAGCCTTTTTGATTAAGGCTATGTGTATACTGTGTACATTCTCGTATTTGCTTTTACATGCCGAGCCCATAATGTACTTCATTTGTGGTTTATGTATGTGCTGCTAACCACACACATGACTTCAGGTTCAGATATAAAGACAGAGCAAGTCTGACTCACCTGGTTTAAGGGTCTTTTGTTGTCTGTCTTATTACTTACGAGAGCCTTTTGCCATCTCAAACATTCCTCTATATTGTTAGACACTGTAGATAGCTTTTTTATAGACTTTTTCAACTACTTCTTCCATTTACTTTAATATTGGTGTGCTGCATTTTCTGTTTGTCCTTAATCCTTACGTCTATTGACGCACAGTGAAGTAACATAATAACAAAAAAAGTCTGAATCTGTCAGTTTAAGCTAGAGAATTTGTTTTGCTTGGGCTAGGTTTCAATCCACCACATCCACTCGATGGCCTTCTGCATCTGCAGTGGAAAGTGTCAGAGCTACAGCATTGTTTGTCAGACCAGGAGGCATCCCAAAAATCGGTCTTCTTACGAAAATGTCTGTAGCGTCCGAACAGGTTGGCCTACTAACTAAAGATGAGACTCTCACGAACACGATGGTGTTCTCGATTTGCTCTACGACCCCCACAAGCCCCACGGGACTCGTCTGATGCCGGTACTGCCGATGTGCCAACTTCTGTCTGTAGCCCAAACCGTTCGGACAACTATGACCCCACTACGGAAAGGGGAGATTCTCACGAACGCAATGTTTTTATCAGTTTTGCTCTACGACCCCCACAAGTGTCACAGGACTCGTCTGAATTTAATCTGGTACCGGTTGTCATTTAAGGCTTTGCTATTCATTGTGTTTCTATGGGCTATAGTAGTAAAAGCCCAATTCAATATTTTATCAAATAATTTATTTTAGAAAACTGGATACCTACAGGGGTCTTAAAATTAAAAATTCAATAGCTAAATGATCCATGGTATGACCATCTTAAAACAATTCCTTATGTTAGCTTAGTGACCTGCGTGCGGACCTGTCTCCTAAAGTATCTGGCTGTATGTACACTAGCTGTGTGTTAGTAACTGCTGAATGAGTCACTTGGATGTGGACTAACCAGATTTCCCCCCCCACTCATTCTCTCTCTCTCCCACTCCCCTTGTCTTCTCCTCTGCCTTTCTCCCCCGCTTCCTTGTTTTTCCCTCCCTCCCTCCCTCCCTCCCCCTCCCTCCCTCCCTCCCTCCCTCCCTCCCTCCCCCCTCCCTCCCTCCCTCCCCCTCCCTCCCTCCCCCCCCTCCCTCCCTCCCTCCCTCCCTCCCCCTTTCCCTCCCTCCCTCCCTCCCTCCCTCCCTCCCTCCCTCCCTCCCTCCCCTCCCTCCCTCCCTCCCTCCCTCCCTCCCTCCCTCCCTCCCTCCCTCCCTCCCTCCCTCCCTCGTTTTCCCTCCCTCCCTCCCTCCCCCTCCCTCCCACCCTCCCTCCCTCCCTCCCTCCCTCCCTCTCTTCTTCTTGCCTCTCACCCTCTATCTGGACTTCTTCTGCCCCCTGCTCTTGCTACCATGTGCCGCCTCCTCCAGTGGCTGCTCCTCTGCCTCCAAACTCCTGCTCTGGTTCTGCAACACTAGGCCTGTTCCTGTCTAGTGCTGCTTGACAACCTCTCAAGTGAGTCTATTTCACACCTCCATACTCCCTCAACCTGCTCTGTGTTCTCTGTCAATCTCTCTGACATGCTAGTTCAGGTTACATGCATGATGTGAAGAGTGTGTGATGTGCATCTATTTCATTTTCTATTGCATTGTTTTACGTTCAATTGCACAAACTAAGAAATTATCGTTTTCTGTATTCTGTATTTTCTCTGTGTGCATGCATGTGGTTCTCTCCATGTCCTGAGAGAACTTGAAAGATCTCCCATTACCGGCCAGTCAGACAGATTGTTTGTTGAGCCTGTTGAGTAGCTGAATAGGCCTGACTTGTTGCCAATCTCTTTTTGCCTGTTAATCTAATTCTGGCCTCTGATATAATCCAATGGGCGCTATCTGCTTGATTAGATTGTAATATAAACTCTACAAGCAGTGTTGGGATTAGATCATTAATATATTACTTATTACGTTCATCAAAAGTAACATATTACATAATAATGATGTATTACTTTGCGTTACTTTCATGGGAAAAAAACTAAAATTTTGGGCTGTCGGAAGAAGGTAGCAAGATGAGCTGCATGCGCTGTTCCAAATATAGGCTACTTACTCAGGTTTTGTCCTTTCATCTGTGGCGCTGCTTTCCTGTGCTAGTCTGCAAGTGCTGCGGTATCATATGGGCTGTTTAATTATTACATTACATTACATTTAAGTCATTTAGCAGACGCTCTTATCCAGAGCGACTATTATTATATATTCTGTTAGCCAAACATCTGTACAATCAAATCGAAATCTTTCTCTCGTGCCACCAGTTCTGGTTAGACCGCACATACATGGACCAATAATGATGTATAGAGCCCACAATTGCCAATAGACGATGAAGCCCTCTATGCGGGCTTTGCTATCACAGAAGTGATCAATGGCAAAGATCAGAGGTGCACCCTCTATCAATTATTATTATTTTATTTATTTATGTACAGTATTTTATTTTTTTTGTACTTTGTACACCTTTTTTCTCCCCAATTTCGTTTTGTACAATTGGTAGTTACAGTCTTGTCTCATCGCTACCACTCCCGTACGGATTGGGGAGAGGTAAATGTCGAGAGCCATGCGTCCTCCGAAACACGACCACGCCAAGCAGCACTGCTTCTTGACTTAATTCATCTGGAAGCCAGCTGCACCAATGTGTTGGAGGAAACAACGTACAGCTGGCGACCAAAGTCAGTATGCAAGGAGGCTTCCTCGGGTGGCTTCCCTCTATACATTCTTATGGACAGCAGCTGTTGTGACATTTCTCCAAACACATTTTCTCCATTCTCTCGAGAACTAAATGAGGAAACAAGTCGAGATCGGATCATGGAAACACGCTCGGCAGTGATATGGGCTCACCTTGCAATCTCTACAGGTATTGTTGCTGGAAGAACAGAGCCCTGATGTACTGTTTTGTTATGTCGAAACTTAGTTATTTCTGCTTCCGGAATAAAATATTGTAGACGATCTGAAACAATGGTATAAATAGCCAAGAGTTATAGCACTGGCTCATTAAATGGCAGTCTTTACAGTATCGGAATACGAGATGATTGACGATGAAAGCCTATGCACGATACTGTTTTCTTATTATCAGTCAAGAAATGGATCCCCAGAAAGACAGAACACCATTCTTGAATAGCACACTCGAAAATAGACGTACATCAACATATATAGTGCATATTAGTTATTCCATTGTTATTCCATTATACTGTATTGACAAGTGTTCTTGCATTGAATCCCTATAGATAACAAGCTGTGGGAGATGGAATACTAGCACATTCTAAACCACCCGCTAGGAGCATTACATACTGTAGAGCCCCGCAAATTCAAATCTGGTCTTCGAAGCCAACGCTTTTTTCATTCTTCCCCTCTAAGAAGAATGAATTAGACCTAATTATCAGTTAGAACAGAAAACCAGCAGGGGTGATTATCATGAAACCAGGTTTAACCATGTCTGTAGATAATACAGTTACAAAACCATCATGCATCTGCAAAAATATACTATCATTCTGAAGAGTAAGATGCATAGTTAATTGCTCTGTGTATAATTGTAATTACGTTTAGCATTTTCTTTTGAAGTTTGGACATTTTCACCCTTCATTTTCATTACCGAAATTTGTCCGGGTTAAATTCTCATGTCATTTCATACAATTTTACTTTGCAAAAACCTAATTTATTTCAATAAAACACAAAGAATGTTGCTGTATTATGTCCAACATTAATAACAATGTTACTCTAGTTGAAATGTACATTAAATTATAATATATAATATTTATTACGGAAAATCGTCTGTGGCCATGTTTCTCATTACGTAGCACTTTCAAGTTCCTGTAAGAACTCCGATCAGTATTTAAATAGTTGTATTCATCCATGATGCATCATCTGGAGGAGTAGCCCTTCGATGAGCACAAGTTAAGTTCATTTATTTGCTTATAATGCCACCAGAATGAGGTTCTTAAACACCCCCTTTTACCTTCTCATTATTGAAATGGCTAAAAAGATGAAATTGGAAAGAAAGTGTCAGAAACATTACATTAACAACATGGAGGCATGAATGGGATTTAGTGATGTGGTCAATTGTTCAGATCAAATTTTATTGGTTAAATACACATATTTTGTAGATTTTATTGTGGGTGTCGCGAAATGCCTGTATTCCTAGCTCCAACAGTGCAGTAGTATCGAACAATTCACAACTATACACACCAATCTAAAATTAAAAGAATGGAATTAAGAAATGTATAAATATTAGGACGAGCAATGTCGGAGTGGCATTGACTAAAACACAGTAGAATAGAATACAGTGTATACATATGAAATGAGTAAAGCAGTATGTAGACATTATTAAAGTAACTAGTGTTCCATTATTAAAGTGACCAGTGATTCCATGTCTATGTACACAGGGCAGCATAGGTACTGTTTGCTGACTCTCCTATTATTTGCCGATTGAGCTGAACACAAATGTATCATTACCACTTCATTTGCTGTTTTTTGGGGGGTAATGAGAACCTTTATTTCGGTAATGATAATAAGCTAAATGTAATGTATGGGTGTGCTGTGCTGGTGACTTTAATTTATTACTAGTTCCACTCCTTACACCTATTAAATATATTTTTGGAAAACATCAGTTATTTATTAGTAGGCTTTGTTAAATATTTTGTGCATAAACCCTGTTTAATTTAAAGCCACAATCTGGAGTTTGTGTTTCAGCAAGGAGCATCCCCGCCACTTAAATTAGAATATCCTATCACGGCTCAGGCTAAGACCCAGATGCAGACACAGGAGGCGGATCTCAGAGTTTATTACAGTACAAGGGGCAGCCAATCGGTAGGTCAAGGCAGGCAAAGAGTCGTAATCCAAATCAGAGTCAGGCAGGTACAGAACGGCAGGCAGGATCAGGACAGGTAGAAAGGTCAGAACTGGGAAGACTAGGAAAAGGAAAAACTAGAGCACAGGAAACACGGGAACACGCTGGTAGGACTTGACAAGACGAACTGGCAACAGATAAACAGAAAACGCAGGTATAAATACATGAGGTAATGGGAGACACCTGGTGGGGGTTGGAGTCAATCACAAGGCAGGTGAAACAGATCGGGGTGTGACATATCTCTGATTTTCTGTTTCACCTGTCTTGTGCTTGTCTCCACCCCCTCCATGTGTCACCCATTTTCCCCATTATCCCCTGTGCATTTATACCTGTGTTTTCTCTTTGTCTGTTGCCAGTTAGTCTTGTCTTGTAAAGCCTACCAGCGTATTGTACCGGACTTCTGTTCACTTTAGTCCCTGTTTTCTAGTTCTTCCGGTTTTGACCATTCTGCCTGGCCTGACCTTGAGCCTGCCTGCCGTTCTGTACCTTACAGACTCTGACCTGGATTACCGACCTCTGCCTGCCCTTGACCTGTGATTCAAACTGTCTGCATCTGGGTCTTATCCTGAGTTCTGATACAAACATGCAATTGCATCTTCGAAACCTGCTCATCTTTAGGAAATGTATATCTTTCATATACTTCAGACATTTTGGCTTAATTTGTTAACGTGACCTTTGTTCTTTATTCAAATACAGTGGGGCAAAAAAGTATTTAGTCAGCCACCAATTGTGCAAGTTCTCCCACTTAAAAAGATGAGGGGCCTGTAATTTTCATCATAAGTACACTTCAACTATGACTGAGAAAAAAAAATCCCAGAAAATCACATTGTAGGATTTTTAATGAATTTATTTGCAAATTATGGTGGAAAATAAGTATTTGGTCAATAACAAAAGTTTATCTCAATACTTTGTTATATACCCTTTGTTGGCAATGACAGAGGTCAAATGTTTTCTGTAGGTTTTCACACACTGTTGCTGGTATTTTGGCCCATTCCTCCATGCAGATCACCTCTAGAGCAGTGATGTTTTGGGGCTGTTGCTGGGCAACACAGACACAGACTTTCAACTCCCTCCAAAGATTTTCAATGGGGTTGAGATCTGGAGATTGGCTAGGCCACTCTAGGACCTTGAAATGCTTCTTACGAAGCATTGTGTCCATTTTCCGTTCTTTCTGTGCTCCCAAATGTTTAGATATGCTGCTAAAGTAACCAGACTGTTAGCTAGCTAGCCAATGAGGTAACATGACGAAACAAGGTATAATATAAACAAATGCCCAGCCCGTGTGTGATTTTGGAACAACATGGTTTATGAACCAAAAAAATCTAACTTTTTGGTCCACCAGCCACTGTTGCAGGTAGATGGAAACCAATCACTCAGAATTCTTACCAGCTAATAAATGTATTCGCCATAATAATACCAAAAGCCAAAAGTCTCAAAATCACACTTTTTATAGAAAAATAACATAATTGTATATTCTAAGGACAAAACAATGCTTAAACCACATCAGGGGACAACTTTTGAGGTCTATGGAAGAAAATAATAAAAATAAACATTTGGGACCGTATAGTTGCCCTTTAATTTCATTTGCGCAGCTCTGATGTTTGACTGGCTGTGTTTCTGCATGCGCGATAGCAGAGTTCACGAAACAAAAATACCCCCTATTGATGAAAATCATCATGGTATGTCATTCTGCCAGTTAAGCCTACTTTGTAGTTAACATTTAATTTGGGAAGTTATATGGGAAAGCCTTTAGAAGTGACATTGCTAACTGGCAGGCAATCCCATGTCATTACATCTTCAGAAAGATGTGTGTACAAATGTGACATATGTAAATGACAAAGATAGAACTGTGCATGGTGATTTTTTACACTCTGAGTCGATATTCACATAAGAAGGAATTCCCCTTGACAGCCGCCACAAATTGAGGGAAACAAACATTACCCATTGACCCACATTTTTTAATTATTATTATTTTACCTTTATTTAACTAGGCAAGTCAGGTAAGAACAAATTCTTATTTTCAATGATAGCCTAGGAACAGTGGGTTTAACTGCCTGTTCAGGGGCAGAACGACAGATTTGTACCTTGCCAGCTCGTATGCAGGCGGTTGGCTATACATTCGTATCCCCCGTGGACCGGTTCGTACATAGACGCCTTTACAGCCTGAATGGAGAATTGTTTATCTTCCTTAACTTGATTTAATGGCGAGAAGGTGGAAAAAATGATAAAATATTAATACTTTCTTTATGAAACACAATTTTCCACCACCATGCTATGGTGGCCTAATGCAACTTCCTGACATTGTGTACAGTTTTCAGACCAAGGGTAAATAACAGACTGCTGCAACTTGATTGGCTGAACAAGATGCATAACAATCTGGACTTGTGTTTAGCCACTCTAGCATGGTGGTGGAAAATGGTGTCTCCATAAAGATATTTTACTAATTTTCTTATGCCTTCTCACTATTAAATCGAGTTAAGGAGGAAATCAACGCCTTTGCAGCCTGAATGGAGAATGTTTTATGTATGAACCGGTCCACATGGGATACGAATATATAGCCTTCTGAGTATATTCCCTTTTGCCGGTTAGATGAAATGACAATCTGCCGGCCTTTAGGCTACGGTTCGTAATGCTCCCTCGTAGAGAGCCCTTTGGCTTCAGGTTATTTAGGCATGGGAAATGTTGGAGACGCATTGTCCAAGTAGGCTATGCGTAGCTACTGTATGTGTGTGTAAAACATGTTAGAACTTGTTTAGTATAGTCCATTTTTAACTCCTCTCACTACTCGTAGCTGTGTAGGTGGTCCTTCTGTAGCTCAGTTGGTAGAGCATGGCGCTTGTAACGCCAGGGTAGTGGGTTCGATTCCCGGGACCACCCATACGTAGAATGTATGCACACATGACTGTAAGTCGCTTTGGATAAAAGCGGCTGCTAAATGGCATATATTATTTATTATTATTATTAGTCTGTTTGTTTGTGTTGTTGGTATTGGCTATCTTAATGTTCTGGTCAGTAGCTAGCTAGCACTCGCATAGCTGCTAGCACTGTCATGAAACGGTATTAGGGAAGCCCGACAATATTACGTTTTGAGAGAAGTAGTGAAAATGCTCGGGACCAGGCAATTTTGAAATGTAATCTTTCACTTTCTTATATGTAGTTTTGTAATTGACCCCCAAAAAGTGCTTTTTGCTGTGAGCCAACCAAGGTGACCACAGGTTGTTTTCCCCAAAGACGGTGGGGCCACGATGTTCTAATGCGGATTGGGACTATAACTCTCCAACCACAAATGAGCTTCACAGTAGAAAATGAGTTAAATGACTTCCACAACTTTCTTAACAATTCAGCCAAGAGTCATCACAACAAAAGGTGAAAGTGAATACAACATATTTAATTCAATGATTTTGTTCAAGTGGGGACAATTTGCTCTGACACAGGGGTTTATCTGCATACTGGTTTATTTGCACATTTCTACATACTGACCGCAGCCATGTGATACTTGACTGATCATGATAATGTGATTGCTTAACCTTTTTTTTTTTTTTTTTGCGTTTGACTGATTTCCCCCCTGCCAAATGACACCAAGACTGCATGGTGCAGATTGCAGCGCCATTTACAGAGCTATAAGCATGATGGTTGTCATAGCTCTTTGAATGGTACTGTCATATGTACTGAAATACCAGCTCCATGATCCACTCACGCAGGCAGGCAAGCAGACGTCTGCACGTTGTCCTTTGGTATGTTTTTCAGTTCGTAGTGAATAGGGTAAGTGGTTAAATTTGAATAGCCTGTGCCCTTTAAGACAAAGTGATAAATGAATGCCTTTCACATGAGAAATAGCTTAAAAGCTATGGTTGGGTCACATGTTACAGGTAGTCTGACATTTAAAGTCTCATAGATACAAGGTTACTAACTGTAATTTGCTGTACAGCATGTTTAAAACACGAGGTTGGTAAATGTTCAAATCTGATATACAAAACATACTTTACAAGTGGATTTATTGAGACGTGCATGCCTAATTCTTTGATTTTTATCGGGTTTTAAAGTATGGAAAGCAAAATCCATGTCTTATTAGCTGTATTAGGGTTATGTAAGAGGACTAAAGTACTAAGTGCTGCTGGTTTTCAGCATTTCACCAAGTACCTTCAGCATTTATTTTTCTGTCTGCCATTAAATGGGTTCTGAAAGCATGCGCCCGTCTTTGTGCTGGAATCTAAGTAGCACTTCTCAACTGTTATTCGATCGTTGAGTGAAATGACTGTCTTTACTTTCACCTTTTCACTGCGCGTGACACTTATGTCAACAGCAGTGTAAGTGCTTTAGCCTACTTGTCATATTTGCTAGACTGTACATTTCCACGTACACATTTTTATCTTCTGAATTATGACAGAAAATGTATTTGACAGAATGTGGAAAACATCACCCATCCTCCCACCTGTGGCAACCCACACAAACTATAAGAAAGACCAGATATGCATCTTATAGTGCATTCGGAAAGTATTCAGACCCCTTTCTCCACATTTTGTTTAGTTTTAGCCTTATTCTAAAATTGATTAAATAGTTCTACACATAATACCCCATAATGACAAAGCAACAGGTTTTTAGAAATATTTTCAAATGTATTCAAAATAAACTGAAATATCACATTTGCATAAGTATTCAGACCCTTTACTCAGTACTTTGTTGAAGCACCTTTGGCAGCAATTACAGCCTCGAGTCTTCTTGGGTATGACGCTACAAGCTTGGCACACCTATATTTGGGGAGTTTCTCCCATTCCTCTCTGCAGATCCTCTCTTGTTCTGTCAGGTTGGATGGGGAGCTTCGCCACACAGCTATTTTCAGGTCTCCAGAGATGTTCGGTAGGGTTCAAGTCCGGGCTCTGGCTGGGCCACTCAAGGACATTAAGAGACTTGTCCCAAAGCCACTCCTGTGTTGTCTTGGCTGTGTGCTTAGGGTCGTTGTGCTGTTGGAGGGTGAACCTTTTCCCCAGTCTGAAGTCCTGGAGCAGGTTTTCATCAAGGATCTCTCTGTAGTTTGCTCTGTTCCTCTTTCCCTCGATCCTGACAAGTATCCCAGTCCCTGATGCTGAAAAACATCCCCACAGCATGATGCTGCCACCACCATGCTTCACAGTAGGGATGGTCCCTGGTTTCCTCCAGACATCACGCTTGGCATTCAGGCCAAAGAGTTCAATGTTGGTTTTATCAGACCAGAGATTCTTGTTTCTCATGAGAGTCCTTTAGGTTTCTTTTGGCAAACTCCAAGCTGGCTGTCATATGCCCTTTACTGAGGGACTTCCGACTGGCCACTCATCCATAAATGCCTGATTGGTGGAGTGCTGTAGAGATGCTTGTCCTTCTAGAAGGTTCTCCCATCTCCACAGAGGAACTCTGGAGCTCTGTCGGAGTGATCATCGGGTTCTTGGTTACCTCCTTGACCAAGGCCCTTCTCCACCGAATGCTCTGAGTCTTGGTGGTTCCAAACTTCTTCCATTTAAGAATGATGGAAGCCACTGTGTTCTCGGGGACCTTCAATGATGCATAAATATTTTGGTACCCTTCCCCAGACACAATCCTGTCTCGGAGCTCTACGGACAATTTCTTCAAACTCATGATTTTTGCTCTGACATGTATTGTCAACTGTGAGACCTTATATAGACAGGTGTGTGCCTTTCCAAATCATGTCCAATCAATTGAATTGACCAAAGGTGGACTCCAATTAAGTTGTAGAAACAGCTCAAGGATGGTCAATGGAAAGAGGATGGACCTGAATTCAATTTAGAGTCTCATAGCAAAGGATCTGAATGCTTACAGTTGAAGTTGTAAGTTTACATACACTTATGTTGGAGTCATTAACTTGTTTTTCAACCACTCCACAAATTTCTTGTTAACAAACTATAGTTTTGGCAAGTCGGTTAGTACATCTACTTTGTGCATGACACAAGTAATTTTTCCAACAATTGTTTGCCAACAGATTATTTCACCAATTCCAGTGGGTCAGAAGTTTTACATACACTAAATTGACTGTGCCTTTAAACATCTTGGAAAATTCCAGAAAATGATTTCATGGCTTCAGATGCTTCTGATAGGGTAATTGACACCCTTTCTTGTTTATTTTGTATTTATTTATTTTACCTTTATTTTACCAGGTAGGCTAGTTGAGAACAAGTTCTCATTTACAAATGCGACCTGGCCAAGATAAAGCAAAGCAGTTTGACACATACAACAACACAGTTACACATAGAATAAACAAACATACAATCAATAATATAGTAGAAAAATATATATATACAGCATGTACAAATGGGGTTAGATAAGAGAGGTAAGGCAATAAATAGGCCATGGTGGCGAAGTGATTACAATATAGCAATTTAACACTGGAATGGTAGAATGTGCAGAAGATGCATGTGCAAGTAGAGATACTGGGGTGCAAAGGAGCAAGATATATACATAAATACAGTATGGGGATGAGGTAGATTGGATGGGCTATTTACAGATTAGCTACAGTATGTACAGGTGCAGTGATCTGTGAGCTGCTCTGACAGCTGGTGCTTAAAGTTAGTGAGGGAGGTAAGTCTCCAGCTTTAGTGATTTTTGCAGTTTGTTCCAGTCATTGGCAGCAGAGAACTGGAAGGAGAGGCGGCCAAAGGAAGAATTGGCTTTGGGGGTGACCAGTGAGATATACCTGCTGGAGCATGTGCTACGGCTGGGTGCTGCTATGGTGACCAGTGAGCTGAGATAAGGCGGGGCTTTACCTAGCAGAGATTTGTAGATGACCTTGAGCCAGTGGGTTTGGCGATGAGTATGAAGCGAGGGCCAGCCAACGAGAGCATACAGGTCGCAGTGGTGGGTAGAATATGGGGCTTTGGTGACAAAACGGATGGCACTGTGATAGACTGCATCCAATTTGTTGAGTGGTGTTGGAGGCTATTTTGTAAATGACATCGCCGAAGTCGAGGATTGGTAGGATGGTCAGTTTGGCAGCATGAGGGTATGTTTGGCAGCATGAGTGAAGGATGCTTTGTTGCGAAATAGGAAGCCAATTCTAGATTTAATTTTGGATTGGAAATGTTTATTGTGAGTCTGGAAGGAGAGTTTACAGTCTAACCAGACTTTTTATTTTATTTCACCTTTATTTAACCAGGTAGGCTAGTTGAGAACAAGTTCTCATTTGCAACTGCGACCTGGCCAAGATAAAGCATAGCAGTGTGAACAGACAACACAGAGTTACACATGGAGTAAACAATTAACAAGTCAATAACACAGTAGAAAAAAAGGGGAGTCTATATACATTGTGTGCAAAAGGCATGAGGAGGTAGGCGAATAATTAGAATTTTGCAGATTAACACTGGAGTGATAAATGATCAGATGGTCATGTACAGGTAGAGATATTGGTGTGCAAAAGAGCAGAAAAGTAAATAAATAAAAACAGTATGGGGATGAGGTAGGTGAAAATGGGTGGGCTATTTACCAATAGACTATGTACAGCTGCAGCTATCGGTTCGCTCCTCAGATAGCAGATGTTTGAAGTTGGTGAGGGAGATAAAAGTCTCCAACTTCAGCGATTTTTGCAATTCGTTCCAGTCACAGGCAGCAGAGAACTGGAACGAAAGGCGGCCAAATTAGGTGTTGGCTTTAGGGATGATCAGTAAGATACACCTGCTGGAGCGCGTGCTACGGATGGGTGTTGCCATCGTGACCAGTGAACTGAGATAAGGCGGAGATTTACCTAGCATGGACTTGTAGATGACCTGGAGCCAGTGGGTCTGGCGACGAATATGTAGCGAGGGCCAGCCGACTAGAGCATACAAGTCGCAGTGGTGGGTGGAATACGGTGCTTTAGTGACAAAACGGATGGCACTGTGATAGACTGCATCCAATTTGTTGAGTAGTGTTGGAAGCTATTTTGTAGATGACATTGCCGAAGTCGAGGATCGGTAGGATAGTCAGTTTTACTAGGGTAAGTTTGGCGGCGTGAGTGAAGGAGGCTTTGTTGCGGAATAGAAAGCCGACTCTTGATTTGTTTTTCGATTGGAGATGTTTGATATGAGTCTGGTAGGAGAGTTTACAGTCTAGCCAGACCCCTAGGTACTTATAGATGTCCACATATTCAAGACACCTAAGTATTTGTAGTTATCCACATATTCTAAGTCAGAACCGTCCAGAGTAGTGATGCTGGACGGGCGGGCAGGTGCGGGGGACGATCAATTGAAAATCTTGCATTTAAGAGCAGTTGGAGGCCACGGAAGGAGAGTTGTATGGCATTGAAGCTCATCTGGAAGTTAGTTAAGTGTCCAAAGAAGGGCCAAAGGTATACATAATGGTGTCGTCTGCGTAGAGGTGGATCAAAGAATCACCAGCAGCAAGAGTGACATCATTGATGCATACAAAGAATAGAGTCGGCCCGAGAATTGAACCCTTTGGCACCCCCATAGAGACTGCCAGATGTCCGGACAACAGGCCCTCCAATTTGACACACTGAACTCTCTGAGAAGCAGTTGGTGAACAAGGCGAGGCAATCATTTAAGAAACCAAGGCTGTTGAGTCTACAAATAAGAAGGTTGTGATTGACAGTCGAGCAGCATTCCAATCTATGGGAATCTCAGACGATACGAAAGAGGTTGAACTAGAATAAGGGTTGCAACAATTTCGGCAGATCACTTTAGAAAGAGTGTCCAGATTGTCTAGCCCGGCTGATTTGTAGGGGTCCAGATCTTGCAGCTCTTTCAGAACATCAGCTATCTGGATTTGGGTGAAGGAGAAGTGGGGGAGGTTTGGGCGAGTTGCTGTGAGGAGCGCAGGCCTGTTGCCCGGGGTAGGGGTAGCCAGGTGGAAAGCATGGCCAGCCGTAGAAAAATGATTATTGAAATTCTCAATTATAGTGGATTTATCGGTGGTAACATTGCTTCCTTGCCTCAGTGCAGCTGGGAGGAGGTGCTCTTATTCTCCATGGACTTTACAGTGTTCCAGAACTTTTTTGAGTTTGTGCTACAGGTTGCAAATGTCTGCTTGAAAAATCCAGCCTTAGCTTTCCTAACTGCCTGTGTATATTTGTTCCTAACTTCCCTGAAAAGTTACATATCACGGGGCCTGTTCGATGCTAATGCAGAACGCCACAGGATGTTTTTGTGCTGGTCAAGGGCAGTCAGGTCTGGAGACAACCAAGGGCTATATCTGTTCCTGGTTCTACATTTTTTGAATGGGGCATGCTTATTTAAGATGGTGAGGAAGGCACTTTTAAAGAATAACAAGGCATCCTCTACTGACTGGATTAGGTCAATATCCTTCCAGGATACCCGGGCCAGGTCGATTTGAAAGGCCTGCTTGCTGAAGTGTTTTAGGGAGCGTTTGACAGTGATGAGGGGTGGTCATTTGACCGCAGACCCATTACGGATGCAGGCAATGAGGCAGTGATTGCTGAGATCTTGGTTGAAAACAGCAGAGGTGTATTTGGAGGGCAAGTTAGTTAGGATGATATCTATGAGGGTGCCCGTGTTTAAGGATTTGGGGTTGTACCTGGTGGGTTAATTGATAATTTGTGTGAGATTGAGGACATCAAGCTTAGATTGTAGGATGGCCGGGGTGTTAACCATGTCACAGTTTAGGTCACCTAGCAGCACGAGCTCTGAAGATAGATGGGGGGCAATCAATTCAATATATGGTGTCCAGGGCACAGCTGGGGGCAGAGGGTGGTCTACAGTAAGTGGCAACAGTGAGAGACTTGTTTCTGGAGAGATGGATTTTTAAAAGTAGAAGTTAGAATTGTTTGGGTACAGACGTAGAGAGTAAGACAACTCTATTTGAGTCAATTGGAGGTGTACCTGTGGATACATTTCAAGGCCTACCTTCAAACTCAGTGCCTCTTTCCTTGACATCATGGGAAAATCCATAGAAATCATCCTAGACCTCAGAAAATAAATTGTAGACCTCCACAAGTCTGGTTCATCCTTGGGAGCAATTTCCGGATGCCTGAAGGTACCACGTTCATCTGTATCAACAATAGTACGCAAGTATAAAACACCATGGGACCACGCAGCCGTCATACTGCTCAGAAAGGAGACACGTTCTGTCTGCTAGAGATGAATTTACTTTGGTGCGAAAAGTGCAAATTAATCCCAGAACAACAGCAAAGGACCTTGTGAAGATGCTGGAGGAAACAGGTACAAAAGTATCTATATCCACAGTAAAACAAGTCCTACATCGACATAACCTGAAAGGCCGCTCAGCAAGGAAGAAGCCACTGCTCCAAAACCGCCATAAAAAAGCCAGACTATGGTTTGCAACTGCACATGGGGAAAAGATCGTACTTTTTGGAGATATGTCCTCTAGTCTGATGAAAAAAATATATAACTGTTTGGCCATAATGACCATCGTTATGTTTGGAGGAAAAAGGGGGAGGCTTGCAAGCCGAAGCGCACCATCCCAACCGTGAAGTACAGGGGTGGCAGCATCATATTGTGGGGCTCTTTGCTACAGGAGGGACTGGTGCACTTCACAAAATAGATGGCATCATGAGGTAGGAAAATTATGTTGCTTCAATATATCCACATCTCAAGACATCAGTCAGGCAGTTAAAGCTTGGTCGCAAATGGGTATTCCAAATGGACAATGACCCCAAGCATACTTCCAAAGTTGTGGCAAAATGGCTTAAGGATAACAAAGTCAAGGTAAGTCAAGTGGCCATCACAAAGCCCTGACCTCAATCCTATAGAACATGTTTTGGCAGACCTGAAAAAGCGTGTGCGTGCAAGGAGGTCTACAAATCTGACTTCGTTACACCTGCTCTGTCAGGAGGAATGGGCCAAAGTTCACGCAACTTATTGTGGAATGTTTGACCCAAGTTAAACAATTTATAGGCAATGCTACCAAATACTAATTGAGTGTATGTAAACTTCTGACCCACTGGGAATGTGATGAAAGAAATAAAAGCTGAAATTAATCATTCTCTACTATTATTCTGACATTAGACATTCTTAAAATGAAGTGATCCTAACTGACCCAAGATAGGGAATTTTTACTTGGATTAAATGTCAGGAATTGTGGAAAAACTGTGTTTAAGTGTATTTGGCTAAGGTGTATGTAAACTTCCGACTTCAACTGTATATAAATAAGCTATTTCTTTTTTCTTTTTAATACATTTAAAAAACAGTTTTCCCTTTGTCATTATAGAGTATTGTGTGTAGATTGATGAGGAAAAAAAATACTTAAATCTGGAAATAGCCAAGGGGACTGAATGCTTTCCAAATGCACTGTATAGGCAACATGAAGGCACCTGGGACATTTCATTAAAAAGTTGGCATATGAATTTAAAGAACACAAGTGCAAGGTTGACATTCAATGCATGCTCCCCTAGAAAGGAGCATCAGCCAATCAGTGAATAGCCTGATGGTTACATTGTAGCGCTGTTGAGGAAAATCTACCACTGAAGTCAGAAGAAAGGGTCTCTCTCTCAAGGGGCTTTTGGCATGGGAAACATATGTTTATATTGCCAAATAAAGTGAAATAGATCATAAACAAAAGTGAAATGAACAGTAAACATTTCACTCACAATTGTTCCAAAAGAATAAAGACATGTCAAATGTAATATGTCTGTATACAGTGTTGTAATGAGTAGTTAAAGTACAAAAGGGAAAATAAATCAACATAAATATAGGTTATATTTGCAATGGTGTTTGTTCTTTACTGGTTGCCCTTTTCATGTCGCAACAGGTCCCAAATCTTGCTGCTGTGATTGCACACTGTGGTATTTCACCCAATAGAAATGGGAGTTTATCAAAATGTATTTGTTTTTGAATTCTTTGTGGGTGTAATCTGAGGGAAATATGAGTCTCTAATATGGTCATACATTTGGCAGGAGGTTAGGAAGTGCAGCTCAGTTTCCACCTAATTTTGTGGGCAGTGTACATGTAACAGTATAACTTTAGACCGTCCCCTCGCCCATACCCGGGCACGAACCAGGGACCCTCTGCACACATCAACAACAGTCACCCTCGAAGCATCGTTACCCATCGCTCCACAAAAGCCGCGGCCCTTGCAGAGCAAGGGGAACTACCACTTCAAGGTCTCAGAGCAAGTGACGTCACCGATTGAAACGCTATTTAGCGCGAACACCGCGAACTAGCTAGCCATTTCACATCCGTTACATACACATAGCCTGTCTTCTCTTGAGAGCCAGGTCTGCCTTCAGTGGCCTTTTTCTGTCTGTCCATAGTCAAAAATGTCCTTCATTTTCCGTCAGTCAAAGTGGTCTGCCACTGTGTACTCTCTGTTTAGGGCCAAATAGTATTCTAGTTTGCTCTTTTTTTTCCTTCATATTCTCTTTATATTCTTTTCAATGTGTCAAGTAATTATCTTTTTGTTTTCACATCATTTGGTTGGGTCTAATTGTGTTGCTGTCCTGGGGCTCTGTGGGGTCTGTTTGTGAACAGAGCCCAGGACCAGCCTGCTTAGAGGGCTCTTCTCCAGGTTTATTTTTTTGTAGATGATGGTTTTGTTATGGAAGGTTTGGGAATCGCTTTCTTTTAGGTGGTTGTATAATTTAATTCTACTCTGCATGCATTATTTGATGTTTTACATTGTACACGGGATATTTTTGCAGAATTCTGCATGCGGAGTCTCAATTTGGGGTTTGCCCCATTTTGTGAATTATTGGTTGGTGAGCAGACCCCAGTCCTCACAACCATAAAGGGCAATGGGTTCTATAAATGATTCACGTATTTTTAGCCAGATCCTAATTGGCATGTTGAATTTTATGTTCCTTTTGATGGCATAGAAGGCCCTTCTTGCCTTGTCTCTCAGATCGTTCACAGCTTTGAGGAAGTTACCTGTGGCACTGATGTTAAGGCCGAGGTATGTATAGTTTTTTGTGTGCCCTAGATGGAATTTGTATTTGTGGTCCTGGCAACCAGACCTTTTTTGGAACACCATTATTTTTTGTCTTACTGAGATTCACTGTCAGGGCCCAGGTCTGACAGTCTCTCTCTCACTCTCTCCCCGTCAATGTTTCCACCTTAAACAATAGTTGAATTTTTTGGGATTAACTCTGAACATATGATTTAAAGATGTTTGTTTTACAATGTCAGGGCATCACCTACAGTAAATCTGAGGGTTTTCGTCTTCAAGTGGACTGTAGGAAATTCAGCACTCTGGGCTATGTTGGACACAGTCCAGCTGCAAGTTTCTTGGAGAGTCCGTTCATTTTAGAGTACTCCTTCCATTTGTGTGGTTTCTGCTCTTTGTCATAGTGGTGTAGTATAATGTATAAATTATCATAAAAGCAACCATTGTGTCTTCAATATCAAATCAAATTGTATTTGTCACATACACATGGTTAGCAGATGTGAATGCGAGTGTAGCGAAATGCTTGTGCTTCTAGTTCCGAAAATGCAGTAATATCCAACGAGTAATCTAACCTAACAATTTCACAACAACTACCTTATACACACAAGTGTAAAGGAATGAATAAGAATATGTACATTAAAAAATATATGAATGAGTGATGGTATAGAACGACATAGGCAAGATGCAGTGGATGGTATAGAGTACAGTATATACATATGGGATAAGTAATGTAGGGTATGTAAACATATGAAGTGGCATTGTTTAAAGTGGCTAGTGATACATTTATTACATGCATTTTTCCATTATTAAAGTGGCTAGAGTTGAGTCAGTATGTTGGCAGCAGCCACTCAATGTTAGTGATGGCTGTTTAACAGTCTGATGGCCTTGAGATAGAAGCTGTTTTTCAATCTCTCGGTCCCTGCTTTGATGCACCTGTACTGACCTCGCCTTCTGGATGATAGCGGTGTGAACAGACAGTGGCTCGGGTGGTTGTTGTTGTCCTTGATGATCTTTATGGCCTTTCTGTGACATCGGGTGGTGTAGGTGTCCTGGAGGGCAGGTAGTTTGCCCCCTGTAATGCGTTGTGCAGACCTCACTACCCTCTGGAGAGGATTACTGTTATGGGCGGAGCAGTTGCCGTATCGGGCGGTGATACAGCCCAACAGGATGCTCTCGATTGTACATCTGTGTTTTTGGTGACCAGGCAAATTTCTTCAGTCTCCTGAGGTTGAAGACGTGCTGCTGCGCCTTCTTCACCACGCTGTCTGTGTGGGTGGACCATTTCAGTTTGTCCGTGATGTATACGCCGAGGAACTTAAAACTTACTACCCTCTCCACTACTGTCCTGTCGATACGGGGCTGCTCCCTCTGCTGTTTCCTGAAGTCCACAATCATCTCCTTTGTTTTGTTGATGTTGAGTGTTATTTTCCTGATACCACACTCCGAAGGCCCTCAGCTCCTCCCTGTAGGCCGTCTCGTCGTTGTTGGTAATCAAGCCTGCCACTGTAGTGTCATCTGCAAACTTGATGATTGAGTTGGAGGTGTGTATGGCCACGCAGTCGTGGGTGAACAGAGTACAGGAGAGGGCTCCAGTGTTGAGGATCAGCGGGGTGGAGATGTTGTTACCTACCCTCACCAGGGCGGCCCGTCAGGAAATCCGGGACCCAGTTGCACAGGGCGGGGTCGAGACCATGGGTCTCGAGCTTGATGACGAGTTTGGAGGGTACTATGGTGTTAATGCTGAGCTGTAGTCTATGAACAGCATTCTCAGATAGGTATTCCTCTTGTCCAGATGGGTTAGGGCAGTGTGATTGCGATTGCGTCGTCTGTGGACCTATTGGGGTGGTTAACAAATTGGAGTGGGTCTAGGGTGTCAGGTAGGGTGGAGGTGATATGGTCCTTGACTAGTCTCTCAAAGCACTTCATGGTGACGGAAGTGAGTGCTACAGGGCGGTAGTCATTTAGCTCAGTTACCTTAGCTTTCTTGGGAACAGGAACAATGTTGGCCCTCTTGAAGCATGTGGGGACAGCAGACTGGGATAAGTATTGATTGAATATGTCGGTAAACACACCAGCCAGCTGGTCTGCGCATGCTCTGAGGACACGCCTGGGGAAGCCATCTGGGCCTGCAGCGTTGCGAGGATTAACACGTTTAATTGTTTTGCTCACGTTGGCTGCAGTGAAGGAGAGCCCGCAGGGTTTGGTAGTGGTCAGTGGCACTGTATTGTCCTCAAAGCGAGCATAGAAGTGAAATGTGAAGAGTTTTAAAAGTCACTTTTGTATGAATTAGTCAATGAAACATCACACCTCTAACCATCACGTGTGTGGTGCAGCACGGTCCTGAATTATAAAAGCTTATGCTCTCCTGTTGGCGATGAGCAGGTAAACACTAGCTGATATTTTTTTAAAGTTTTCCGCCCATTGAAATATGTAATGTCATCTTGGGATGTTGTCTGCCAGCAGCTAGCTACAATTATTCATGAACAGCAGTCTGGTCTCACCTGAGTCAACGCTCTTCACCCTACTGTATTCCCCTGGCTGTGAGGCACACAGACTGTGATTTTTTAAATAATTTAAATGTAATATTTTATTTAACTAGGCAAGTCAGTTAAGAACTAATTCTTATTTTCAATGACGGCCTACCCCGGCCAAACCCGGACGACACTGTGCCAATTGTGCGCTGCCTTATGGGATTCCCAATCATGGCCAGATGTGATCCAGCCTGGATTTGAACCAGGGACTGTAGTGACACCTCTTGCACTAAGATGCAGTGCCTTAGACTGCTGCACCACTCGGGAGCCTAAATTGTGGGAATGTTCTCAAAGAAAATGCTATATTATTTTTCTCCCATCGGAAAGCGGGGATAGGACCCCCTTTAGTGCGGTCCTCAACTAATCTATGGCCATAGAACTTCAGGTGTTGGGGCCGGCCTCTGAAAGTATTGCAAGATTTTTTAATCTGGTTTATGTGAAGACAAAAAGGCATCAGACTTGTACATTTACAGCACACTCCTCTCCACAACACATGTTTAAAAACATGTTCACACACAAAGGTTTACTCTGTCTTATTCTCATTACTCAACACTCTCTCTCTCTGTCAAACACACACAGACACACCTCACACGCACACACACACACACACATCTGAATTGCAAGGTAAACAGACTTCTCCTCTCCCAGGGGACTCATAGGTACGTTTCTTATTTTTGCTCTCTCCATATTGGCTCCTCATTCCAGTCAAAGAAACAATCAGGTCAGGAATGCTCTACCACTGCAACGGCAACCGTCACTCAACTAGAAGTAATCAAACTATCTTTGTTCCATGTAGAGTTTCAGCATGTTGATGTTATCATCTTAAAACAGACACAACGTTCCTCCAACTACCACAGCTGGCTTCCCTGTGTGTTAGCTAGCCTGGACACCCACAGCTGCCTGCTGGAATTTGGTGCCTTTCTGGCCCCTGCCCTGATTGTGTGTGTGTTTCTAACCAGCCAGAGAGCTGTTCGTATTCTGGACCCCTCACTGAAAGATCAATCACACTGCTTGGCTTCTCTCTGTGGTCCTGCCAGTCTTGCACTGGGCCCTGTTTGGAGTTCCATGTCTATATCCAGATTAGCATATGGACATTCTGTATGATGGAGCTCCATGTCTATATCCAGATTAGCATATGGGCATTCTGTATGATGGAGCTCCATGTCTATATCCAGATTTGCATATGGGCATTCTGTTAAATGGTGCTCCATGTCTATATCCAGATTAGCATATGGGCATTCTGTATGATGGAGCTCCATGTCTTTATCCAGATTTGCATATGGGCATTCTGTTAAATGGTGCTCCATGTCTATATCCAGATTAGCATATGGGCATTCTGTATGATGGAGCTCCATGTCTGTATCCAGATTAGCATATGGGCATTCTGTATGATGGAGCTCCATGTCTGTATCCAGATTAGCATATGGGCATTCTGTATGATGGAGCTCCATGTCTGTATCCAGATTAGCATATGGGCATGCTGTATGATAGAGCTCCATGCCTGTATCCAGATTAGCATATGGGCATTCTCTATGGTGCCATGTCTCATTTAAGGCCCCCTTCAAAAATAAATTTCTATATTAATGAATTTCTTATGTAAATGAGGTTCCTATGTTAATGCGACTTTGCATAAATAAATACTGGAAACAACAGTGGGTAGTGGCTGTGGAGTAGTACCCTTCATTCCGCCTACATCCTCAGAGACAATAGCTTGCTTAATCAGGTATCGTTCAATAAAGACTTCTGGGGCGCCCCCCTGCTGGCGTGCCTGTCCCTCTTCTGGAGAAAGACAGGTGGAACGTGAGCCCCAGCGTAATGAAGGGAGGCCCCTCCTGCTGTGTCCCGATGCCCTCCCTGTGCCCTGTGTCATGTCAAAAATCTTCCCAGCGTGAAATAGTTCCCAATCGTTCTGATTGTGTTGTGATTGTGACATCATGTTGTAAAGATTTTCACAGCGTGAAAATGTTCCCAGTCAATAATTTGCACGTGTGTCTGTGTGGATGGCTGAGCTCATGCAGATGTTTCTCTCACACCCCCTCGCCCTTCATTTGGCTAGCTAACTAGCATAATTAGCTATAAACTGGTAAAGATGGCATCTTCTCAGAGGTGTGCAGTTTTAACTTGTTTGTATAGCTAACTAATTAACTAAAAAACATATATGCACTGGCAATCGAAAACGTAGCACCCAAGTCTTTGCAATTGCAAAAAAATCTCTCCTCACATCAACCCTCAGCACTTCGACACATAAGTCCGGGAATTTATATGCTGACCTTACGCCCCAACGAGCTTCTGATTGATCAGAGTCAATACTCCTGGCCATAATTTGATATGCAGATGTGTGAAGCAAATGCGCATGTAGACAGAACAGTGTTTTGAGGTTGAGGGAGGGTGAGAGAGAAACATCCGCATGAGCTCGGACATCCACAAAAAATTATGCAATTATTGAACTGGGAACATTTACATTTTAGAACACAATCAGAACGATCAGAACTATTTCACGCTGGGAAGCTTTTTACGTGACACCCTTGTGTGAACCAGAACATGTTGGAGTAGATTAGTTTGTAATAGATTCCATCTCCTCCTCCAAAAGAAGGTTGGAATTGCAGAATTGCCTATTACCAAGAGGAGCTGGGTTTTGCTTCCCTATTTAATTCCAAACAGCTCAGTATGTAAGCTTTGACCCCTGCTCCTCTGCCATAGATTGCCTATTACCAAGAGGAGCTGGGTTTTGCTTCCCTATTTAATTCCAAACGCTCAGTAAGGAAGCTTTGACCCCTGCTCCTCTGCCATAGATTGCCTATTACCAAGAGGAGCTGGGTTTTGCTTCCCTATTTAATTCCAAACGCTCAGTAAGGAAGCTTTGACCCCTGCTCCTCTGCCATAGATTGCCTATTACCAAGAGGAGCTGGGTTTTGCTTCCCTATTAAATTCCAAACAGCTCAGTAAGGAAGCTTTGACCCCTGCTCCTCTGCCATAGATTGTGCTCCTTAGCAGGCTGAAATGGAAAAACATTTATTCTTCGATCTGACGTCGCCCCCAGATAAACAAACTGGAAAACATGTTATTATCTAATTAGTTAGATTCTCAGCCCCGCTCTCTGATTCATTTAATTTCACTATATTTTCAAACGGATGCCCATTCTGTTTAGTCATTTTCTGAACAAAGTTGTTCAGACAAAATTTGTTAGAATGAGCACATGTATTTATTCTCCAAGACCAAAGTTGAAAAGTTTAAGCCCTCACAATAAATTATGGTGTTCACTTTGAATTACCATCCTCTACCAGAGTAGCTGCAAATGTATACAGTAATTCTTGTTCTAGTTACATTATGGAGTTTGTTGAACTCTCAGAGGCAGCACTGTGTCTAACCCACAGTGAAGCATATGGCACAGATCAAACACTTGACTGCTGTGGCCACAGCTGAGTGGCTGTTATGCTGTGGTCAGTGGTAATGAGCCATTAATACCAATCAGATGAGACCTGGGCTCATATCCACAAAGCGTCTCAGAGTAAGAGTGCTGATCTAGGATCAGTTTTGCCTTTTAGATACTAATGAATAAGATTATATTGACAGATCCTAGATCAGCACTCCTACTGTTCTCTCGAACACTTCCTTGATCATCCACCACCAGTTTACTGTATATACAGGGCAGGTGACAAAAGGCAGATATTTATTCCTATTTCTAAACTTGCCCAAGTAACAGTTTTGGATTCAGGAAGCCTACATTGTTTGTGACTTCTAATTCTTAAGAGTCTAAGCCGTTGGTGGTTCAGGAAACCAAAAATATACAAATGTTTTAGAACACCTACTAATTCAAGGATTTTTCTTTATTTTTACTATTTTCTACATTGTAGAATAATAGTGAAGACATCAAAACTATGAAATAACACATATGGAATCATGTAATAACCAAAAAAGTGTTAAACAAATCAGTGGTATTTTATATTTGAGATTCTTCAAATAGCCACCCTTTGCCTTTGACAGCTTTGCACACACTTGACATTCTCTCAGGCAGCTTCATGAGGTAGTCACCTGCAATGCATTTCAATTAACATGTTTTAATTTAAATGGGGGGGGGGGGGTAAAGACGAAGTCCATATTATGTTAAGAACAGCTCAAATAAGCAAAGAGAACTTTACTTTAAGACATGGTCAGTCAATACGGAAACTGGCTCTCATGAGGACCGCCACTGGAATGGAAGACCCAGAGCACAGCATATGTAAAAAAAATAAAATAAAAAGGATATCTCTAGCTTAACCCTTTCTCCTACAATTTCCATCAAAATCTGTCTGTTTAAGCTGTAGCTTTCTGTATTTTTGTTGTTGCATGGGGTGCATCTCAATCCACTGCATCCGCCGATGGCAGAACTAAAGCGGTGTTTGTCAGACCATGAGACATCCTGACAATCGGTCTACTCACTAACCCCTCTGTGGAAAGACGAGACTCTCATGAACACAATGGTGTTCTCCGTTTTTGCTCTACCACCCTACAAGCCTCACGGGACTAATATGACCACTCTGTGGAAAGGTGAATCTGTTACGAACACGTACAGTACATGTCGTTTGTTTTGCTCTAACAAGACTCGTCTCAAGGTCATAGGTACCAGTAAAAAAATGTATGGAAGTATATATGGAGAAAGAAAAAGTTTCCTGATCTTTCTTATATCTCTCAGCTATAGAACAGACACTTCAGAACAAACTTTCTTTAGATTTTTTTGGGGGGGACAATCTTTTCCATTTAGTGAATCTTTTATTCAGTGAGTTATGGGCTAATAGCAGTAATGCCAAATTCAATGTTTCATCAAATATTTTTTAAATATCTTTTTGGATACCTTAAGTGGTCTTAAAATGTTTCAGAAAATAATTAAATGATCCTTGGTATGACCATCTTAAATCAATTCCATATGTTATCTTAGTAGAACCCCTACCCCGGCTTTGACAGGGCTTAGACTCTAGAGGGTTTCAAACTGACAGATTCTGATGGGATTTTTTATTTATCAGGTTACTTAGATTAACATACCGTCACTAGACTCTAGGGGTTTTAAAGCCCAGCGACTAGCAAAACTGTTTATATGAACCGTAAGACAAGCTCTCTAAAAGGTTTGGATGGATTATATTAAAATGTCAGCGGTTAAGCGTTAATAAAGTCAGGATGAGAATCAGAGAGAGGGCAGCAGAGAATGGGTGGTGGCCATGCCAGTCAAGAGGGTGCTCTGGCCTATTGTATGTGTTCCTGCTATCCCTTAGTACAGAGCTCAGGATCTGCTATAGGGATACAGAGAAAGAGAGGAGATGGACTCATCTGCCCCTCCATCACTGCAATTACTACATCCTAATGTACTATACCTAAGTCATGTGTTTCCAGGGCATTTTATCCATTAGGAGCAGTGTCACCATCTTCCTTTCAGTCTGTGGTTCTCTCTGTGGGTAATTGGTACCACTATATCAGTTGTACCACCACAAGCAGGACATTTAGGGTTAAACACTGCAATGTGGTAGCAATTTTGGGTTCTGCTCCATTGGAAAGCTCTAGCACATTTCCTTAAATCCCGGAACATTAGACAGTTTTGAGGGTTTTTTTTTAAAGTACATTTCACAGCCAATTTCTAAGCAGGAATTGCCTTTGGTTTGGTTGTTTATGAAAACAGATCCTAATGGTTTTAGGATGGCTTCCACCTCTCAAACAGAGACAATGAGTCAATATGACAGTGAATTGTTTGATACACTTCAACGTAAGCGATTTACTCCAGAGAAATCACTCATGATATGGTTTCCAAATGGTGTTTCTTTCTCACCTGTTTGATGATTGGCTTTCTTGCACGTGGGAAATGTAATTTAGTTAGCGTGATTCTTTTATGCAATGAGTTTTGCCATATTCATATGTCTCAATTTCCCTTGAAAGTGTGTTTTAGATTTGGAGTGAATGAATGATCACGTTACAGTCGATGTGACCGTTTTGTACTTTATAGGGCGCTCATTCCAACTTCTGATTATATGTCCTTTGATTATATGAAGCGTCACAGAAGTTGAAGAAATACGAAACTGTTGATCATATCTCTGACTCATTTGAGAGTTAGCGAAGTAATGTTTTACTGTGTCAGAAGAAATAAGTATTAAGAAAACATCTGTGGCCCTAAACTTGTCAAAGTTAAAATCATGACTTGCGTCTAAAATGTGCAGCCGGATGGTTTTCACTCACCGTTCTGTATCGTCAACATGACACGTTTTCAGCCATCCATTGAAGGAAAAAATGTCTGCCTTTTTGGTGTATCTTCAAGTTCTCATGATGCCAGATGGTGAAAGGGATAGTCATCTCGAGTAGGAGTATTGTAGACTTGGCACTGGCTTGGCTCAGCCTCCTATCCCACTTTTCTATGTTGGATAGTATGATTTATGGGGTATAATTTCTATAATGGATCTGAATATTGTCATTTAAAGCATGCTGACAACATTGTAGGTTTATCACTAATCCTGATTTATCATGACCCTTAGAGTGAACCAGTTAAGGTTTCACTGAAGTTCCACTCCTTTATTGCAGCCAACAACAACCCCAGAAAAGAGAAAGTCAGGCTCACCTCCGCTGAGCCAACCCCACTTTACTGTAATCCCAGAGCTTCACATTAACCAGACTGCTTGAATCAGGCAGGAGTGCTGCTTGCTTCATGTGGTTTTAAGTTACTTAACAATAACTCTCTCATTTTAAGGGTAGGCTACAAGTTCAACAAAACGGTGAGTCCTGTGTAAAAATCTATTGTTCTGTTCATTCTGTGAAATGTTTGTTTTACGAGTTCATCATCAAAAAGTATTGATGCATCTCGGATATCAAAGTTAATTGAATGATTACCCAATGTCAGGTTGAAATTAAATGTTACATTCTGTGTTTGTATAATTTCAGGTATGCTGCCCTGCACAACGGAAACCATCTTGAAAAGGAAAAGCAGTCGTTGCAAAAAGAGGACATGGAGTCGCCGGAGTCCTGCTTCTGACAACCACAGACAGTCAGACAGGCACTACCCTGTGCAATCTGAGACAGGGACTGGGCCAGAACCAGCCCTAGAGGGAGTCATTCTAAGGCAGCCTCTCCCACTGAGAGACCGCCAAACCAACAACATGTTTGGACTGAATTCTTAGTAGTTGGGATCGATTATGGACTGTGGAATACTTTAAGGTGAATAATGTTGCCAAAGCTATTTGATATTAACTTTGTTTTAAGATGTGTCGTTTCGTATTTCCTTTGCTTAGAAAAGGAAGAAAAACACTCAATCTTTCTGATCCACTATAGCTAGCTCTGTTAGTTAACGGATGTTCCAGTAATGCTTAGTGTTATCTGTCACCAATATAAACATTTCAATAAGCTTTATTGATCTAAGGAGGTGCAATTTCACACAGGCACAGAGGGCTCATAACCCCTTCATTTCGAATTAAGTATTAACTTGAAAATGTTCTCATTTTATTCAACTTCAGGTCTCTTATCTCTCTCTGTCATTGGTGCCCTATACTCAATCACTATCAGCCTAGATCCCATAACTTTCCTTTGATGCTTTGCATAATCTTCAAAAGCCGAAAGTGATAACGTATTTTAGCACACTCACGGTATGGTATGTGATGAAATCATTCAGCCCCTGAAGTGTATTATTAGCTACTACACTTCATAAATGATCCCTTCTCTCTCATGACTCCTCTCTCAGATGTCGACAAAGATGGACCGTGCAATAAGATGGACATGTTTTTAAAGATTATGGTTGCTGAAGCAATTTAATCTTGGTCACAGTATTTTGCCTCCTACTGATGTGTGTTGTCTACTACAGTACGTGCATACTACGTACAGTATGTGGGTGCATGCTTGAGATCATGTCCTATACTTCATGAAGGGCCCCTCTGAACACCACGTGTTCAGTCTAGTCCACAGCAACATCCCATTTCTTATGCATTACGAACAGTAGTCCGAAAACATTTGCTAGAGTGTACTACAATTTTCCGGCATTTTGTATTCATGAACAATCCGAGGTATCCCTTGAAATGTATATTTACCTGCACCTGAAATGTGAACATTGACTTTCTTTTCCTGTGCCATTCCAAAGCAAACCATTCCACTTGCTGAATCCTTCAGCAGGCTACCAATGATGACTAGCTCGTTTAAAAGGCAATCGCCACCAAAGCCAGCATTTCATTTTCAATAAGTCACCAAATAGAGGCTCAATGGTTCAGTTAATAACATTCTGTCCAAAACACTGGGAATATTTCCTTTCAGAAAACAATGCAAAGAAATTATACATAGTCATATACAGCAGGATGTAAAGAATACCAACTGCATTTTCCCCAACTGTTAAACACACATTCAGGCGACGTCTCCCAGCAACTTAAACAAAATGACACTGTTGATTTGAACTTCCTGATGAAATGTCCAATCTTAAAGGGGCAGTGCAGTCAAAAACATTATTTACCATTTTTTTGTATGATATTTCCAGACTATCAGGTCGAAATTACACCCTGAAATTGTGAAAATTATGAAAATGCCCTTTAAGTGTAAGCTTTTTGAAGAAAAACCAGCAGGCCCTCCATGGAATGAGTTTGACACATCTACCCTAGAGTCTAGACCAGAGTTTCCCAACCCTCTCCTCAGATGTTTCACATTTGAGTTTTAACCCTAAACTACCACATCTGATTCAATTAGGCAAAGGCGTGAGGATTAGTTGACTAATTGAATCAGGTGTGCCAGTTTAGAGTTAAAACAAAAATGTGAGCGGGTTGGGAAACCCTGGTCTAGATGATCCAATCAGATGTGTCAGTACATCCACACGATCAGTCTGAGCATTTAAATTGCAAAAGAAGGCTCAGGGAAATAAATGATAGACAAATATATTTTGATTTACAATCATGAAATAAACACTCAGTGATTTATTAGACACTGAGTGATGATTTAAAAACATCAAATGAAAAAGACTGCATGAGGCTTTAATAGAAAGCCCAGCAGAGGATCCTGTTTTTATAATGTACATGTTGATACATAAATATCGGAATGACCATTTAAGTTGTCTCTGAGTGGGGTGTTTGGGGCAAGGTTGAGTGTGTTACGCAGTGTCCAGTAGCATTAAGCCATAAGTCATTACATCCATCCTGTCTTCCTCCTTACAAAATGTCAGTCACTCCCTCCTTCCCTCCTGTCCTTGGACTCAATCTTTCCCGTGAAGATTTTTGAAGTGGATTTAACAAGTGACATCAATAAGGGATCATCGCTTTCACCTGGATTCACCTGGTCAGTCTGTCATGGAAAGAGCAGGTGTCAATAATGTTTTATACACCCAGTGTAGGCAGAGCCTTTACAGTGCTATACTCTTCTGGAACAGATTTTAAACCAATGTTGTTTTTTTCATGCTCCTCAAAAAAAGCTATTTATCTCAGACTGTGACCTCTTCATAATTGAAGCACTAGCACTTTAGTAATATATAGATAATGATGTAAAAAAAAGTATTTTCATCAGTTGATCGTCCACGACCAATTTTATAAACAAAGGTATTTTGATCACTTAAATGATTTCCTTTTCATTCATCCTGAAGATTTGATTTTGTATTGTATTTTTGATGATACATTCAGAAAAGTCTGTAGTGCATTATTTTGGATACAAAGGTAAATGCCACATGTACAATCCATGAAGACCCATTCTAATGATATAATAATCAAAATAGTCTCAAATCGTTCCCTTTGTGAGTGGGACTTTACTTGCTTACAGTGCAAACAATGCAACATAATGTTTGTCCATGAACAATCGTAAAATTGAATTTGTATATCTTTGTTTGTGTTTCCTTTTTCAGGAATTTAATTCAGCCAATTAAGAAGATGATATATGTATTGTACTTCCAGCATAATTAAGGCTTATATTTCTGGGATTTTAAAGTGTACATAGATGAATATTCTTCAGCAAAAAAAGTGGGATATGAGTCTGTCTCTTCAGTGAGCTTGAACAAAGCAATTATAATGGCTTTATATTCTTCATTCCAGTAGCTCTGCTGGCCTATCCTTCCAGCACAGTATAATGATAAAGCCTGAACATGTAAGCCACCATATACTACAGTACACATGTGTATGCATAGTCACATACAGCTGTTTTTTTATGTTCATAAACCTTGTACATCACAACATTTTATTGCTAGTTTTCAATTGACGTGGCCAGCATAAGAATTTCACCCAGACTCCAAAGGAGGGGGTTACCCTTCATGTTTTGTTTGTGATAATAGATGTGCTGCGTATATAATCCCCTGGGCCCGGCAGTTTCCATGACACCTGGAATATACATCTCTGTGATCAACATGTATGGTACATTATGTGTTGGTGGTTGAAAGTCCAGAATTAGAACACAACCTGTGGAGATTTAAGAGGAAAACCACCTGCGGTAATAACATAACTTTCACCATTTACTTTAGTTACACCCCTAAGGTAGATTTGAAAGGAGAACCGTCAACTACCTAATTTTATATTGTATAGTCAGATACCAGTTACACAATATGCAGCCTAATTATTTATCAGACGTTTTAAAAACAGACGTGATACTAGGAATGGTACAGTAATACATTGTACTTTCCCTGTGAATAGTCCTGTAGGACCTCCTTTAGTCCTTGTTGAATTACATACACGTAGAGTTGGGACAATCAACCAAAAATGATCGACACCGACCAAGGCATTTCGTCCATTAGGATAAGTAGCCTATACTAGAGAAATGTGGAGTTTGAAATGAGTTTGCTAATATGGGTGATTGTTAATGGAACAGTTGATGGCTACAACCATCAAACTAGTAGTAAGTAATATTTTAAAGCAGGGATCCCCAACCTTTTCTAGCATGAGAGCTACGTTTAAAAATAAATGTATTATGTCACCAGTTACACAATAAATTATTGGTTTCAAATTGACACATTATCATTTTTTCCTCTCACCTGCAGCTCTTCCTTGGGTCCTTAGTGTACAAGAGAAAGTAGTTCCTTATGTTTTTTGTCAATATACCTGGTAAAATAAATGGTTTATAAACTACTCTAAGCGGGGCCCTTAAAAATCAGATTTTTTTTTCACATAAATTCTGTTTCAGATTTTCCTAAATTACATTGCTTTATTTTTCACTTTGAAAATTCCTATTGTTTATAGAGAAACGACATTGGATGTTCTGAGCTTAAATCACATAAGACCTTTTTTTTTTAGGTGTGGAAGAAATTTAGATTTTTGATTGTAATTCCTCTTTAATTGCGCATCTGGTGACTGAGGAATGTGCCGGTCTAAACATGGTTCTGTACTGCTGCTTCTCAATTCATGACAAAGTATATCATACAAATTACAGTATATACTTAATTATGATATACTTCTGCCAGGTAAGCCAGCTTTGCGGTTAACATTTAATTGAGAATGTTTTGGGGGGAGTTGTATATAGCATACTTCAGAATTGTTTGAAGAGCTACTCATAGTTGGGCTTCTCGTGATCGACCTGTTGGAGACCCCTGGTTTAAAAAAGATGTGGTAAAGTTTAAGGTAATGTCATAAACGTATCATTCTATTTAACATTATCGCACAAATTCTGGCTATTTATCATGATCTGGATTTATTCTCCATATCGCCCAGCTCTACATGCATGTACGTAAAGGTTAAGGCGATGATTAATTAAATGCTTCACCTGTTCATTAGTGATCAGAACCACAGGCATCTGTCCCCGTGGTGTGTTCCCCAGCCTCTGCATGTTGAGAACATCTGAGAGTGGCTGAACTCTGAGTTGGGCCGTATCCACAAAGCGTCTCAGAGAAGGAGTGCTGAGCTAGGATCTGTCTATACAATCTTATTCGTTATGAACTAAAATGCTAAAATGATCTTAGATCAGCACTCCTACCCAGAGATGGATACGGACCCAGTTGTCTAGAGACAGAGGCAAGGGACGGCATCTGGTGTAGAGCCACAATGTAATATACAGATCAAGTCAATTGTAACCTACATAACTCATCTGGGGAGATATTGGACAATGAGGAAGAATAAAATGAAATATGTCGTTTCAACAAACCAAAGTTTGTTGCAGCAAATGTCATTACCTCCAAACATACACAAATGTTGCTACTTTTACAACTCAACACAGTATTGCGTTTTTAAAAGGTTGTTCAGATATAACCAATGTCTGAGAAAGAGTTGTATCTCAAAGCCAAACATTCCCTTTAGGTTTGGATGCTTTGGCGCAATCGTTTTTCAGTTTCAGTTAGTCCCCAACATGTCATCACCGCCTTCACCCTAGGAACCTCCTCCAACCTTCCCCTCTCACTCTTTGGGCGCCACCTCTGAAGGCAGTGGAAGCTCACAGCATGAATGTGTTGTACAGTAAATCTCCCAACAGTGTTGTTGAAGAATAAACTTTTGTATTAAAACTCCTCAGTGTTTATTTTGATGGAACACAGACGAGTCACTATTTTCACGAACTTCCTCTCTGTCAGTGGGCCAGAACGTGTATGACTTTTTCTGTTGGTAGGTGAGAGCTCTAGTAAATAAATGATGATTTAAGATGGAGAGATGTTATTAATCCCCGGCGTCAAGTTTCTTATAGGCATCACCTGGTTTCAATAGGGAGCATGCTAGTAATTTAGATGACAGATAATAGTATCATTCAACCACTCCATAGAGCATTAGTTGTCTATTCCAAATGGAACGCATTCGCAGTGGAGTGTTCATTGGCTGCCTAGCTTGTTATATAATCGTGAATAAAGAGGGTCACTCCGGTAGGTAACCTTTACCCTTTTACCATAAGCAATGGCCTTCTGTTCCAGTCCCGCAGCACAGTTAGAATACAGCCTAATGATTCAGACAGCAGGAGATCATTTCTCCTTTAGCCTATAAGCTGTGTGCGTCACTCCCAACCTCTCCTATGGTTTATTTACAGTGCACAGGGACTGCATCAGACAGAGAGTCTTTCGAATAAACATACTACATGTACCAGGTAAAAGCAGACTTATCTGTGTGTAAATCTTATGTTTTTTAATGGAGTCCCATGGGTTCATAATTATGCTAACCATGTTAATGGTGCATAATGTCACAATGTCTCCTAAGGTGTACAGTAAGCCTAACGTTGAACATATCACAGAGGTCCACAAACATGCTGGGTTGTTGCTGCTGTCATTTTGGCCCCAAAACTGTGGACCATATGGCTCAGCTTGGTTACTGACAGACTTTTGACAGGCAAATACCACACATCCTGATTCCCAGACAGACCTAAGTATGACAGACAGACGTGAGCCTCATTACACAATGGCATGTTTCAATCGGATGGGAAACCCTTTACAGAGTCACAATATCCTGCAGCTGTCAAAGCAAGTTTTCCATAACTGGCTTAACAGATGGACTTGCCACATTGGGGTTTCATCTCTCTGTTTAGGATTACGATAGGCTATGTGCCTGACACACAAAGTAGTCCCCTTCTTTCGTCCTCTGCCTCTTGACTTTAAAATACATTTACTGTGTTTCCTCACACTCAATGCGCACGCGCATGCACGCACACCTGCACACACACACACACACACACACACACACACACACACACACACACACACACACACACACACACACACACACACACTCACACACACACTGTGCCATGACAAGTTGGGCTATTGCACAATCATCTATTTCCTTGTTTACTTTCAGAATCAATAGGTTGGCACTAAGCGTAGATATAATTGGTTTCAGGATTTACAAACCTCAATAGTCAGTCATATTTGCCTAATTCAATTCATTTCAGAAGCCGATTGGCCGTAGTACACAAACCTTCCTTATTTTCCTGCTTATTTTACTTCCTCTTTATTTCTCATACCTGACCTTCAGTTATGTATTTCTCAGTCTGTTAAGTGTGAATATAATTTTGGAAGACTTTTGGTCATTCCTCAACAAAGACTATTGTTTCAAAATAAACTTTAGTTTAAATGGAAATAGTTTCCTGTTGTTTTCCATGACCATGTTTGAATTCACAGTTTGGCCTGATTACAAAAAGGATGTATTGGTCCCTAACAGTTATCAAGCACCATGCTGAAGCTAACCTTATAAATATTGGGTGGAAACTGAACAATGTCTTTCCCTGATTGTCATGTGGAGGAGTAACCTGCTAAGTTGCAGATCCCATTAATTTCCTATGGCTCTGATAAGCGTCTCAACTTGACCTTTATAAATATAGTCTAGATTTTAATGGCTTTGTAAGCTTTCTAATAATGCATCTAACATTTAGAAGCTCAGGGGAGAAGGATCTCAATCTCTCAGCTCAACCTAAATGGAGTTAGGCCCCTATACTATAGGGCTCTTCACTGTAATTCAGAGATGAGAGCTCTGTATGAACTTCTGCCACTCATGCTATCAAACGCCCTTATTGCCTTAATTTCTTCATAAAGTGTGTATTTTTGTTTGCTTCTCAGTTTTGTCTGCTTTGCTTAGTTCACCAAATCTCCTCCTGATAAGTTTCTCCAAAACAATATACAGTACCAGTCAAAAGTTTACACACCTACTCATTTAAGGGTTTTTATTTATTTTACTATTTTCTACATTGTAGAATAATGGTTAATACATCAAAACTATGAAATAACACATTTGGAATCAGGTAGTAACCAAAAAATGCCTTCGAATTCTTCGAAGTAGCCACCCTTTGCCTTGATGACAGCCTTGCACACTCTTGGCATTCTCTCAACCAGCTTCATGAGGAATGCTTTTCCAACAGACTTGAAGGAGTTTGCACGTATGCTGAGCACTTGTTGGCTGCTTTTACTTCACTTTGCGGTCCAACTCATCCCAAACCAAGTCTCTTCTTTTTCTTGGTGTCCTTTAGTAGTGGTTTCTTTGCAGACATTTGACCATGAAGGCCTGATTCACGCAGCCTCCTCTGAACAGTTGATGTTGAGATGTGTCTGTTACTTGAACTCTGTGAAGCATTTATTTGGGCTGCAATTTCTGAGGCTGGTAACTCTAACTTATCCTCTGCAGCACAGGTAACTCTGGGTCTTCCTTTCCTGTAGCGGTCCTCATGAGAGCCAGTTTCATCACAGCGCTTGATGCTGTTTGCGACTGCACTTGAAAAAACTTTCAAAGTTCTTGAAATGTTCCATATTGACTGACCTTCATGTCTTAAAGTAATGATGGACTGTCATTTCTCTTTGTTTATTTGAGCTATTCTTAACATAATATGGACTTGGTCTTTTACCAAATAGGGCTATCATCTGTATACCACCCCTACCTTGTCACAACACAACTGATTGGCTCAAACACATTAAGAAGGTACACCTGTTAGTTGAAATGCATTCCAGGTAACTACCGCATAAGGCTGGTTGAGAGAATGCCAAGAGTGTGCAAAGCTGTCATCAAGGCAAAGCATGGCCACTTTGAAGAATCTCAAATTTGTTACTACATGATTCCCTATGTGTTATTTCATAGTTTTGATGTCTTCACATAGTGTTGATGTCTTCTACAATGTAGAACATTTTCAAAATAAAGAAAACCTTGGAATGAGTAGTGTCTAAACTTTTGACTGGTACTATATATATTTTAAAAGGCCAGCCTGTCAAAGTAAGGTAATTATTCAGCATATCCTTTACAGTTTAAGATGTTTTGTTTAGGATACCTGTTGCCATTTAACTAAAATAAATGAGTGATGGCATCAGTGATGTTTTCCAACTATCTGTATGATATTGTTTCCTTCAAACATTCCATAGATATTTAGAGCACTGTCTCTCTGCTGGGAAATGGGTTTACTAGTAGTGTCCTAACGTGTCTACTGCCAATTGCTCTTTCGGGAGGGTTTTATGACCAACACTCCCTCCTTTCCCAGCAGCTCCCTCCTTTTCTCTTTTAAGCTGTGAGCCACAGGTTAGTGTTTAAAAAAAATCATGAGTCTTGTTCTGGATGCAGCTCTGCAGAGTGGTCACTTGCTGGGACAGCCGCCAAGTCATAAAATCGGATTTTTAACCTAACCTAACCTTAACTCTAAACTTAATCCCATTGTTAACCCTAATCTTAAATGTAGAAAAAAAAGCACATTTTTGTTTTCATGTATTTTTACAAAATTGTCACTTTGCACCTGGCCAATCTAGCAGAAGTTGCTCAGTTCTGCCTCAAAGACAATATTCATCCCAATACATTTAAGTCAATTAGAATAGACACTCTTATCCAGAGCAACTAAGGTAAAGTGCCTTGCTCAAGGGCAGGTCAACAGAATTTTCACCTAGTCAGCTCAGGGATTCAAACCAATGAACTTTCAGTTACTGGCCCAACACTCTTAACTGCAAGAACCGGGGGAGAGGTGGAGAGAGAGCGATACCAGAGTTCCACTGGGCTGATGCTGATGGTGACTCCTCCAGGCATGGGCCTGTACAAAGAGTCTCGGACAGAGTTTGACTGCTGATATAGGATCAGTTTAGCCTTTTAGAGCATGATGAATAGCATTATATGGACAGGGACGGACCTAGATTTTAGAGTCTGAGACGCTTTTTGAGCCATGGAGGGAGATGGAGTTCACTGCACTGAGCAATGGCTAGAAATACAGGCATGTTTGATCTCCTACCATGCTGATGTGGCTCCTCTGGTCCCTCTGAAACATCACAGAACAGAACTGACCGCAAACTTTATTTGACTCTTTGCAAACTGGAATCCATATATCCTGAGGCTGCATTCATTGTAGCTGGGGATTTTAACGGGGCTAATCTGAAAACAAGACTCCCGAAATTGTATCAGCATATCGATTGCGCAACCAGGGCTGGTAAAACCTTGGATCATTGTTATTCTAACTTCCCCGATGCATATAAGGCCCTCCCCCATCCTCCTTTCGGAAAAGCTGACCACAACTCCATTTTGTTGCTCCCTGCCTACAGACAGAAGCTAAAAGAAGAAGCTCCCACGCTGAGGTCTGTTCAACGCTGGTCCGATCAATCTGATTCCACGCTCCAAGACTGCTTCCATCACGTGGACTGGGATATGTTTCGTATCGCATCAGACAACAACATTAACGAATACGCTGATTCCGTGAGCGAGTTCATTAAAACGTGTGTTGAAGATGTCATTCCCATAGCAACGATTAAAACATTCCCAAACCAGAAACCGTGGATTGATGGCAGCATTCGCGTGAAACTGAAAGCGCGAACCACTGCTTTTAATCAGGGCAAGGTGACCGGAAACATGACCGAATACAAACAGTGTAGCTATTCCCTCCGCAAGGCAATCAAACAAGCTAAGCGTCAGTATAGAGACAAAGTAGAATCACAATTCAACGGCTCAGACACAAGAGGTATGTGGCAGGGTCTACAGTCAATCACGGATTACAAAAAGAAAACCAACCCAGTCACGGACCAGGATGCCTTGCTCCCAGGCAGACTAAATAACTTTTTTGCCCGTTTTGAGGACAATACAGTGCCACTGACACGGCCCGCAACCGAAACATGCAGACTCTCCTTCACTGCAGCCGAGGTGAGTAAAACATTTAAACGTGTTAACCCTCGCAAGGCTGCAGGCCCAGACGGCATCCCCAGCCGCGCCCTCAGAGCATGCGCAGA
This sequence comes from Oncorhynchus keta, assembly GCF_023373465.1. NCBI lineage: Eukaryota > Metazoa > Chordata > Actinopteri > Salmoniformes > Salmonidae > Oncorhynchus > Oncorhynchus keta. The sequence continues at coordinate 45,604,152 of NC_068424.1, forward strand.
CCAGCTGGCTGGTGTGTTTACGGACATATTCAATCGATCCCTATCCCAGTCTGCTGTTCCCACATGCTTCAAGAGGGCCACCATTGTTCCTGTTCCCAAGAAAGCTCAAGGTAACTGAGCTAAATGACCTCCGTCATCATGAAGTGCTTTGAGAGACTAGTCAAGGACCATATCACCTCCACCCTACCTGACACCCTAGACCCACTCCAATTTGCTTACCGCCCAAATAGGTCCACAGACGATGCAATCTCAACCACACTGCACACTGCCCTAACCCATCTGGACAAGAGGAATACCTATGTGAGAATGCTGTTCATCGACTACAGCTCAGCATTTAACACCATAGTACCCTCCAAACTCGTCATCAAGCTCAAGACCCATGGTCTCAACCCCGCCCTGTGCAACAGGGTACTGGACTTCCTGACGGGCCGCCCCCAGGTGGTGAGGGTAGGTAACAACATCTCCACCCCGCTGATCCTCAACACTGGGGCCCCACAAGGGTGCGTTCTGAGCCCTCTCCTGTACTCCCTGTTCACCCACAACTGCGTGGCCACGCACGCCTCCAACTCAATCATCAAGTTTGCGGACAACACAACAGTGGTAGGCTTGATTACCAACAACGACGAGACGGCCTACAGGGAGGAGGTGAGGGCCCTCGGAGTGTGGTATCAGGAAAATAACCTCACACTCAACGTCAACAAAACTAAGGAGATGATTGTGGACTTCAGGAAACAGCAGAGGGAACACCCCCCTATCCACATCGATGGAACAGTAGTGGAGAGGGTAGTAAGTTTTTAAGTTCCTCGGCGTACACATCACAGACAAACTGAATTGGTCCACCCACACAGACAGCATCGTGAAGAAGGGGCAGCAGCACCTCTTCAACCTCAGGAGGCTGAAGAAATTCGGCTTGTCACCAAAAGCACTCACAAACCTCTACAGATGCACAATCGAGAGCATCCTGTCGGACTGTATCACCGCCGGGTACGGCAACTGCTGCGCCCACAACCGTAAGGCTCTCCAGAGGGTAGTGAGGTCTGCACAACGCATCACAGAGGGCAAACTACCTGCCCTCCAGGACACCTACACCACCCGATGTCACAGGGTGGCCATAAAGATCATCAAGGACAACAACCACCCGAGCCACTGCCTGTTCACCCCGCTATCATCCAGAAGGCGAGGTCAGTACAGGTGCATCAAAGCTGGGACCGAGAGACTGAAAAACAGCTTCTATCTCAAGGCCATCAGACTGTCAAACAGCCACCACTAACATTGAGTGGCTGCTGCCAACACACTGACTCAACTCCAGCCACTTTAATAATGAGAATTGATGGGAATTGATGTAAAATATATCACTAGCCACTTTAAACAATGCTACTTAATATAATGTTTACATACCCTACATTATTTATCTCATATGTATACGTAATATACTGTACTCTATATCATCTACTGCATCTTTATGTAATACATGTATCACTAGCCACTTTAAACTATGCCACTTTGTTTACATACTCATCTCATATGTATATACTGTACTCGATACCATCTACTGCATCTTGCCTATGCCGCTCTGTACCATCACTCATTCATATATCTTTATGTACATATTCTTTATCCCTTTACACTTGTGTGTATAAGGTAGTAGTTTTGGAATTGTTAGCTAGATTACTCGTTGGTTATTACTGCATTATCGGAACTAGAAGCACAAGCATTTCGCTACACTCGCATTAACATCTGCTAACCATGTGTATGTGACAAATAACATTTGATTTGATTTGATTTTATTCCTAGTGGATCAATGTGAGATCGATCCAGATCCATCATACCTTCAAACCCAGAGCAAATTATATATTTTCATAACCTTCAGTCATTTTGGTTCTATTCTTTCAGATACTAATTCATGATTATGCTTCGTAATTCCTCCAGTCTAGACATAAGTGAGTTGATTTCTTCTGAATGTGTATTTGTTCAGTTTGGGACCACACTTTGCAAAAAAAGTGAGTGAAGGACTATTCTGACTGCGAGGGATATTGAAAACATCTTTCACTCACCACACAGTCTTATTTTTCATGTCAAACACCCCACAATGAAACCACTGCCAAGCACAAATCATAAATCACAAAGCCATATTGTGTGTGGCTCAGTCGGTAGAGCATGGCACTTCCAATGCCAGAGTTGTGGGTTTGATTCCCACGGGGGACCAGTATGAAAATGTATGCAGTAGCTGTGGATAAGAGCGTCTGCTAAATGTAAAAATGAAAGAAATTATATTAGACTGGAGAAATGTATAACTTGTCAAAAAGACTTTCATGATCTAAGGCTAGGTGTTTCCCCTGGAATAAAGCCCTGTTCTAATACCCCTGGTTTATAGAAAGTTATATCATTGGATGCTCTGGTGCTTTTATCTCAGCACAATCAATCTGAGCTATGTCTGTTTTTCGATGTATTCTACTAAATTGTTTTAGCAGGAGTAGAAGACACTGATCGATAGAGGACTGTGGTTCTAATAGTTTCTATTTACTGGACTCGGTGCAGTTTGTCAGTAGCCAGGAGGACCCACTGTTGCCGTGGCAATTGTCATTGTGTGTTCCCTTCCTTCCCACCTTGCAAAAAAACTTATGGTTAAATTGGATCACAAATCAAGCTAGCTCCAACAATGAAAAAAGGGCCTGCATTCCACATAATCTGATATAGTCTAATACTAATTACCAGTAGGATAAAACATTGTGTTGACTGGATATACTTCTGAGTGGAACATCAAGTGGCTCGTGTTGAGCACTTGATGGTAATGGCTTTGTCTGATTTGACAATGGGATTTTCAGCCTTAAAACCTAACGGAGCATGCGTAAAAAGACGCCTGAGTGGAGTTCCCACTTCTGTTTATCAGGGGAAACAGAATTTAGGTTGAATTTTTTTGTATATTGATATTCTAGTTTTGTCCCTTTAGGGCACCTGTAACCCCCCCTTGCTTACCTACATTGAAATGCTTGGAATGTTCTTCCTGTGAAGTGCATTAAACAATGCCCACGTTAATTTCTACTCCTGTCCTTACAATAGTTGTATAAGTAATACAGTGTGCTATACAACAAAACTGGCGACGAGGAAGAAACGTTCTCACGTTTGTGCTCATTATCTCCGGCAGAAAGTTTTGAGTTAAATTCGTAATTTTTTTTTGCTGTAGAAAGACAAACAAAACATGGAGCAAGCCAGTCGAGTGATGCTAGCTAGCATTTGATATCACAGCAACGAGAGCCTCGATTGATAGGAAGAGTTTCGCTGCAGGAGAAAGTGAAGTCATCATGAGTTAAAAGAAGAAAAAAAAGGGTCTGAAAGTAAGGGACCGTCTGAAAAATGTGAGAAAGAAAAATAAACCGAAAATGTCTGCATTGGTTGGAAATATAAGGACATTTGATGAATCTGTGGAACAATGGAGTTCTTACACAGAACGTTTTGAGTACTTTGTGTTGGCAAATGGAATTAAAGCAGAAGTCGTTGTGCCAACATTTTTGACTGTTATGGGGGGGGAAACATTCAATACTGCGCAGCCTAGTAACGCCTGAAAAACCTGGTGATAAATCATATGATGAAATTGTGGCTACCTTAAAAGGACATTCTCCCAAACCACTGATAATCGCAGAGAGATTCAGGTTTCATAAGAGAAATCAAGAGGAGGGGGAATCAATCTCACAGTTTGTGGCTGTATTGAAACAGTTATCTGAACACTGTGAATTTGGGAGACCAATGAGTGACATTATACGTGATAGGTTAGTGTGTGGCATGCGCAGCGAGGCAATTCAGAAGTGCCTTTTTACTGAGAGTAACTTAACATCGCAGAGAGCAATAGAAGTGAGTACGTCAATAGAAATGGCAAATAAAGACGCACAGCTAAGTGCATCGACCCAAGTGCATAAGATGTCTACGGAGTTTTTAAAAAACAGGGCAGGAGGTGGGAAACCAGGTCACCAAGCAGAGGAGTGTTGGAGCAAAGACTTAGACTGCAAAGGTGGTTGAAAAAAGGGTCACATCGTAAAAACAAAAAGAGACAATCAAACAAAAGTACTGAACAAAGGAAAAGTGACTTCAGGGAGTACAAAAAGAAAGTGCATAAAATGGAGCACACAGAGGATGAACAAAGTGATAACCTGTCTGAAGGGGAGGAATCTTTGCATGTTTTGTCCATTTCAGACAATGGACACTGGGTGACACCGCTACTGGATGGAAACGCAGTACGGATGCAAGTGGACGCTGGAGCAGCCATATCTTTGCTGTCTGAGGCTGTATACAAGGAGAAACTACATCACCTTGCACTACAGCCCACAAAGATGACGCAGAAAACATACACAGGTGAGATTGTTACAGTGGAACTCTACAAACAGAAGGTAAAGCTACTTATGCACATACATTGTGAAAGGCAACCATCCAGCATTGCTAGGATGCAAATGGCAGGAGAATATCAAACTAAACTGTCAGGAAATTCACATGGTTGCAAAAGAGGACACAAACCTACACGGGATATTGAGTTTAACATGCAGATGTGTAAATCTGCAAAGCAGAACTTGGCAGTATGAAGGACATAACAGTTAAGCTGACCTTGAAACCAGAAAGCAAGCCAAAATTCTTCAAAGCTAGACCTGTCCCATACGCCATAAAACCAAAATTTGAAATTGAGCTAAACAGACTAGTCAAGAGTGGCATATTGGATCCAGTGAATGTTAGTGAAAGGGCTACACCTGTTGTTCCAGTCATAAAAAAAGATGGATTACTCAGACTCTGTGGTGATTTCAAAGTCATCTGCAGTGCTGCTGAAATATATCCATTACCCCTCATTGACGACCTCTTTTCTGGTTTAGCTCGAGGACAAAAATTCAGTAAGATAGACTTATGTCAGGCCTATCTATGTCATTTGACCGTAGGACTGTACAGGTACCGAAGGCTTCCTGTTGGTATCACCTCAGCTCCGGCCTTGTTTCAGAGAGCTGTGGACCAGATACTAAGCGGGCTCACTGCGGTCCAATGTTATCTTTGATGATCATCACCGGCAAAGACGAGTAAGAGCACCTGAGAAACCTGAACGCTACACTACAGAGATTGGAGGAGTACTGTCTGAGGGTCCAGAAGGACAAATGCAAGTTTTTCCGGCCCTCTGTTGATCGCCTGGGCCACGTCATCGACAGTTCGGGGCTCCACAAGGCGCCATCGAAGGTGAAGGCCATTGCGGAAGCTCCACAGAACATCAGTCAGCTCAGATCATTCTTAGGACTACTGACATACTACCCAAAGTTTGTGCCAAACCTAACTAACATGTTAAAGCCACTGCATGAACTTTTGAACAAAACCAAACAGTGGAAGTGGACAGACAGATGTGAGGACGCCTTCAAGAAAGTGAAAACAGCCTTTGCTCAGTCAGAGGCCCTAACCCACTTCAACCCCAACTTGCCATTGCAGTTGGCATGTGATGCATTGCCTTATGGCATTGGTGTGGCTGTCTCACACATCATGTCATCAGGTGAAGAAAGGCCAATTACTTTCGCATCATGGACCTTAAGTAAAGCCGAGAGCAATTATGCACAGATAGAGCGTGAAGAACTCACCATTGTGTTTGGAGTTAAGAGATGTAATCAGTTTCTGTTTGGCCGACGATTCACACTGCTGACGGACCATAGACCCCTCACCTCCATCTTTGGTCCCCACATTGGCATTCCGTTGCTTGCAGCCAGCCGCATGCAGCAATGGGCATTATTGTTATCTGCTCACCAGTACGATATCAAGTACAGAAGGTCTGAGCAGCACTGCAAAGCAGACGGCCTCTCAAGCCTTCACTTACCTGTCACACACACTGAGCACTACCAGGCTGAAATCTTCTACTTCAAGGAAGTGACGAACGCCCCATTTACATCTGTCCAAGTGAAAAAGTTCACCCACACTGATCCAGTGATGTTTGAGGTCGTGGACATTGTCACTCGTGGAAAAGGAGGAGAGCTGTCGGACAGCCTACAACCTTACCTAGTGAGGAGAAACGAGCTCACTGTTCAGTTTGGATGCTTGCTATTTTTTTTTTGAGTCATCATACCACCACTGAGAAGGCAGGTGCTTGAAGAACTCCATTCAGGGCACTGTGGCATGATGCGAATGAAGGAGATGGCACGCAGCTACTTTTGGAGGCCAGGTTTGGACACAGCTATTGAAGACAGCTATTGAGGTCGAGTCATGTTCTGCATGTCAAAAGATGAAGAACATGCCTCAACTAGTGCCACTACACCCATGGGACTTTCCAGAGGAGCCTTGGCAGCGAGTCCACATAGACTATACAGGCCCACTGGAGGATCGTATGTTCTTGGTCGTAGTTGACACACACACAGCAAATGGCCTGAGTTCACAGTGATGAAGAGCACCTCAGTGGAGAGAACCATCGAAGAGTTACGGTCAATCTTCAGTCGCTTCGGATTGCCAACGCAACTCGTTAATGATAATGGCCACCAACTGGTATCTGAAGAGTTCCGGTCATTCATGGAAGCAACTGGAATTCAAGTCAGCGCCATATCACCCTGCAACGAACGGCCTCGCTGAAAGGTTTGTCCCAACGATGAAAGCAATCTTTAAAACCATCACAAAGGAATGGCTTCCTCAGTAGGCGCCAACACACCTTCCTGTTAACCTACAGAGACACTCTCCATGCTACAACCAAAGTGGCACCCGCGTCAGCCATGATGAAAAGACAGCTTCGCACGCGACTTGACCTCCTGGGACCCCCAAAGACTAAACAGGTTGTACAGACACAACAGAGAGCACAGGTGGAGAGACGGAGCAAAGCAAAAGACAGAAGGTTCATAGGTGGAGAGAGAGTTCTTGCTCGAAACTACTGCAAAGGTCCAAAGTGGATACCGGCCACAGTGGTTGCACAAACAGGGCCTGTGTCCTACACAGTAGACACACTGGAAAACATCTGGAGGAGACACATGGATCAACTGTTGCCAGGAACCAACCTCAGAGATGAATCCTGTCAATTGACAAACCAAGATCAGCTACTGGAGACCTACCATGACTATGAGACATCACCTGATCATCCACTGCAGCAACCTACAAATGTGGAAAGTGCTCCAGACTCACCTGAACCAGCCAGAGTGCCTACTCAGGGTACTGTTGCACCCCAGTTTGGGCATACACCATCACCACTCAGACTCAGAAACAATGTGACTGTAGACTCACTTGTACGTCGTCATTACCCTGCAAGAGAAAGACGGCCCCCTGACAGGTTGACTATTTAGTTCAGACTAACCTCCGACAATGGGGCAGAATACACACCAGGGTTAAGTCTTGGAACTGAGGCAGTCTACCCTCTTTCCCTAGTTTAGAAAAGGTTATTCTGAAAAGTTAATTTATTTACATTGAGAACTTATGTTAAAAAGAAAACATTAGGCAAAACAGTGAAAATGTACTTTTTCCTTAAAGGGGGAGGAATATGTTGTGTATTGATATTCTAGTTTTGTCCCATTAGGGCACCTGTAACCCCCCCTTGCTTACCTATGTTGAAATGCTTGGAGTGTTCTTTCTGTGAAACACATTAAACAATGCCCAAGTTCATTTCTACTCCTGCCTCATGTCCTGTCCTTATATTAGTTGTATAAGTAATACAGTGTGCTATACAACATCCTCTTTCTGTTGACTCCATGGAGAGTGACAGCCATAAGACAAGATTGTCACGCCTGCTCCCGCTCTCCCTCCCTGGCGCTCGATGGCGCCAGGCTGCCTAGCGCTACTCACTCCTGCCACCATCATTCCGCACACCTGCTTCCCTCGTCACACGCATTAGCAATTGATTGCACTCACCTGGACTCAATCACCAGTGTTTATTTCCTCCCCTATATCTGTCTGTTCCCCAGCTCTGTTTCCCGCTTCAGTATTTATTATCGTATGTCTCTGTATTACCCGGTTCTGATGCTGTTCCTATCCTATTCCATGTCTGTGCAAAATTAAATGTTCACTCTCCGTACCTGCTTGTCATCTCCAGCGTCGTTTCTTACAAAGATGAATATTGGCCTACATTATTATTGGTTTTACAAGGGCCAATGTCACAGCCATTTCTAGTTCATTCATACACACATTGAATGCTCTATATTCTGTAACACTTTGAAAACCAAATACTAGACATTTATACACCCTGTAAACTGTTTATGAATGTACCCTCTCTCTGCCATTGAGATGAAATAAAAGCTATGATCCATTTCACTTTTAAAATCAAATCAAAATGTATTGAGCCTGCCTGCTGTTCTATACCTTTCCCCACCTCACTGGATCATTGACCCCTGCCTTCCCTGACCCTGAGACTGCCTGCCGTTCTGGACCTTTTGCACCCTCTCTGGATTATTGACCTCTGCCTGCCTTTGTCCTGTCGTTTACCTTCTAGTACACTGCCTGCATCTGGGTCATATCTGAAACCTGATAGGTTAGTATGTAATACTATAAAAGGACTAACATGGAGAATATATTAAGAAATAGGATATACAGGCATCTCTGGATAAATTCCTTAATTGTATTTCATATTTCACAGATGCTAAACTGTTCAATCGTCTATATTGTGATGACAAATGACCATGGCAGACACAAGCATAAGAGAAAATATATTTGTGCTGCAGAACATGTCAAGAGTATCTAACAAATCAGTTTAATGCAAGTCTGACTCACTAGAGCCGGCTCTAGCCTTTTGGGGGCCCTAAGCTAGTTTTGAAATTGCATATGGCCCAGCCAGAGCCCAAACTTGAAGTTTTTATGGGCTCTTAACCAATTGTGCTATTTTGTGTGTTTTTTCACATGGTTTGTAACTTTTTTTTTTTTTGTACATGTTGCTGCTACTATCTCAGGATTAATTGTCAGGAATTGTGAAAAACTGAGTTTAAATGTATTTTGCTAGGGCCTCCTGGGTGGCGCAGTGGTTAAGGGCACAGCGCCAGAGACTCTGGGTTCGCGCCCAGGCTCTGTCGTAACCGGTCGTAACCGGCCGTAACCGGCCGTGACCAGGAGGTCAGTTGGACGATGCACAATTGGTCTAGTGTCGTCCAGGTTAGGGAGGGTTTGGCCGGTAGGGAAATCCTTGTCTCATCATGCACCAGTGACTCCTGTGGCGGGTTGGGTGCAGTGCGTGCTAACCAAGGTTGCCAGGTACACAGTGTTTCCTCCGACACATGCGGCTGGCTTCCGGGTTGGGTGGCGCTGTGTTAAGAAGCAGTGCGGCTTGGTTGGGTTGTGTATCGGAGGACGCATGACTTTCTCTTGAGACAAGCTCCTAAACAATTGGATACCATGTATGTAAACTTTTGTATGTAAACTTTCAACTTCAACTTCATATATATGTCGAGGCACAGAAGATGAATCATCTTTTGCATTGTAAACTCCCTTTACTTCTTTCCTATTGGAGCATACTATCTTGACCACACGATCATTTTCTAATGTATCTCAATTTGCCTCCAACACAGCCAAAGAGATCATGAACTTTTCTGTAGAACTGTTGTCTGGAAAATTAAGACTTTTGACAAATTGCAGCAGCAATTCCTTTCTCCCATAAACCTACATTTTGAAAGAGACTTAGAAGGAACTTAGCCATGAGACATGAGTCTTGATGTTTTTGTTTTATTGCATTGCCATTAGAGGTTTGGGTAGCTGAAGGTTGGTTCAGTAATTGTGTAAAAAAAATGAATACATATAATAATAGTTTGATTTAATTGGTATGAAATATTGTGAGCAACAAATAGAAATAGGCTATAATTGACTTATCCAACGTCATTGTATCAATTGAATGCTGGCGATCAAAAAACACATTTCAGTGGCAAAATAAATCTTGCTTTTCCTCTTAATGTCTTTAAGTAATCTGGTAGCACTGTGTAGAGCAGGGCAAAGGTCGACCCGGGGCTGTATGCGGCCCGCAACCTGATTCAATAAGGCCCGCGGAATCATGCTCAGATCACATAAAGAATTTGCGATAGTAAAGTTCTGAAAAACGTACTGTATTTGTTATTCAAATTAAAAGGCTAATGAATACTCGCCTTTGTGTAATGATTTAACTCCCATCGCTTGTGGGGCATTTATTTTGAAGGCACATTTAAATAACAACTGCCAGAGGACAGACAGTGACTGACAGGCTGACACACACGTCACAGTTATAAATAGTAGCTCGCTAGAAATTGCACAAAATAATGAGTTTTTCAAAGATTTCAAAGAAAAGGAAAGTATACAATAAATGTAGGGTGTTCCAGTAAGACTGGACCTATATTGAGGTATCAGGGAAAGCTGTGTGCTTTGTGTGCAAAGAGACCATCGCTGTCTTGAACGACTTCAACTTGTCTCGACACTTCCAGACGAAGCATGCAGAGAAATATAGGAATGTCTTCTGAGCAGAGGACAGGTGCATCGAATGAGTTGCTTTCTCAGTTGCAAAATCAACAAGGACTTTTCACAAAACTGCATTAAGCAAATGACGGAATTGCGAGAGCTAGCTATGTACTGTCCCACAGAATTGCTAAACATAGCAAGCCATTCGACAAGAAAGAGTTGTTTGAAAATGTTTCCCTTTCAAGACGAACAGTGACACGGCGTGTTGAGGACCTCGCAGAGAATGTGGAACAACAGTTGAAAGACAAGGTAAAGGATTTCACACATTTCTCATTGATCCTGGATGAGAGCAGTGATGAACGTGACATGGCACAGTTATTGATAATCCTACGAGGTATACTTTGAAATTACAGAGGAGCTTGCTTCCGTGCAGTCAATGAAGAGCACTATAGGGAAAGATTTATTGGAGCAGGTTAAGCAAAGCTGGGACTGAGTTTTAAAAAGTTATCCAATGTGACCACTGATGGGTGCCAAAAGTTGACAGGAAAAAAGTTGGCCTTTTGAAAAGGATACAAGATCAAGTAGCTGAGCTGAACCCAGATAATTTTCCTGCATTGCATTATTCATCAGGAGGTGCTCTGTAAACGTGATCTGAAAATGAGCCATGTTGTGGATGCAGTCACTTAAGTGGTAAACTTCATAAGAGCAAAATCTACAGGCAAATCTACAGGCAGTTTGTCTCACTGTTGGAAGAGACAGAGTCGGGTCATGCAGATCTCCCCTACTGCACAAATGTGACATGGGTGAGTTTGGGGAAGAAGTTTAGAAGGGTGTGGAACCTGAAATCTGAGATTCCTGCCTTTTTGCAAATGAAAGGAAAATATGTGGATTTCCCTCAACTGCAAGATTAAGAATGGTTGGCTGATTTGTCCTTCATCGTGGACATCATGGCCCTCAGGAATTAACTGAATTCCAAACTACAAGGAAAGGGCCTTTTTGCACATCAGATGTACAGCCTTGTCAAAGCCTTCAGGGGAAATGACTCCTCCTGACCCGCCAAGTAGAGGCCAACCATCTCACCCACCTTCAGACACTACTAGTCTGTTCCCTATCAGATGACCAGCGGGAGAAGTATACATCGCTGCTGCGTGCTTTGAATGGCGAGTTTCCTCTTCGTTCTGAGGATTTCAAAGTGTTGGAAAATGACATACTGTTGGTTTCCTCTCCTTTCACCTTCAACGTGGAAAACGCTCCCACTGACCTGCAACTTGAGCGTATCGAGCTTCAGTCTGATGCAGTGATTGGAGAACTATTCAAAACAATGTCACTGACGAGGTTCTAATGCATCTCTCGATGAACAAAACTTTCCAAAGATTAGGAGACCTGCTCAGAAGATGTTAGTACTGTTTGGGTCAACCTATGTATGTGAACAGACATTTTGAGTGATGAATTTAACAATATACCTGCTCTAGTTAATGCCCATCAGAGACTTCACTCCTCACGCCGATTGATAATTGCCCAGGCCTGGTGTAGAGGATAAAGTATTATTTATTTCATTTTGTAAAAGGATCTCAGTTGTTTCAGTGGTAGAGGAACAGTGGCCAGATGTCTCCCCCTAGTGGTTATGAGGAGACATTACCGACCTGTCTCTTGCCAGAGGTTCTTGCACAATCCCAAATCAAATCAAAGTGTATTTGTCACATGCGCCAAATACAACAGGTGTACTGTAAAATGCTTACTTACAAGCCCTTGACCTCCAATGCTGTTGTGCCTTCTTCACCACATGGTCCACCCACACAGACAGTGTGGTGAAGAAGGCGCAACAGTGCCTCTTCAACCTCAAGAGGCTGGAAAAAATGTGGCTTGTCACCCAAAACCCTGACAAACTTTTACAGATGCACAATCGAGTGCATCCTGTCAGGCTCTATCACAGCCTTGTACGGCAACTGCACCGCCCTCAACCGCAAGGCTCTCCAGAGGGTGTTGTGGTCTGAAAAACGCATCACCGGGGGCAAACTACCTGCCCTCCATGACACCTACAGCACCCGATGTCACAGGATGGCCGAAAAGATAATCAAGGACAACAACCATTCGGGCCACTGTCTGTTCACCCCGCTACCATCCAGATGGCGAGGTCAGTATAGGTGCATCAATGCTGTGACCGAGAGACTGAAAAACAGCTTCTACCTCAAGGCCATCTAACTGCTAAAAAGCAATCACTAACTCAGAGAGGCTGCTGCCTACATTGAAACCCAATCACTGGCCACTTTAATAAATGGATCACGAGTCACTTTAAACAATGCCACTTTAAATAAGGGCACTTTAATCATGTTTATCTTACATTTCTCATATCATATGTGTATACTGTATTTTATACCATCTATTGCACCTTGCCTATGCTGCTGGCCATCGTTCACCCATGTATTTATATGTACATATTCTCATTCATCTCTTTAGATTTGTGTGTATTAGGTAGTTGTTGGGGAAGTGTTAGATTACTTGTTAGATATTACTGCTCTGTCAGAACTAGAAGCACAAGCATTTCGCTACACTCGCATTAACATCTGATAACCATGTGTTTGTGACCAATACAATTTGATTTGATCTTGATTTGATTTTGATTTGAAATAGAGTGAAGAAAATATTTACTAATAAAGTAAAGTAAAAAAAAATATATAACACAATAAGATTACATAACAATAACGAGGCCATATACAGGGGGTACTGGTACCCAGTCAGTGTGCGGGGTTACAGGTTAATCGAGGTAGTTTGTACATATATAGTGGCTTGCGAAAGTATTCAGCCCCCTTGATATTTTTTTTATTTTGTTGCCCTACATCCTGGAATTAAAATAGATTGTTTGTGGGTTTGTATTATTTGATTTACACAACATGCCTACTGCTTTGAAGATGCAAAATATATTTTGTTGTGAAACAAACAAGAAATTAGACAAAAAACAGAACTTAATCGTGCATAAATATTCACTACCCCCCAAGCCAATATTTTGTAGAGACATCTTTGGCAGCAATTACAGCTGCAAGTCTCTTGGGGTATGTCTCTATAAGCTTGGAACATCTAGCCACTGGGATTTGCTCCAGCTCCTTCAAATTGGATGGGTTCTGCTGGTGTACAGCAATCTTTATGTCATACCACAGATTCTCAATTGGATTGAGGTCTGGGCTTTGACTAAGCCATTCCAAGACATTTAAATGTTTCCCCTTAAACCACTCCAGTGTTGCTTTAGCAGTATGGTTAGGGTCATTGTCCTGCTGGAAGGTGAACCTCCGTCTCAGTCTCAAATCTCTGGAAGACTGAAACGACATCCATCATTCCTTATATTCTGACCAGTTTCCCAGTCTCTGCCGATGAAAAGGTGTTTGTTGGGTTTGTGCCACACATAGCATTTTAGTCTCATCTGACCAGAGTACTTTCTTCGATATGTTTGGGGAGTCTCCCACATGCCTCTCGTCGAAAACCAAATGTGTTTGCTTATTGTTTTCTTTAAGCAATGGCTTTTTTCTGGCCACTCTTCCTTAAAGCCCAGCTCTGTGGAGTGTACGGCTTAAGGTGGTCCTATGGACAGATACTCAAATCTCCGCTGTGGAGCTTTGCGGCTCCTTCAGGGTTATCTTTGGTCCCTTTGTTGCTTCTCTGATCAATGCCCTCCTTGCCTGGTCTGTGAGTTTTGGTGGGCGGCCCTCTCTTGGCAGATTTGTTGTGGTGCCATAGTCTTTAAATGTTTTAATAGTGGATTTAATGGTGCGCCGTGGGATGTTCAAAGTTTCTGATATTTTTTTATAACCCAACCCTGATCTGTAATTCTCCAAAACTTTGTCCCTGACCTGTTTGGAGAGCTCCTTGGTCTTCATGGTTCCGCTTGCCTGGTGGTGCCCGTTGCTTAGTGGTGTTGCAGACTCTGGGGCCTTTCAGAACAGGTGTATACATACGGAGATCATGTGACAGATCATGTGACACTTAGATTGCACACAGGTGGACTTTATTTAACTAATTATGTGACTTCTGAAGGTAATTGGTTGCACCAGATCTTATTTAGGGGCTTCATATGAAATGGGGGAGAATACACACCACTTTTCAGGTTTTAATTTATTTATAGATTTTTTTAAACAAGTTATTTTTTTTCATTTCACTTCACCAGTTTGGACTATTTTGTGTATGTCCATTAACTGAAATCCAAATAAAAAATCAATTTAAATTACAGGTTGTAAAGCAACAAAATAGGAACAACGCCAAGGGGAATTAATACTTTTGCAAGGCACTGTATGGTGCTATGCACATGTCCTTAATCTGGTTTTGTCCGACACAACTGAAATTGTCTTAGCAAGTGGGTCGCTGTTTGCTCTCCTTAACGTCATTGCTGTGTTACTCCGTGAATCCTACCAAAGGATGGATGTGTGGGAGAAGAAGAGCCATGACACGCGACACAGATGCCTGTCTCCAATCGGAGAAACACACTGGTGGACTAAGGATTCATACTTTATACTTCATCGCTTCATACTCGTCGCCAAACCCACTGGCTCCATGTCATCTACAAGACCCTGCTAGGTAAAGTCCCCCCTTATCTCAGCTCGCTGGTCACCATAGCATCTCCCACCTGTAGCACACGCTCCAGCAGGTATATCTCTCTAGTCACCCCCAAAACCAATTCTTTCTTTGGCTGCCTCTCCTTCCAGTTCTCTGCTGCCAATAACTGGAACGAACTACAAAAATCTCTGAAACTGGAAACACTTATCTCCCTCACTAGCTTTAAGCACCAACTGTCAGAGCAGCTCACAGATTACTGCACCTGTACATAGCCCACCTATAATTTAGCCCAAACAACTACCTCTTTCCCAACTGTATTTAATTTATTTATTTTGCTCCTTTGAACCCCATTATTTTTATTTCTACTTTGCACATTCTTCCATTGCAAAACTACCATTCCAGTGTTTTACTTGCTATATTGTATTTACTTTGCCACCATGGCCTTTTTTGCCTTTACCTCCCTTCTCACCTCATTTGCTCACATTGTATATAGACTTGTTCATACTGTATTATTGACTGTATGTTTTGTTTTACTCCATGTGTAACTCTGTGTCATTGTATCTGTCAAACTGCTTTGCTTTATCTTGGCCAGGTCGCAATTGTAAATGAGAACTTGTTCTCAACTTGCCTACCTGGTTAAATAAAGGTGACCAGACCAGGGTCTCTATGTTGAAGTGCTCCTCACACTATCAGCCATACAAGGACAGGTCAACATGAAGACAACTGTTCTGGTGAAGGAAAGAGGACTTACTGAGGCTCTTCTCCGGTATGAGACGATACTGACAGCTCAAATATTTCTTTGGATATTTGAGAACACGTCACTACTGTCCAAATACCTGCAGACAAGTGGGATGGACATCCTGTCTGCCCATCGAATGGTTGTGGCAACACAGGAAACCCTGAAAGGCATGTCAAGAGACTTTGACACCATTAAGGCAGCTACAGACACATTTGTTCAGTTTGCAAATAAAAAAATCAAAGAACAGGATGAGGACACAGAACTGGAGGAGGTGGAAGCCACTCTGCAACGGAAAAGGGCAAGAAAGAAGAAAGTCATGTCTGGATAGATGGATCAAGATGAAGCTTTGACAGAGGCAGAGAGTAGAGTGCCTATAAAGTTCAAGTCCACAATCAAATTATGGATACAGTCACAGATAGTATCCACAGGCGAATTCTCTCTCATGGCATTCTATATGCTGACCTAGCCCTTCTGGACTCTAGAAACTTATCCAAAATAACATCCAATGGTCTTCCAGAGACAGCCCTTCAAGAGCTTCAGCAAATGTTTGCTTCGATTTGATAGCCAAGCAACAGTTTACAATTTGCTGTGTGAGCTGAGAAGCCTCACTGTACAGTGGAAAAGACTGAACATTTCAGGATTGGAGGAATACATGACCAGGACAGTGGAGGATGGCCAAAATGGAAATGAAGATGAGGTGGAAATGAAGAATAAATGCTGCTCATCCTGCAAAGATTGTCCACTGTGTTGTTACCAGATGCTGAGACGGTACAACCTGCTGACTGATGCGTACCGTATCCTTGACCTTGGATACAAGTTCCTACTCACCCTCTCAGTTACCCAAGTAGAGCGAGCGAAGTTTCTCTACCTTAAAGTGTATCAAGAGCAGAGGAGCACTCTCTTACAAGAATACCTAGGGGCCTTCATGCTGATGGCCACCGAGAAGGACATCCTAATGGCCCTGGATACTTTAGTTTAGTTTATTAATTCGACCATTTAAAAAAAAACAAGCACACATAAAACTTGAAAAAGCCATACATGCGCATGAATAAAATCATTGAGGATAACACCCTGTCACGACTTCCGCTTGTTCGGGGCGGTGTTCTGCGGTCTACGTCACCAACCTTCTAGCCATCGCTGATCCATTTTTCATTTTCCATTGGTTTTTTCCTTGTCTTTCTTCACACCTGGTTCCAATCCCATCAATGACATGTTGTGTATTTAACCCTCTGTTTCCCCTCATGTCCTTGTCGTGATTGTTTGATTGTATGCTATGTGCAAGTTATGTTCTGGTGTGCGACGGGTTTTGTACCCCCTTTTATTATTTTGGCTTTTGGAGTTTTATGAGCACTTATTAAACGACTCCGTTTATACCAAGTCCATTCTCATGCGCCTGACTTCCCTGCCACCAGCACGCATCCATTACACACACAATAAAGTCTGGGCCTTATTTCCATTGTGGTCCTCTTGAGACGAGATGGCTAGACAAGATGGAACACAGTACGGCAGTGAAATAATAAAACAAAAACAGAGAAGAAGAACATCTATCTCATCATTCCGGTTACATCATAGGGGTTATTCATATGGGCACAGAAGACCGCAAACATATTTTTACGTTCTTTTTTAAAGCTGCCCAGAGAGGATGTTGTTTGTTTTGGCATGGTGATCGATAGAGTTGCAGAGAAAAGCGTGCTGTTGATACAATTGCTCCTCCAATAAGGTACTTGCGGCACATTTCCTATAACTTGCTTACTTACCACCCTGGTCACTGGCGTGAAAGGCAAACGCCTATTTGGTGGGAATAGTAACATCACTCATATAGCCAGGATCGCAAAAATACTATAAAACTTTATATTTTCACATACCCAAAAAGCCTACTATTTAAAATGGGATATGGGTATTCGGACACGGCTTCACTATATATGTATGTATCTCTCTTTCATTCAATCTCTTACTAACTTAGTCAATCTCTTTCTTTCTTGCTCTTACCATGATAAGCTTCTCCCCACTGATCTCAGCAGTAAAACGGTACTGGGGGAACGGAATAGCAATCATGCCACCTTCCATGGTGACGGTGGTCTAAGAAGGACAAAAAGAGTTTGGATCTTTGAAATGACAACTTCTAGAATACTTTAGCTGATATTCAGTGATTTTAATAAGCAGATTCAATCCTTCACTCGTTCATAAATTTCCTCACCATGAATTTGGAGCGCCTCATGGTCTCTAACTCACACTACCGATGGTGAATTTGTTAGTCCAGGACCAGTTTGGGATCACCTGAGACCAGGTGAAATCATCCCCCTCCCGAAGCACCTCTGTTATCACCTTGATGTCTGTCTTGGATTTGGCAAAACCCAGGGGAAGAGTACAGAATGGTAGGGTTAGAATTTATCAATAATATCTATCTATCTACTGTATCTATCTGTCTGTCTCTGTCTATCTGCCTGCCTATCTAGGGTTAGGTTGAGCTAAGGTAGGGTAGGGTTATGTTTAGGGTTAGGGTTAGTTGGGAATTATTGATGAGATTTTGAGGTGAACAACACTGTTCTCTGCAATACCCTAATTCCAAATATTGTTGAGTGCTTTGACTTACCAATTGCCTCTAGAAACTCATAAGAGTTTTCCTGACTTTCGAGCTTGTACTTCCCAGAGAATGCCATGGTGGTGAAGCAATGTGGAACAGTGAAGAACTGACAAGAGCCTCTAGAAACTCTAGAAAGGTGTAGAAAGGTGTGGCTTTCTCCTTCTTTTGAAAGAACAAAATGTTTCTCATCCAACGTTCAGTGGCTCACTGCCAAAAGAGCCTCATTCTCGTCCTCCACACATAGGCCTACCTGATTGCAGCACAGAAAGGCCCCATAGAGGATATATGTAGACTACACGTCAGTCATGACAACTTGTCAATGCAATGACGGAATGTTGTTGTACTGCCATTGATGACGGAATAAGATGCACTGCACATTGTAATAGGTATTGCTTATACAACCCCTATGGCGGTTTCTCCCAGAGCCATATATTTAATATAGGGATCTGGTCCATCTTATTCAGTGATAGGGTCCCAAGTCAGTATCGATGAAAAAGATAACCTTGGTTTAGAAACGCGATACGGAAACGTAGTTGAGATAAAAACAACTAAATTTCCAAGGCTTGATGACAATGGCTGTACTGATGACTAGTTCCGAGTCGTGCTTTTCAGTGAATGTCCACATGGTGGCGAACGTCACCACTGGTCATCCTCAGTATACAGAACAGGCAGCAGCAGGCTCTGCAACTACAGATCCCCCCCAACAACAGGCTAGCGTGGGCGAATTCAAACTGAACTTGTAAACTAAAGTGCTCTAGGGAGCTGTAGTTCTAAATATGACCAGTGGTGGAAAAAGTACTCAATTCTCATACTGCAGTAAAAGTAAATATACCTTCATAGAAAATTACTCAAGTAAAAGTGAAAGTCACCCAGTAAAATACTACTTGAGTAAAAGTCTAAAAGTATTTGGTTTTAAATGTACTTCAGTATCAAAGTAAATGTATGTCACGCCTGCTCCCGCTCCTCCTCCCTGGCGCTCGAGGGCGCCAGGCTACCTGTCACCATACCTTCCTGTTACCATCATTACGCGCAGCTGTGCTCAGCGGACTCACCTGGACTCCCTCACTGTGTTGATTTCCCCTGAGTATATGTCTGCTCCTCTGTGTTGTTCCCTGTTGTAGCATTGTTTGCCGGGTCGTGTTTATGTTCAGACTCTGTTCTTGTTCCGTTGCATGTCCGTCTATATTAAATGGTTCACTCCCTGTGCCTGCTTCTCATCTCCTGCGTTGGCCGTTACAGTGTAGTTGCTAAAATATACTTAAGTATCAAAAGTAGAAGTAAAAGTATGACAAATGTAAAATTCCTTATATTAAAGATGGCACAATTTTCTTGTATTTTTCATTTACGGATAGCCAGTGTCACACTCCAACACTTAGACATAATTTATTAAAGTGAGTCCACCAGATCAGAGGCAGTAGGGATGACTAGGGATGTTCTCTTGATAAGTGTGCGAATTGGACAATTTTTTTTCTCCTGATAAGCATTCAAAAGGAAACGAGTACTTCTGGTGTCAGGGAAAATGTATGGAGTAAAAAGTACAGCATTTTCTTTAGGAATGTAGTGATGTAAAAGTTGTCAAAAATTGAAATAGTAAAGTACAGATACCCCAAAAAACTACTTAAGTAGTACTTTAAAGTATTTTTACTTAATTACTTTATGCCACTGAATATGACCACCAAAATACACAACATGAAACACGCATGATGATTGATACAATGTCAGTCATCAGTATTTTAAGTTTCTGTGATGTGACAACCGCTATGCTAGTGTAAGGGGCAGTTGTAATACAGTTGTATTCCAGCCACTAGGGGGTACTCTGGTGAAGCCCATGGGAAATAAATGAATATAGTTTAAGTGAATTGGAAAGAGTAAGAATGTAAAACTAAAGAAAGACTGTACACGGCTGTTACCTGTGCTGACATGATTAAAAGTGAAGTAAACCGTACTTTTCGCGCTGTAGTTTATATGATAAGGCACCGCTGAGATTTATTTTCATGTGAGCACCGGCCCATATTCCTGGAACAGACAATGAGTGAGAGACATTGGGAGAGTGTCACGCCTTGGTCTTAGTATTTTGTGTTTTCTTTATTTATTTGGTCAGGCCAGGGTGTGACATGGGTTTATTTTGTGGTGTGTTTTTGCATTGGGGTTTTAGTAGGTATTGGGATTGTGGCTGAGTAGGATTGTCTAGTATAGTCTATGGCTGCCTGAGGCGGTTCTCAATCAGAGTCAGGTGATTTTCGTTGTCTCTGATTGGGAACCATATTTAGGCAGCCATATTCTTTGAGTATTTCGTGGGTGATTGTTCCTGTCTCTGTGTTAGTTGTCATCAGATAGGCTGTATAGGTTTTCACGTTCCGTTTGTTGTTTTTGTATTGTTCGTGTTTTTTTCTTCATTAAATATGTATTGAACTAACCACGCTGCATTTTGGTCCGACTCTCCTTCGACGGAAGAAAACCGTAACAGAGAGTAGCTAGCTAGCTAACGTTAGCAGCACCTAACGGAGTGTAGCTATGTTGCCATTGCCTGCATTGTCGTTGTTGCCACGTGAGTAGGACAATATGAGTCGAGAGAGAGAAAAACGTTGTTGGATGAAATCGAACAGAGTTTATGGACTCTAACTGAGGACAATTTACGGCACTTGTGTGTACGTTATGGAATAGGAGGTGTCGATGACTCTGAAGTAAAAGGAAAGAGCCATCGCGCTTTGCGGGGCAAATTGATGGAAGATTACTTTGAGAAGGAGGATTTAATGGAATCAGAGGATGAGGGAATGTCTTGGCTGCTTCAACTGAAATACGAAATCAAAGGAATAACGGACTCTGAGGATACTGTCAAAAGTCTGCCTACAAGTCTCAGCCAGTCGGCGCCAATGAGGCAAGTGGACAGCGAACCCAGCGGAGAGACGGGAGCTGGGAGCTGCGGCAGAACGAAAAGATGAGGGAGGGGCTCCTCAGCCCAGCAGAGAAGTGGTCTCAGCTCCAGAAAGGTACCCACCACAGAGAGAGAATGGAGTGAGCATGTCCAGATGTAAAGACTTTAAAATTCATGGACAGATCGGAGATCAGAATCAAAAAGATAAGCTCAGCTTCAGCAGCCTAGAACATCAAATTGAAAATGGACGGAGAAAAGGGTACCATGAATTAGAAATCATAGAAGCAGTCATCAGAGCTGTGAGCCCAGGGCTTAAGATTAGGAGTTACCTGGAGGGGTAAACAGACATAACACTCTACACACTAAGGCAAATCTTGAGGACACATTATGCAGAGAAGGATGCCACTGAACTGTATCACAAGTTGACTAAAGCAACACAAGAGCCGGGAGAGTCTGCCTTGGACCTCCTAGTCCCCTAGTCTTTGACCTGAGGCAGGTGTTATCAGCCTCAGCTCGTGCCCAATCAGGACTGAAATATGGAACAGAGTTAGTCAAGAGCCAATGCCTGCAGGCCATTGTTACAGAATAAACAAATTGTATTGTCAGGGCGGAGATGAGAGTGCATCTCTAGAATATAAACACCAGTGATGATGAACTGTTGCTTGAGAAAATGCAAATGGACCAGGGCAATGAAAGCGAACGCATGCAAGAGACCAGGATTTCCCGTAAGTTCACACCCACACGAGTGAACGCAGTACAGAGTGAGGATAACGGGAATAGCGGAGAGGAATGTGCACAGGCAGAGCCCTCACAGACCACAGTCCAAAAACAAAAGAAATATAATCCTCTCCTGAGTAAAATTGATGTGAGCAATGAAGCAAACAAAGAACTGACCTGTCAGGTTGCCTCATTAGTACAGTCAGTGCAGGGCCAGGGTGACAGTTCAGTTAGGAATCGCATCAACAGAAAACCAAGTCCTACCAACAGGGAGAAAAGAAAATGCAAAAGTTGTTATGAGACTGGTCAACAGACTTGTAATCATTGCTACACATGTGGCAGTGATAGCCATTGGGCAGTAGGATGTAGGATCAGGGGCAACGCACATCCATCGGGAAAAGCCTGGGGGGTCACAACCATGGAACGGGGAGTGACCTCAGATACATCTAGATCCATCCAGTGTTGCAGTGGCTGCAGTTCAAAGGTAGAGTGAATCGCAGAGTTGAAGTTGTATTCATTGTGTCATAAATCTGCCTATTGTTCCAAAGTGTGCCAACAGGATCATTGGAAAAAGCACCAACCTACATGTAAGACTGCCCGCAAGACTGACCACAACTTCCCTTGTCCCATGACACAGAGAGAGTGGGGGCCAACTACCCCAGCTACCACAGGACATTGTAATATAGCACAGCTCATTGGTAAAAAAAATGTCAAGTGTGGTGTTATATGGAGGGTGTAAAGACCCTAGCACTATGGGACACAGGGGCTGAGGTATCCATCATAAGTGAGGATTGGAGAAAACGTGATTTGCCACACACACAAATTAGACCACTGGCAGAAATCATGGGCAATACAGAGAAACTGGATCTGAGGGCAGGCACTGGCACTGAAATTCCCTTTCTGGGTTGGATGGACATTTGCTTTAATTTGCTTGATTCCAAAGCTGAGGTCATTGCAGGAAAATAGTTGAGGGTTCCGATATTAATCACAAATGGAAGACTGGAGAAACCAATCATTGGGTTTAATGTAATTGAAGAAATAGTTCAAACAAAAAGTAACAAGGAGCCCTCAGAGCTGATGTTTACAGTAAAGGTGCTTAGAAGTGCACTTAAGCTAGGACAGGGAAAGGCAAAGACTCTACTCAATCTGCTTCAGCACTCAGAGTACACGGAGGAATGCTTGCTTACAGCAGGCAGACGTGACGTTGTCATTCCAGGTGGACAAACAAAATGGATTCATCCCTGTATCCCAAGAGGAGCTCCCTTAGATGATGAAATTGTGTTATTTGACCTGGACGTGAGAGTGATCTGGTCCCTGGACCTACAAAGTCAGTAGTGAATACAGTAGTGAATACTAATTGCAGTAGTGAATACTATCAAACATGACATTACCTTACCAAGACAAACAATGATAGGGACATTACAAAGCGTAGAAGCGTGTCACCCGGTTCCTGTGCCCAGTGGAGACAAGGTTACTGTAGCACAGATTCAGGACAGATCCCCACCGGATCGTGGCCCTGACAACGGTCAAATAGAGTGGTGGGACCCACCTGTAGAGGTTCAGCACTTGAGCCAAGAGCAACAAGAATTAGTCAAACGGATGCTCAGAGAGGAATCAGCTGTTTTCGCCAAAGATGACATGGACATAGGGTGTATTGAAAATCTCAGAATGGAGATAACATTGACTGATAACATACCCGTGGCAAAGTGATACAACGGTGTGCCACGCCCCTTGTATGCTGAGGTGAAAAGCCACCTTCAGGGTCTCCTGAACAAAAACTTCATCAGGAAGTAAACTTCATCATACGCATCACCGTTGGTCTGCGTACGGGAAAAGGGTGGGAGTTTAAGCCTTTGTGTTGATTACAGGGGTTTGAACAAGAAAACTGTTCTGGACAGGCATCCCATCCCCCTTATACAGGAAATACTTTATGGTTTGGGAGGACACTCATGGTTTACAGTTTTAGATCAAGGAAAGGCCTACCACCAAAGCTTTGTAGGAGAGGAGTCCAGAAAATACACTGCCTTCAGCACCCCTTAGGCCTTATATGAATGGAATACAATTCCCTTTGGCTTATCAAACAGTCCCTCTGCCTTCCAATGAAGCATGGAGGAAGGTTTAGAGGGGATAAGAGACAGAATCTGTATAGCATATTTGGATGACGTTCTTATTTTTAGTCAGTCATTTGAACAACATGTGGAAGATGTCCGTCAGGTTTTCAGGCAGCACAATAAATGGGGTATTAAACTCAGGGCTGATAAGTGTGACCTATTCAAGAATGAGGTCCGTTATTTAGGAAAAATCATTTCTGCTGAGGGTTACAGAATGGATGTTAAAGAAATTGTAGCAGTGCAAGAACTGGTCAACAGGCCACCAACAAATGTGAGAGAGCTGAGGAAACTATTGGGGTTTCTAGGGTACTATAGGGGTTATGTACAGAACTTTTCACAACATGCTACATCACAACATGCTAAATGTCTCTATGACTTACTAGCAGTGAAGTCAGAGACCCCAGCATCCGGGAAGCGAAGGACCAAGGTAGCTATGCAGTCGGGATAGGCTCTGCCCCACCAGAAAGTTATACGGGAGGGTGCTCACCAGAGAGCATTAGAACACTTGGTGAGTGTGTTGACTAATCCACTTGTGCTTGCTTACCCAGATTTCAAGAACCCTTTTATCCTGCAAGTTGATGCCTCCGAAGAGGGATCAGGAGGGGTGTTATACCAACGACAAAGTGGAAAACTGAGAGTCATTGGATATGGCTCCCGCACCCTGTCTCAAGCAGAGAGAAACTATCACCTTCACTCAGGGAAACTGGAATTCTTGGCCCTCAAATGGGCAGTGACTGAGCGGTTCCGAGATGACCTATTTTATGCTCCCTCTGTGAGAGTGCACAGTGATAATAACCCCTTGACATATGTACTAACTACAGCAAGACTGAATGCCACCGGTCATCGCTGGGTGGCAGAGCTGTCTGACTTTAATTTCACACTGAAGTATCATCCTGGAAAGGTAAACACTGACGCAGACTTCCTGTCATTCTCTCCTTTGCATGCTGAACATTATATGGAAGAATGCAGAGAGAAACACTCACTTGAAATGGTAAAAGCAACACTCAATAATGTTCAGACACCACAGAATGACTGTGTAATGTGGATATTCACGGTCACACTAAGGCCATCAGTGCAAGATGAGCTGTCATGGTGGGAGGGGAACAGTTACAGACCGACTGTCTCCACACGATCTCATGCAGGCTCAGTTAAAGGATCCGGCTGTATCGAGAATCTTGGATCTAAAAAGTCAAAGGACGAAGCCTAAACCAACAGAATGTCAACAAGAGTCATACAGTCAAACAGTTACTGCAAGAGTGGAACAGGCTCCATGTCTCACCAGATGGATTATTACAAAGGAAAACAGCAAAAAGGACACAAGTTGTGGTACCAAGTCAGTATAGAACACTAATTTACAAGTATTTACACACTGAAATGGCCCATCTAGGAACAGAAAGAGTGTTGAACTTTTAGCACGAGAACACTTTTATTGGCCACGCATGCAACATGACATTGAACACTTTATCACCATAGTGTGTAAGTGTATCAAACAAAAGAAACCCAGTGTAATAACTAGGGCCCCAATGCAACATGTACGAGCTACAGCTTCTTTAGAGATGATTTCAATTGACTATGTGCATTTGGAGAAAAGCAGAGGGGGCCACGAGTACATTTTCGTTATTTTAGATAACTTTACAAAATTTGCACAAGCCTACCCCACCAGAAATATGTCAGGGATAAGTGCAGCAAAACAAATATTTTCGATGATTTCTTCCGAAAGTTTGGCTTTTTGTCAAAAACCCATCATGATCAGGGAAGAGAGTTTGAAAATCATTTATTCAGAGCCTTGCAGAACTGTACGGGAATAGCCAATTCCAGAACCTCTCAATATTATCCACAGGGGAATCCGGTGGAGAGATTTAACCGTACACTGTTGTCAATGTTGCGCACACTAGATGAAGAGAAAAAGGCCAACTGCGGTGATTATCTGAACAAGGTCATTCATGCATATAATTGTACCACCAGTGATGCTACTGGGTTCTCATTGTATTTCCTGCAATTTGGCTCCAGAAGGGCTCCACTGCTACCTGTTGACCTTGTCTTTGGGTTACCGGTAAAGGAACAGGAGAAATCATACCAGGTTTATGCTAAGAAGTGGCAGCAACAGATGGCTGAAGCCTATGACATCGCCAGTAGAAACATGGCGAAATCGACAGCAAAGGGAAAAGCCTACTACGATCGGAGGAAAATGAGTTTGGTTCTGGTCTCAGGGGATCGTGTACTGGTGAGCAACATGTCAGAACGTGGGGGGCCGGGAAAGCTAAGATCAATCACACTGGGAGGACCAAATACATGTGGTGGTAACCAGGAAATCTGATGACAGCCCTGTCTATGAGGTCAAACCAGAGAGGGGTACAGGCAGGGCCCGGGTTCTGCATTGCAATATGCTCATGTCATGTAATTCCCTACCATTTGAGGAACCTTTTGAAACACCCAGTAGAGGTTATAGTAATAACGTCACTACTTTAAGGTGGTTTATGCATCCAAACAAGACATAGGTTCCATTTAGTCTCAGCTGTCCTATTGCTAATGTTAGTGAATAGTGGCCATAGCAGTACCTGCATCTTTATTCTATACGTGTGGATCTCAGTCTCTTCTGGCCCATAGACTGCTGCCAACATAAGGACAAATCTGAGTGTTTAGCTCATTTGAATGATCTCTTTATGTGAAGTGTCCGACCCTTTCATTTCCCAGATGACTTCTTCCTCTTCTTGATCATTTCCTCCTTTTAATTTCTCATCCTTAAAGCTTCACTCCAACTCCTCTCCCCCATATCCTTTCTCATCCGATCCACCCATTTGTCTCTCTCCTTCATCCTCTCCCTCCCTCCCTCTCTCCTTCTAACTCTCTCTCTCTCTCTCTTCTTTCCAAACTCTTTACCCACTCTCTAAATCTTTGTATCCCACCTCTTATACTCCTCCCGTGCCCTCTTCACGCCTTCCTCTTTTTGCTGAGCCGACTCTTCTTTAATGATCGGCTATGAAAAGCCAACTGACATTTACTCCTGAGGTGCTGACTTGTTGCACCCTCGACAACTACTGTGATTATTATTATTTGACCATGCTGGTCATTTATGAACATTTGAACATCTTGGCAATGTTCTGTGATAATCTCCACCCGGCACAGCCAGAAGAGGATTGGCCTCCCCTCATAGCCTGGTTCCTCTCTCGGTTTCTGGCCTTTCTAGGGAGTTTTTCCTAGCCACCGTGCTTCTACACCTGCATTGCTTGCTGTTTGGAGTTTTAGGCTGGGTTTCTGTACAGCACTTTGAGATATCAGCTGATGTAAGAAGGGCTATATAAATACATTTGATTTGATTTGATAAGCTGCCTCCAACATTGTTTTAGAGAAATTGGCAATTACGTCCAAACTGCCTCACAACCGCAGACCAAGTGTATGGTATTGTGTGGGTGAGCGGTTTGCAAATGTCAACATTGTGAACAGAGTGCCCCATTGTGGCAGGCATAAGCTAAGGACAATGAACACAATTGCATTTTATCGATGGCAAGTTGAATGCACAGAGATACCATGAAGTGATCCTGAGGCCCATTGTCGTGCCATTCATCTGCCTCCATCACCTCATGCTTCAGCATAATACACCCATGTCACAAGGATCTGTACACAATTCCTGGAGGCTGAAAATGTCCCAGATCTTCAATGGCCTGCATACTCACCAGATGTCACCCATCATGTTCCAGTTCCCGCCAATATCCAGCAACTTCGCGCAGCCATTGGAGAGAAGTGGGAAAACATTCGAGGCCACAATCAACAGCCTAATCAACTCAATGTGAAGATGTGTCGCGCTGCATGGCGCAAATGGTGGTCACACCAGATACTGCCTTGTTTTCTGATCCACGCCCTACCTTTTTTTTAAGGTATCTGTGACAAACAGATTCATATCTGTATTCCCAGTCATGTGAAATCCATAGATTAGGGCCTAATGAATTTATTTTAATTGACCGATTTCCTTATATGAATTGTAACTCAGTAAAATATTTGAAATTGTTGCATTTTATATTTTTGTTCAGTGTACATTCCATTCAACAAAACTCTATCTATCTTTTTGAGTGTGTTCAGGTGTGCTGCCTGTGCCCACTAATAGGCCAAACCTGATCTTAATGAGTCCTTTGAAATGGGGTCTGTTATAGACTAAATAATTATACATTTAATTTGTAACACGCTTTTCTCACACTAAAGGCGCTAACAAATAAAAATAAATAAAAATAAAAACAATCCAAAACACAGAAAACAAACAAAGCTATATACAGGTGTCATCAGATCCAGAAGACATAAGAACAGAATTCGCAGAAGTCCATGAAAGCTTTTCTGAACAGCGTGGCCTTGAGCTGTGCCTTAAAGAAGGACAAAGACTCTGCAGTCCTAATAGTGTCTGGAAGTGCATTCCATGGCTGCTTAAAATGAATAGCTTTGTATGCCTACAAAAACATACTCCCGGTGGCTCATTGGACTAATTCCATGGACAGAAAACAGAAGGTTTGAATCTCACTAATGCCGTATCATAATAAAAAGAAATGTGTTTGTATGATTAATGCCGAAGGAAATTCATTTTCATGTGTCCCATTGGTGCTTGGAGTTCCAAAAAGTTAACCCAAAATAAGCTAGCAGTGTTATTAAAAGTTGCATTGAAACCTTCAGTGAACGTTAAGGAAGTTATTAAAAAACCTCCAGATAACCTATAATTTCCATTGTCAGAACATTACAGTTTCGATTGCTTGAGCACGTATCCAAACAGAGTTCACTTTTTCAAAACAATTAACATGCAGCCCCAAACAGAAACACGTTGGCCAAATTGAGATTTAATTTGCAAAATGCATTAAGACTCAAAACGTTAAATACATGACACAAAATCAACTAACTCCATCAAAGCATACAACTTGTTATTTAATGAAAAGCTAATTCAATCAATCGTTACACAATGACCCAATAAATACTAACTACAACTGTCCATATACACTAACGTGGTTAACCATTTTTTATGTTTTATTTTATTTTTATTTCACCTTTATTTAACCAGGTAGGCCAGTTGAGAACAAGTTATCATTTGCAGCTGCGACCTGGCCAAGATAAAGAGTAGCAATTCGACACATACAACAACACAGAGTTACACATGGAATAAACTGTCACGTTCTGACCTTTATTTCCTGTGTTTTTGTATTTAGTTAGTATGGTCAGGGCGTGAGTTGGGTGGGCAGTCTATGTTTGTTTTTCTAGGTTTTGGGTATTTCTATGTTTCGGCCTAGTATGGTTCTCAATCAGAGGCAGGTGTCATTAGTTGTCTCTGATTGAGAATCATACTTAGGTAGCCTGGGTTTCACTGTGTGTTTGTGGGTGATTGTTCCTGTCTCTGTCTTTGCACCAGATAGGACTGTTTTGAGTTTTCACATTTCTTGGTTTTTGTTAGTTTGTTCATGTGAAGTGATTTATTAAAGCATGAATCAAAACAACCACGCTGCGCTTTGGTCCGCCTCTCGTTCAGATGAAGAAAACCATTACATAAATAAAACATACAGTGGAACAAAAGACAACAGAAAGTCTATATAGAGTGAGTGCAAATGATGTAAGTTTAGGAAATAAATAGGCCGTGGTGGTGAAGTAATTACAATATAGCAATTAAACACTGGAATGGTAGATCGGCAGAAGATGAATGTGCAGGTAGAGATACTGGGGTGCAAAGGAGCAAAATAAATAAATAGATACCAATATGGGGATGAGGTAGGTAGATAGATGGGCTGTTTACAGATGGGCTATGTACAGGTGCAGTGATCTGTAAGCTGCTCTGACAGCTGGTGCTTAAAGCTAGTGAGGGAGATGTGAGTCTCCAGCTTCAGAGATTTTTGCAATTCGTTCCAGTCATGGGCAGCAGAGAACTGGAAGGAAAGACGACCAAAGGAGGAATTGGCTTTGGGGATGACCAGTGAGATATACCTGCTGGAGCGCGTGCTACGAGTGGGTGCTGCTATGGTGATCAGTGAGCTGAGCGGGGCTTTACCTAGCAGAGACTTGTAGATAACCTGTAGCCAGTGGGTTTGGCGATGAGTATGAAGAGAGGGCCAACCAACGAGAGCGTACAGGTCGCAATGGTGGGTAGTGTATGGGGCTTTGGTGACAAAACGGATGGCACTGTGATAGACTGCATCCAGTTTGTTGAGTAGAGTGTTGGAGGCTATTTTATAGATGACATCACCGAAGTCGAGGATCGGTAGGATGGTCAGTTTTACGAGGGTATGTTTGGCAGCATGAGTGAAGGATGCTTTGTTGCGATGTAGGAAGCCGATTCTGGATTTAATTTTGGATTGGAGACCCTTAATGTGAGTCTGGAAGGAGAGTTTACAGTCTAACCATACACCCAAGTATTTGTAGTTGTCCACGTATTCTAAGTCAGAGCCGTCCAGAGTAGTGATGCTGGACTGGTGAGCAGTGATCAATTGAATAGCATGCACTTAGTTTTACTTGCGTGTAAGAGCAGTTGGAGGCCATGGAAGGAGCGTTGTATGGCATTGAAGCTCGTCTGGAGGTTAGTTAACATAGTGTCCAAGGAGGGGCCAGAAGTATACAGAATGGTGTCGTCTGCGTAGAGGTGGATCAGAGAATCACCAGCAGCAAGAGCAACATCATTGATGTATAAAGAAAAGAGAGTTGGCCCGAGAATTGAACCCTGTGGCACACCCATAGAGACTGTCAGAGGTCTGGACAACAGGCCCTCCGATTTGACACACAGCACTTTATCAGAGAAGTAGTTGGTAAACCAGGCGAGGCAATCATTTGAGAAACCAAGGCTGTCGAGTCTGCCAATAAGAATGTTGTGATTGACAGAGTCGAAAGCCTTGGCCAGGTTGATGAATACGGCTGCACATTAATGTCTCTTA
The DNA here is from genome assembly GCF_023373465.1 of Oncorhynchus keta. Lineage (NCBI taxonomy): Eukaryota > Metazoa > Chordata > Actinopteri > Salmoniformes > Salmonidae > Oncorhynchus > Oncorhynchus keta. The sequence goes on from NC_068424.1 coordinate 45,634,933, forward strand.
TCAATGTCGGTTATGATGTTGTTTAGAACCTTGAGCGTGGCTGAGGTGCACCCATGACCAGCTCTGACAACAGATTGCACAGCGGAGAAGGTATGGTGGGATTCGATGTGGTCAGTAATCTGTTTGTTAATTTGGCTTTCGAAGACCTTAGAAAGACAGGGTAGGATAGATATAGGTCTGTAGCAGTTTGGGTCTAGAGTGTCACCCCCTTTGAAGAGGGGGGTGACCGGGGAAGCTTTCCAATATTTGGCAATCACAGACGATAGAAAGAGAGGTTGAACAGGCTAGTAATAGGGGTTGCAACCATTTCGGCAGATAATTTTAGAAAGAGAGTGTGCAGATTGTCTAGCCCGGCTGATTTGTAGGGGTCCAGATTTTGCAGCTCTTTCAGAACATCAGCTATCTGGATTTGGGTAAAGGAGAAATGGTGGGGGCTTTGGCGGGTTGCTGTGGAGGGTGCCGGGCAGTTGACCGGGGTAGGGGTAGCCATGTGGAAAGCATGGCCAGCCGTAGAGAAATTCTTATTGAAATTCTCAATTATAGTGGATTTATCGGTGGTGACAGTGTTTCCTAGCCTCAGAGCAGTGGGCAGCTGGGAGGAGGTGCTCTTATTCCCCATGGACTTTACAGTGTCCCAGAACTTTTTTGAGTTAGTACTACAGGATGCAAATTTCTGTTTGAAAACTGCCTGTGTATATTTATCCCTAACTTCCCTGAAAAGTTGCATGTCACGGGGGCTATTCGATGCTAATGCAGAACGCCACAGGATGTTTTTGTGCTTGTCAAGGGCAGACAGGTCTGGAATGAACCAAGGACTATATCTATTCCTAGTTCTACATTTTTTGAGAGGGGCATGCTTATTTAAGATGGTGAGGAAGGCGCTTTTAAAGAATAGCCAGGCATCATCTACTGACGGGATGAGGTCAATGTCATTCCAGGATACCCCGGCCAGGTCGATTAGAAAGGCCTGCTCGCAGAAGTGTTTCAGTGATGAGGGGTGGTCGTTTGGTCGCAGACCCATTACGAATGCAGGCAATGAGGCAGTGATTGCTGAGATCTTGATTGAAAACAGCAGTGGTGTATTTGGAGGGCGAATGAGTTAGGATGACATCTATGAGGGTGCCCGTGTTTACTGATTTGGGGTTGTACCTGGTAGGTTCATTTATAATTTGTGTGAGATTGAGGGCATCAAGCTTAGTTTGTAGGATGGCCGGGGTGTTAAGCATGTCCCAGTTTAGGTCATCTAGTAGCACGAGCTCAGAAGATAGATGGGGAGCGATCAATTCACATATGGTATCGAGGGCACAGCTGGGAGCAGAGGGAGGTCTATAGCAAGCGGCAACAGTGAGAGACTTGTTTCTGGAAGCTCAAATTGTTTGGGTACAGACCTGGATAGTAGGACAGAAATCTGCAGGCTATCTTTGCAGTAGATTGCATCACCGCCCCCTTTGGCAGTTCTATATTGGCGGAAAACGTTATAGTTAGCGACGGAGTTTTCAGGGTTTTTGGTGGTTTTCCTAAGCCAGGATTCAGACACAGCTAAGACATCTGGGTTGGCAGAGTGTGTGACAGTAATCACTAACCAGGACAGTAATGGACAAGGCATATCGATATTAGAGAGAGGCATGCGTAGCCAAGTGAACATATGAGTCCAGTGAGTGGTTGGGCTGGCTGGAGACGATTCAGACAGTTGCAGGCTAACAAGTTAACAGTTAGTAGGCTGGGGCTAAACAAGCTAGCAGCTAGTAGACCGGGGCAAGCTAGCAGTTAGCAGGCAGGGTTAGCAAGCAAGCAGTTAGCATGGGCTAGCAGTTACAGACCGGGCAGGTAAGCTAGCAGTTAGCATCCCGGAGCCGGCAGCTAGCAGTTTGTAGACCGGGGCAAGCTAGCAGTTAGCAGGCCGGGTTAGCAAGCAGTTAGCAGACCGGGTTAGCAAGCAAGCAGTTAGCAAGAGTTAGCAGACCGGGTAAGCAAGCAAGCAGATAGCAGGGGCTAGAAAGTTAGCCTTTGGGGGACATCGCGATGGGGGTGAGTCTGTTTTTGCCTCTTTGTGCGGTTACGTCGATAGACCAGTCGTGGAATTAGTAGGGTTCCAAGTAGCTCTAGGTAGCCAGCAGGCCTAGCTGGTTAGCATAATGGGCCTTCAGCGGGTGTCACGCCTGAGGGGCGTGTTGGGAGTCCTCGGACAGATTATGTCGGTATTCCAGTCGTAGGGGATCTGCGGGTTTCCATGCCCCCTACCGGCTGTAGAAGGGGTCCGGATATTGTAGCCCAGGAGTATACTTCGGTGGTAGCACAGGAGCCCTGGCCGGGCCAGCTTCAAGCTAATTGGTGCTTGCTCTGGGATGGAAACGCTAGCCAGGTGTAGTCATCCGGGATTGCTGGTTAGCTAGTTGTGATGATCCAGATGAAAATCTTCAGTGCCATTATGTCTGTGCCATTTGTTGATACTATAATTATGGCATGATCATAAAAGGCAAGAAAATATATTATCACAGCTTGGACTGTATTCTTTTTTCCCTAAAAAGTAAACTTCATGTTACTCAGGCCTAGAAGCCAGGATATGTATATAATTGGTACCATTGGATAGAAAACACTGTGACGTTTGTAGAAATTTTAAAATAATGTATGAGATTTGAGATCCCATGCTCTTACAATGGAAAGCTGGTCATATGCAATTCTCGCTCCCAGATTGAAATTCCTATGGCTTACACTACATGTCAACAGTCTTTGTTCAAGATTTCAGGCTTGTTTCTTCCCAAACGAGGAAGAAATGTGAGTTTTGCCACTGGGAGTCAGAGTCGGAAATCAGTATGTGGGCTTTCCTACTTTTTTTAACCTTTAGTTAACTAGGCAAGTCAGTTCAGGACACATTCTTATTTTCAATGACGGCCTAGGAGCAGTGGGTTAACTGCCTGTTCAGGGGCAGAACGACATATTTGTACCTTGTCAGCTCGGGGATTTGAACTTGCAACCTTTCGGTTACTAGTCCAACGCTCTAATCACTATGCTACCCTGCCTCCATACTTCTTTCCATATGAAATATTACAGTTTAATTACATTTTAGGGTACCTGGGGATTAAATATAAATATATTTTGACTTGTTGAAAGTTTAGCGGTAGCTCTTTGGATTCCTTTCTCTGCATGTTGAACGAGTGGATTACTCAAATCGAACTAATCAGATATTTTGGGATATAAAGAAGGATTTTATCTAACAAAATGACCATGCATGTTGTAGCTGTAACCCTTTGGATTGCAAATCAGAGGAAGATTTTCTAAAATAAGTGAATATTTAATTGCTATTTGTGATTTTACGAAGCCTGTGCTGGTTAAAAGATATTTTGATGTGGGGCACCATCCTCAAACAATCGCATGGCATGTTTTTGCTGTAAAGCCTATTGTAAATCGGACAAGCAGCTTGGTTTGAAGAAATCAACTGTGGGAGCAATTATTAGGAAATGGAAGACATACAAGACCACTGATAATCTCCCTAGATCTGGGGCTCCACGCAAGATCTCACCCCGTGGGGTCAAAATGATTACAAGAACGGTGAGCAAAAATCCCAGAACCACATGGGGGGACCTAGTGAATGACCTGCAGAGAGCTGGAACCAAAGTAACAAAGCCTGCCATCAGTAACACACTACGCCGCCAGGGACTCAAATCCTGCAGTGCCAGATGTGTCCCCCTGCTTAAGTACATGTCAGTACATGCCAGTACATGTCCAGGCCCGTCTGAAGTTTGCTAGAGAGCATCTGGATGATCCAGAAGAAGATTGGGAGAATGTGATATGGTCAGATGAAAACAAAATATAACTTTTTGGTAAAAACTCAACTCGTCGTGTTTGGAGGACAAAGAATGCTGATTTGCATCCAAAGAACACCATACAGGGACCAGGACTACTGATCCGTGTAAAGGAAAGAATGAATGGGGCCATGTATCGTGAGATTTTGAGTGAAACCTCCTTCCATCAGCAAGGGCATTGAAGATGAAACGTGGCTGGGTCTTTCAGCATGACTATGATCCCAAACACACCGCCTGGGCAACGAAGGAGTGGCTTCGTAAGAAGCATTTCAAGGTCCTGGAGTGGCCTAGCCAGTCTCCAGATCTCAACCACATAGAAAATCTTTGGAGGGAGTTAAAAGTCCGTGTTGCCCAGCAACAGCCCCAAAACATCACTGTTCTAGAGGAGATCTGCATGGAGGAATGGGCCAAAATACCAGCAACAGTGTGTGAAAACCTTGTGAAGACTCACAGAAAACGTTTGACCTCTGTCATTGCCAACAAAGGGTATATAACAAAGTATTGAGATAAACTTTTGTTATTGACCAAATACTTATTTTCCACCATAATTTGCAAATAAATTCATTTAAAAATCCTACAATGTGATTTTCTAGATTTATTTTCTCATTTTGTCTGTCATAGTTGAAGTGTACCTATGATGAACATTACAGGCCTCTCTCATCTTTTTAAGTGGGAGAACTTGCACAATTGGTGGCTTACTAAATACTTATTTGCCCCACTGTATGTACCTAAATGTTTAATATCCATAATTTTTATGATTATTTATTTGAATTGCACGCCCTCCAATTTCACCAGAAGTTGTCGACAGGTGTCATCGGGACGGTTGGGTTATGGTGGAAACCAAGTCGACCCCAGTTTCATTAAAAGTGTCTTAACAACAGAGAAACTATAATGAAACCTCCCAGGAAACATTCAGGAAACTATAGTAAAACGTTCTTAGAACCTCCCTGCAACCAAAAAAATGTAAGTTCCCAGAACACTTCAATTCTCTGGACGTTATTCTTTTCTTCAGTTTTACCGGTCAGAGAACTTATGGCTTCGTTCCCAGAACCAATGGGAAACCAAAAACGTATGTTCCCACAACCTTCAAGGAACTCAATGCGCTAGCTGGGAAGCTGATGGAATAAGGACAGTTACCATGGCAATTCAAACATTGCAAAAGGGCCTGCACAATATGGCCAAAGGAATAATAAATAAACAAAATGTTTATTATTAGCGGCACCCCTCCCTCATTGGAAATTAATAATATGATTCAATGCAATTGAATGTGTTTATCTGTTCAGCTTTTTGGTCTATGTCTCCTGTACTCCTGTACTCCTGTACTCCTGTACTCCCTGGTCTCCTGTACTCCCTGTTCACCCACGACTGCGTGGCCACGCACGCCTCCAACTCAATCATCAAGTTTGCGGACGACACAACAGTGGTAGGCTTGATTACCAACAACGACGAGACGGCCTACAGGGAGGAGGTGAGGGCCCTCGGAGTGTGGTGTCAGGAAAATAACCTCACACTCAACGTCAACAAAACTAAGGAGATGATTGTGGACTTCAGGAAACAGCAGAGGGAACACCCCCTATCCACATCGATGGAACAGTAGTGGAGAGGGTAGCTAGTTTTACCTCGGCATACACATCACAGACAAACTGAATTGGTCCACTCACACTGACAGCGTCGTGAAGAAGGCGCAGCAGCGCCTATTCAACCTCAGGAGGCTGAAGAAATTCCAATTGTCACCAAAAGCACTCACAAACTTCTACAGATGCACAATCGAGAATCCTGGCGGGCTGTATCACCGCCTGGTGTGCTCCGCCCTCAACCGTTCTCCAGAGGGTAGTGAGGACTGCACAACGCATCACCGGGGGCAAACTACCTGCCCTCCAGGACACCTACACCACCCGTTGTTACAGGAAGGCCATAAAGATCATCAAGGACATCAACCACCCGAACCACTGCCTGTTCACCCCGCTATCATCCAGAAGGCGAGGTCAGTATGCATCAAAGCTGGGACCGAGAGACTGAAAAACAGCTTCTATCTCAAGGCCATCAGACTGTTAAACAGCCACCACTAACAGTGAGTGGCTGCTGCCAACACACTGTCATTGACACTGACCCAACTCCAGCCATTTTAATAATGGGAATTGATGGGAATTATGTAAATATATCACTAGCCACTTTAAACAATGCTACCTTATATAATGTTACTTACCCTACATTATTCATCTCATATGCATATGTATATACTGTACTCTACATCATCGACTGCATCCTTATGTAACACATGTATCACTAGCCACTTTAACTATGCCACTTTGTTTACTTTGTCTACACTCATCTCATATGTATATACTGTACTCGATACCATCTACTGTATGCTGCTCTGTACCATCACTCATTCATATATCCTTATGTACATATTCCTTATCCCCTTACACTGTGTATAAGACAGTAGTTTTGGAATTGTTAGTTAGATTACTTGTTGGTTATCACTGCATTGTCGGAACTAGAAGCACAAGCATTTCGCTACACTCGCATTTAACATCTGCTAACCATGTGTATGTGACAAATAAAATTTGATTTGATTTGTGTATATATAGACTACCAATATTCTCAACTCCGGAGCATTTCATCTTAAGGATCCGTTCCCTATTTTTTTAATTTTTGCCTAAAATGACATACCCAAATCTAACTGCCTGTAGCTCAGGACCTGAAGCAAGGACATGCATATTCTTGATACAATTTGAAAGGAAACTCTTTGTAGTTTGTGGAAATGTTAAATTACTGTCGAAGAATATTACATATTAGATCTGGTAAAAGATCATGTTTTTAAAAACGTGTTTAAAAAAAAATTGTACCATCTTTGAAATGCAAGAGAAAGGCCATAATATATTAATGCCACCCGAGGCGCAACTTAGATTTTGGCCACTATTTTGCAGCAGTGTATTGCAAAGTTATAGACTGATCCGATGAACCATTGAATTTCTGTTCAAAATGTTGTATCAAGACTGCCCAAGTGTGCCTAATTGGTTTATTAATACATTTTCAAGATCATAACTGTGCACTCTCCTCAAACAATAGCATGATATTATTTCACTATAATAGCTAGTGTAAATTGGACAGTAAAGTTAGATTAACAAGAATTTAAGCTTTCTGCAATATGACATATGTCTATGTCCTGGGAAATATTATTGTTACTTACAACCTCATGCTAATCACATTAGCCTACGTTAGCTCAACCCCCTGATCCAATAGAGGTAAAAAAAACTCCCATATTTCCCATGGATGCACTTGTTTTCTCCTTAAAGTCCAATTGTGATAGGCCTACCATAGAAGAAGAAAAAACGGTATAGGCACACTGAGACACACATATTGTACAATATAGACATTTTTTTTTATTTATTTGCAAAATCGGTGGCCATTGGCATACGACAGTTGAAGTGTTAATGGCTCGATTCAATCCGTACCGCGATGGATATGCGCTGTAGCCCGATTTACAATTAAAGGCAACATTACCGCGCCTGCAAGACTGCATTCACAGTAACCACTGCAAATGTCGGCTCAATTGGAAATTACCTCAAATGTCAAGCGTGCTACAACACAGTTCTTCCACGCTACGGCTTGAATCAAGCCCTTAATCTAAGTATGCTATATATAGTATCTTTGACATATGAATGACTGAGTAATGTTTGAAAATACATTTATTTATGGAGTGTATAACATTTTTCATAGATGGGGTAGTGCGTGTAACAGTAGCAGTGGCTTTATAATCTCTTAAATCAAAGCACACCCTCTATGTTCCCGACAAACTCTTTTTTTTCTCCTTTATCTCTTGCAACCACTAGATTTATGATGAGTATACTAAATTACCAGGTTATACTTTATTTGAACAAACATTCCATACAGATATCAAGTGACAGTAACAGAAAAGTGATCATCAGATCTTTACATGTAACACAACCCCATTCTCTGACTGACCACAGACCCAGCAGAGAAGAGGCATTCACAGATCAGGATAAACTGAAAGAGCGTAGGGATGACAGCGTAGGGCGCAGTTCCACACGTAGTCCCAAGGTGTCATGACTTTGTTTCTATCAAATCCATAGTATACAGTTTGTGGTTTATGAGAAATACAGTACAGCCTCATCTGTAGTCGTTTTCCTCTGACAGTGATAGTGATAGTTCGATTTAACAGATGCTGGATTGATCCTGATGCTCAGTAAAGCTGGCTAACATACAGCAGAGGGCATCGTCAACCATTTCCCATACCAACAATACGAAACCATTGACCGTTCGAGGATCACTTGACTTGAACCACTGACAGTGAATGGAACCATACATCACTCCCCATCATCAGTCCAGGACTAAACATGATTCAAATCCCCATCAGGAATCATTCAACAACAACTCATGAATCTGTAAGACTACCAGAGAGTCACACCTTATCCTCAGGTATGTCCCCTCCACACTCCCCGTTCTGCCCCCCACAGGGGAACAAGAACACCCCCTGACCAGACTCCCGGTGAGACATCCCCCCATGGGTCCCTCCACTCCCCACACCCCCCCTCAGTGTTCCCAGTTGGCAGCTAGCAGGACTCCCAGGCAGCAAGGAGGGGGACCTGGAGGCGGCGGAGGCCCAGCAGGTGTAGAGGGCCTCCCCCTCTGGGCAAGCCAGCATGTAGCTCGGACTGGGGCTGGCTGAGGAGGACAGGGTGCGCTGGCTCCCGTTGAGGCAGGCAGGGTTCTTCTGTGAGTGGCCAGACTCAGCCGAGTTCTTTCGTGAGTGGCTGGCGGAATTGAAGTGGGAGGTACGGTAGTAGTAGGCATGCCAGCCTGGGCGTCTCCTATGGTGGCACTGGCATCTGAGGATGGGGAGGTGGGGGAAGGATTAAGTCCAAATTAAAACGCTTTATTGTACATTTAGGGTAAAAGTGGACATTTGAATTTGGCTTCTACATGGCTCAGAACAACAACCACAATGTACAGAACTTTAGACACACAAAGATCTACTACGAATAATACTTGGCCACTCTCAGAGTAAATTGTAATATGAAAGACCAATCTGAAGATGCAGAGGAATTAAGGAGTACAGTAATATGATAGGTAGTAAAGTAATAGACCAACCTGAGGATGCGTATAAATGCCAGTTTGAACTCTCGGCTGTAGCAGGGGTAGATTATGGGGTTGAGACAGGAGTTGAAGTAGCCCAGCCAGAAGATCACCTTGAACAGTGTCTCTGGAGGGCGGAAGTCTGGATTGAAAGACACTGGGGGGGGGACAGGAACAGATAAAGGTTATACATTTTTATATTCCTTTTAAAATAATATTTTCTAAATACATTTAAAAAACAATTATAAAAAAAGAAAGAAAAAACAGTAAAAGCAGGTAAGCTGGTTGTAATATTTGTGGCCATTTTCTGGTGTTCTGTGGTGGACAACTGAGCGTAACACGTCAAAACTGTTACCCAGACATGCTAGAAATGTTTTCACAGCTTGCCATCAATTGCCACTCACTGTTGCACACATGCTTCTCCCGAAGCATTATTGCACATGAGTGGTGGCTCCTCAGGGGAGTAGCATAATCCTCTGTGAATTTCTGAAACATTTAAATAGTGAAACATTCGTTATCCTTTTTAGATCAAACTATACTAAATATATTCACATGAGTTTAGTTCTGACAGAGTAAATAACTCACGGACAACTAGTAAAAGCTCAAACCAAGTTTATTCACCCACTGGGTCAAACAGCTGCAAAAGACAAACACATATTTACACAAGCACATATATTTATACCCTCCTCCTAGGAGGAGTCACCTCTTTGCACGTCTAGATAGCCAACACATCTCTGTTGCTAGTCAGGAACAGAATGTAAACTTCCTGCCTCCCCCCATTGTCTCACTCAGTACTTTCCATACACCTAGTTCTTATCCACCCTCCATTGACCCCAATGTAATCTGAGAGAGCCATGTAAAGTAATGTAAAGTAATGTAAGTGTAAAGCAATGTAAAGTAATCAATAAGTTGTAGTATGGTAACATGAACCAATTTCAAGCTAGAATCCAACACGTCACCAAATAATTGATTCAAACACACTGTTTTGCAATGAAGGTCTACAGTAGCCCCAACAGCACTCTGTAGGGTAGCACCATAGTGTAGCCGGAGGACAGCTAGTTTCCGTCCTCTTCTGGGTACATTGACTTCAATTCAGACTAACATAGTAATTATGACAACTTCCAGAGCATGTACTCCAACCTATCAGAGCTCTTGTGGCATGAACTGACATGCTGTACACCCAATCAAAGGATCAGAGAATGAATCTAGTACTGAAATAATAATCTACAGCTAGCTAGCACTGCAGTGCATAAAATGTCATGAGTAGTCGACTCAGAGTGAGAAAGACAATAGTTGAACAGTTTTGAACAAATCAATTTCTTGAAAAATGAAGCGTGCACGAGAGAGAGCTAGCTATATGTATTTTTTCACATTCCCTTACTTAGCTAGCGAATGCAGCTAGCTAGTTTAGTCTGCTCAAACAGATAGGGATGCTATGTTAGCTAGCTGGCTATGGCTATCCAACACTGGAACTCTTCCAATTCATGGTCATATTTAACTGCTAAGCTCCTTGCTAACTGTACACTGTACTGCATCGTTGTAATGGGTTTACTAACGCATTAGTTCTGGTAGCTATTTTGACTATGATGTTATAATATGATGATAATGATGTAGGCTGTGTGTAGCGATTATGATATGAAGGTTTGGCTCGGAAAGTTTTTTTTTGCCTAGTTAGACAGCTGATGTGTTGTGCACTGAACTCCAGTAGCGAAGGAAAAAGGTGAGGGGAAGGTTTAGATGTGAGAATAAATGACAGAATAGCATACTCGGAGTTGCCCTTATGTTAGGCCCTGATCTGGCTTTTCCATATGGCTATGGGCTACATTAGTTAATTTAGCAGACATGATTTGCTTAGAATTCCGTAGCATTATTTTATATTAATGTATAGTATGAAGAATACAATTGAACATAGCTGAATAAAAAAGAAAGTATATCTTCTCCAAACGATTTTAGGGAGTGTGCACATGTGGCTATTCTGTGTTGAGTGGTTAACAAAGAAACAGATCCTCCCATATGCTTAATTTACAGTTATTTAGGCAACTTTAAATGTGATACAAACATTGGGCAATATGTTTGGACTTTTAATACATTCTAAGGTTGCATGATGCAACTCTAATGATGATTTGAAAAAAGTTGCATGAAAGGCATGAGCTCGGCTTTGTTTTCTTTGCGCAGGCTGCACACACTTCATCAGTCTCTCATTCACAATTTGATAAGCATTGATAATGCCTCAAATTTCCCGGCGGCATCCCCTTAGTGTGACCGTAATGCACCCTAAAAAAATCCATTCCTTTGGCGGGCAGTGGCCGTTGTGCCCTTGGGCTGAATATAATAATTATAATTCCCTTCTCCCGAAGCACGTCTAACTCACATGGCTCTCTCAGATAGCTCAAATCGTATTAGCCAATGCCTGTCATGTAATCAGGTCTTTCTCACAGGCTACAAGTGAAGACAGACACATCCTTATCCAATTCTGAGGTGCATATTGAAGATATTGGAAGAGATGAGCAGGCCTAACGAACAGCAAAAGCACTAGCCTATGTCATTCTACTATCCCCCATAGTGCAAAAGTTTATCTATTCAATAAATAAATATTCCAAATGTAGTCTGGGACAGTTGTGGGATGCGATAGATCCCAAATTAATACAACCACTAGCATCAAAAAAACGTTTTTAAGCAATGAGGTTGACGTAACAGATCAAAACATTTAGCTTAACATGTCGATAAACTATTAGGATATTTCTTCACATTATGAGTTCAGCAATGCGCACAAGGCTGTATGTGCAAATGTTCCAAAATGGGAAAACACCATTCTCAAAAGTGACCGCAAATGTGATTATGCATGTAATGCTTTTAATATAAATGTGCATTATTATGGTGAAAATGATCTTCCCCTAACTTAAAACTTGTGCGCTGCCCATGTATGCCAGTTAGGCTCTACACTCATTGTAAAGCAGATTAATATGCTTACTTTTAAGAAGCTATTTGGCCACTTTAGTGATGCTAACCTTATCAAACATATAAGCCTATGGGCTAGGCTACAGGAGGTGTGTTACTATGATTTTGAAAAAGTCGCAAAAAAAGGCATGCACTGTTTCTTGCCTTACTGCACACAAGATGGGCATCATTGACAAGTGATAATACATAATTCACAAGTGATAGGCTAATTTTGTCATCCATCAGATTATCCTTGATTTAATCTTGTCTTTACATATATTATTTAGTATATGTGTGAAATGTGTTTTGATTTAGAAAGGTCCATGATAATAGTCCAGTCTCAAAACAGTGGCACGGGGAAAAAACACGTAATCTACTGTATGCACTTAAATAGCGAATGGAAGATGTTTTTCCCTTGGTTCATTTTCATGCCATCCAGGTTGGATATACTCCGGTTGTAAAGAGAAGCAATGTGCTTAATATTAGGAAAGTTGAGAAATAAATATAGTAGGCCTAGCCTATAGAAAGCGGATGCTATCCTCCTATTCTTAATAGAGGTCATCAAAACTCACGCAATTGCATAGCCTATAGATTGTTGCGCTTCATGAGCTCATGGGCTCTCATGAAGTATTTGATTAGATTTCAGAACACATTTGCAATTACGTCAGAGTGATTACAGGGACAATAGAGTGCTGAGTACAAGGCAGTTAGCAGGTTTGGTAGGCTACTAATTACCATCAGCAGCATCAGAGCATGGACAAGCCTAGTCACCATGTGGAATTTGACTGCGGTCAGCTGTAACAACAAAATGTGGAAAAAGTCAAATGGTGTGAATACTTTCTGAAGGCACTGTACATGTAAACAGGAGTAATAGTGACCAGCAGCAAGATAAAGAGATAGGTACTAATGGCAATCAATGAACAGCAGCATAGTGGTAGTAATAAATCGAATCAATAATCATTTTAGTAGCGGGTGTGAGGGGGAGCAGTATTTGTTAGCCATTTAACAGTCTTATGGCCAGGGGAAAGAAGCTGTTTAGGAGTTTTGGTCTGAGCCTTAATGCACCAGTACCATCTGCTGGACAGGGGCATGGAGAACAGTCCATGTCTCCGGTGGATGAAGTCTTTGGCAACGTTTCGTGGCCTTTCTCTGATGCTGTCTGGCATGTAGATGGGAGCTCACTCCCAGTGATCCACTGGGCCATCTGCACCACCACCCTCTGTCGGGCCTTCCAGTCGAAGGCGGTGCAGTTGCCATAACATACACAGCGCAGCTGTAAAAGTTCCTAAGGATCTGAGGGGCCATGCCAAATTGTTTCAGCCTCTTGAGACAGAAGAGGCACTACCATGCCTTTATGACTGTGCTGGTGTGAGAGTAAGTCCTCAGTGTTGTGGACACAGAGGAACATGAAGCTGTCTTAACCTCTTAAACCATCCCTCAAATCCTTTCAAATAATGTGTCAAATAAGCCCTAGGCCTAAAGTATCGGCAACAAACGTGAGCTAGTAGACAAACTTGAGAGTTGGAAATTAGCTGGTCACTTTGCTCAAAACGTTATAATTGTGGGGCAGCTAAAACCATGATTTAGTCAAACAGTAGCATCCTGATCCTGCATGAAAGTGTTTGCCCTGCCCCTGTTTGTCCATGTGTGCTCTGAGTAGCCTAGATGGAGAGAAGGGCAGGTAAAGAAAAATGCATACTTAATGCGCAAATTTCCTAATTCAATCACACACAAAAAAAACAGTTGCCTGTTTTGGTTTCGAGTTTCCCTTTCCACAGTTATTAGCCCCAAGTGAATTAGCCTATTGATATTTGTGCACAACGGGTCAGAGTCAGGCAGGTACAGAACAGCAGGACAGGCTCGGGGTCAGGGCAGGCAGAATGGTCAGAACCGGGGAAACAGAACATGCGAAAGCAGGGAGAGGGGAAACACACTGGTAAGACCTGACCAGACAAACTGGCAACAGGCAAACGGAGAACACAGGTATAAATATACTGGGGATAATGAGAAAGATAGGTGACACCTGGAGAGGGGTGGAGAAAAGCACAAAGACAGGTGAAACAGATCAGGGTGTGACACAATGGCCTAATTGTCAACCCAAAATGTACTGGTTTAGATGTTGCACTTCAAAATTTCTTTATCATGCATTCCTGCTTGGAAATGTTAGATGAAACAACTTATTTCTTGAATCATACCATACCAATAGCACTGTGAATGACTTTACATTTACAAAACAAGGTGCTATCTAGAACCTAAAATGGTTCTTTGTCTGTCCCCATAAAATAACACTTTTTGGTTCCAGTTAGAACCTTTTTGGATTCCATTTAGAAACCTTTCCACAGAGGGTTCTACATGGAACACAAAAGGCTTATCTTATGGGGACAGCCGAAGAACCCTTTTTTCTAAGAGTGTGTAACATTATTACAAACATTTTCTATTGTGTGACGCTGTGACAAAATGTTGGTGTAACCGAATCATGGGCTGGTGCCACCATCTGAAAATGTTAATGGGACCAGTGCCACCAGAGGAAAAAGTTAGTCTGGAGCCCACATATACAGTTTAATGGATGACATGGGTTCATGTTAGGCCAATCATAACATTGCATTTTTTAAATAAATAAGTGCCATGATATCATGGGAAAAAGGCCTATGGGAGTTTTTTAAATGCTCTGGAATTGAGAATATTAGTATATCTAAAAGACCAAAAAACTGCACAGATGAACACCTTTTTGATTTGCAGGAGAGTAGAATTGTATTGAATGAAATGATTTGTTTCCAATTATACTTACCACTCCACCCCGTAAGGTTGGGGTACTGCTTGATTTTCATTTATCCTGACAATAACCCCACACTAGTCCCAGGTATGTGACTAGCAGCCCTGGCTGGTGGACATCGTCCTAGCCACTTGGAACAGACACAACAGCACTACGAGGGCGTGGGATGACCCAACATTCCGATGAAAGACAGATGCGTTCCGGACGAGATGCAACTCTTCAAAAATAGTAATTGGTATGTGCCCTAATAAACGTCTTAGCCTTGCTCTTGGACCCAGTCATGCCTACCAGGGGTGGCTCTCTCTGCCCAAAGAGTGCTTTCCACTTGAGATAGCAAATCTGCAGTCTCAAGTTGATGTCAGTACCAGTACACTAAACCTAGAAGATTCCAGCACTGGTGGGAAGGAAACAGATAGAAATAGAATGGGAGAGGGATTAAGGGATAGGAGAGAGAGGGTGTGGGAGAAGAAGTGCGAAAGAGAGACCACATGCATTTCCTTACTAAATAGCATGGATTCTCATCCAACACTTTTTTATGTAAGCTAATGAGTGCAGCTGGTCTGTGCTATGTTGTGTCACACTCCCCACTGTGCACTGGCGTGCTACAGACGACTATATTGGTCCGCTAATACAGGACTAGTAAAGGCCCAGTGCACTACTTTTGTGCAATTGTTTTATATGTATATTTTTCAATAAAAACATTTATTCCGATTTTTCAGGCAGTGCTGCAGCCCCCTAAGCACCCATATTTCACACGGCTATGCGCAAGGAGCTACGCCTTAGGAATGATAACACTGAGTTATGAATCACAAACTGGAAGGTATGGAATAGCTGTGCTGTGTATTTCTGTGTGTGTGAACATGTGTGTTTGTATGTAAAGCCACACTTGGTCTCTAAAGAGAAGAATGGCCCAAATTAGTAACACATTCCTGGCGAGATTGTGGATGCTCTATAATCCCAGGCAATCGTGAGTGAAATTACCTCTGTTAGGACATAATATCTGCCAGGCCAGATGGAGACCTCTGCTCCTAGAGAAATATTTAGGGTAGCCTCTTCCAGGACAGCACACTCTAAAACAAATCATCTAGTTGTTTCAACTAATTATTATTAAGTAACTGGTTCCACAGCCTTTTTATGTTAACTCAATTTATCGGGCAATGTGTTCCCTGAACAATATAACATTGCTGGCCCAAACATACAAGTATGTTTGCTCAACTTGTATCATATGTTCATTCAACTTAAATTATTATTTGGGCATCTTAAGAAAAAAGGCAACTGGCTACACACAACAATGGCACTTTTAACATACAATGTTTTCAACACTCAGCACCAGTCAAATGTTTGGACACCTATTCATTCCAGGGTTTTTATGTATTTTTTCCTATTTTCTACATTGTAGAATAATAGTGAAGACATCAAAACTATGAAACAACACATGGAATCATGTAGCAACCAAAAAGCAACCAAAAAAGTGTTAAACATATTTTACATTTGAGATTCTTCAAACTAGCTACCCTTTACCTTGATGACAGCTTTGCACACTCTTGGCATTCTCTCAACCAGCTTCATGAATTAGTCACCTGGAATGCATCTCAATTAAGCCCTATTTGGTAAAACACCAGTCCATACTATGATAAATTAATAAGCATGAAAAACCCAGTAGCGTTGCAGTTCTTGACACAAACTGGTGCGCCTGGCACCTACTACCATACTCCATTCAAAGGCATTTCAATCTTTTGTCTTGCCCATTAACCCTCCGAATGGCACACATACACAATCCACATCTCAACTGTCTCAAGGCTTACAAATCCTTCTTTAACCTGTCTCATTCTGATTGAAGTGGATTTAACAAGTGACATCAATAATGGATCATAGCTTTCACCTGGATTCAACTTTCCATGTCATTGAAAGAAAAGGTGTTCTTAATGTTTTGTTTAATCAGTTTATTGTCAACATGTGTCATATGTAAGTTGAAAACGTTGTATGTTAAAAGCACTTTGTGTGAATATGTGTGTAACTAGTTCCACAGCCTAGAAAATATTAATTTCTAGTTAAACATATGAGACAATTCCAGCAAACACATTTGATGTTTTCTCAAGTTGGAACTAAGTTTGGGCACAAATTGTTTTGAGTTCAGGTAACACTTGGACCAAAAAGTTTAGTAAAAAAATCAATGGCTGTGGAACCGCTTACTTAATAATAATTAGTTCAAACGACTAGATATTTTTTACAGTGCAATATCAAGGCAAAGGGCATCTGTTAGTGGTAACACTTGTCTTTGAACTACAACTGAGTGAAGCATTTAGAGTATATAGTTACAGAAAATTCTACAAAGCTATGAAAAAATAAGCAGGTGGTTTATAGATTGTGTTACCAAACATTTAAGGATCGGACCCATTTTTTCAATTTTCGCCTAAAATGATATACCCAAATCTAACTGCCTCTAGCTCAGGACCTGAAGCAAGGATACACATATTCTTGATACCATTTGAAAGAAAGTGCAAGTCTTTGAAGTGCAAGAGAAAGGACATAATGTATTATTCCAGCCTTGGTACGATTTTGATTTTGGCCACTAGATGGCAGCAGTGCAGGTGCAAAGTTTTAGACTGAGCCAATGAACCATTGCATTTCTGTTCAAAATGTTGTTTTAAGACTGCCCAAATGTGTCTAATTGGTTTATTAATAACTTTTCAAGTTCAAAACTGTGCACTCTCTTCAAACAATAGCATATTATTTCACTGTAATAGCTACTGTATAGCTACTGTAGGATCTGGACTCTGAGAAAGTGTACTGTGGTAGGACCCAATTCATATTTTACCCCAGACTGGACCCTAATCAAGGGAATCCAGTCCAACTTTTACCCCAGATCCAACTTTGGGCCCAGACATAATGTCGGTTTCCATAGTACTGTATGCTCCCAGTCCCAGATACATGGCATCCACTAGACAATTAACTCTGAGTGGTATTAATCTGCCTGTCTGGAAGCAGGGCTCCTGGGAGCAGGAGAGAGATGAGGAGAGATATTAAATCCCAACCTATTCTGCATCTCAAGCAGTCCTACTCTGCATCAATTCTAGGTTACATAATACCATTTAGGGTTGATGTCTAGGGGAGAAAATAGCATGTGAAAATACCAACCACTAAGCACTGGGTCATTCATCTACTGTACAGGAGGCCAAGACACGTACAGATAACATTATCCCTCTCGCTCTCTCCCCCATCTCTCTTTCTCACTCTCAATCTCAGTCTGTCAGACCAAAACACACAATACTTTAATTGCAAATGCATTGTGCCACCTGCGACTCAAGCCTCACTGTAAACACTGCAGCCATGTCTTCCTTGCCACACAGAGAGAATTGCTGGTGGCTGGTCTATCTCTTCCTCTCATTCTCTCCAGCCCTCTCTCTCTGCGCCACCTTGGCCTAAGCTAAAGATTTTGTGCCAAATGAAAGGAGCAGTGTACTGGGACTGAGAGGGGGACCAGTGTGTACTGGGAAGCTTTGCTTCCTGCACAGAGCCTCAGAGGGGCCGTAAAGCTGGCATTTGCCCGGGCCAACACAGCTGTGTGCCTGTCTGCCTCTCCCTCAGGACTGGGCCCTACACACAGAGAGAGGCCCCTGGGGGCCATGACCATGGGTCAGTGCCTGGACCAATACACACAGCCACTGTGTAAACCCAACACACACACACACACAATACAGTCAACCATGCATGCATGTATGCGAGTGCACACACACACACACAGGCATACGCACATACATGCACACACACACACACACACAAATACACAGCCCACATATTCCATACTTCCTGTCTGTGATTTTCAACTCAGTGTTTTCATTCCTAAGGCGTAGCTCCTAGCGTCCACTCTCACCTCATTAGCCTATGAGATTCCCTCTCACCTGTGATGCTTGACGGTAACAGGAGTGAGTGCACAGTGGGGAGTTTGACACAACAGAACACAAACCAGTTGCACACTCATTAGCTTATATAATAAAAGTGTTTGAGAATCCATGCTAATCTTGCTGTCCAGCTAGGTGTTGGAATGCATAGAAAATTAAATATTTGTAATTGATGAATCCAGGTTTCAGGAATTTGTGATCTTTAGCTTTAAAGGAAAATTCACCCTGGCTCTGCCACTGCACATAGTCATTACTAAATTAACAACATTGTATTTTTTATCATAAATAAAAATGACCCAAACCACAAGTTGGAAAGAGTGCATTTTAATTTAACTGGTAGAATCAGGAAGTTTTGACTTTCTGTGTATTCACCTGCTCATAGTGAACCACAAAGTCTGGCATTCATAGCGAATCCAAATACCGCCCCACTAGGTAGATGTGGTGTAACCACAATCTTAGATTTATATGGCATTGTTTACTTCAAACGAACAACACACACAAATCTCAGAATTTCTCTAGGCAATATATTTTTTTAAACATTTGTTTTTCATTAACGTTTGTCATAATGTCTGTGTGATGTTCTGTGCCTGGCTGTGCTAATTACAAACAAGTGCAAAAGGAGTTATCATTCACCATTCTACCGAGCTGATATTTCCCATGATGCTGCCCGTAGAACTGAATGAGTCCCCCCTAAATAAGGCAGCAGCTAATTCAAAATTGGCTATATTGTACAAATTCATTTAAAAAAAATAGCTTTTTGGTCTTAATTTAAGGTTAGGCGTTATGGTTAGGGTGGTTAAGGTTATGTTAAAAATCTGATGTGTTGTCTTTGTGGCTGTGCTAACTAGTGACCACTATGCAGAGCGGGGTCCAGAACAGGATTCATGACTAAAAAAAGCTAACCGGCTTGCTGCTATCAAGAATTATGCTTACAGTGACTAAAGATGATCAAAGGGACTTTTAATCTGAACTGATGAGGAATCCATTTCGACGCCAGCTGAGAAGTGATGCGAAACCATCTATTTTTTTCTTTCATAACAAAATGAAAGATTTTCTATTAGATGTAACCTAACGTTAGCTAGCCTAGCTGGACCAACTAGATACAGTCCTGTATTGAACTCTGAAAGACGTCAACAAAAACATATAGCGGTCTTTTGGATGCACACTGTCAATCAATTTCGCCAATGCTAACTTCAGCAGAGTAAACATTTTTTGTTTGTTCATTCTAACGTTAGCTCACATAAGCTAGCTAATGTTAGCAAATAAGAGTAGCGCAAACTGGTAGTCATCTATTCCACTCTTACCTTGAAAACACTGCTACTAAAAATAGAATAGCCGAGAAAGCTAACTCACTCTCTGTTTGTGTGTTGGTAGCAATGAGGAATTTGTTTAAATCGTCTATGATTGGTTAGTTGGTTCTCAGTTGGCTAGCAATCTTGCTAACAGCAAGCTGGCAATATTGAAATGTCCATCTTCGGTGTGCTAAGCTAGCCAGTCGAATAGAGATCAATTGGTTCAATTGTATATTGTTGTGTATTTTGTTGTAGGTCATACAGAAGAATCTTATTCCATCAGAATGTGCTTCCAACCCCTAGCTCTGCACAAGGTGAAGAAGGTAAGTTGGCAAAAATATGTATGACCTGACAGCTAACAGAGCTCCAGACCATGTCATCAATTTAGTCTACCCCCTTTTCTCTTTGTAAAACTTGGTTTACCTGGAGTCCTTCCACAGTGCCCTGCTGAAATATACCCTAAAGCAGTTGTATTTTAGGTACACACGCATGAGGGAGTGGACACAACTTGCCATTATGGAGCACAACAACATTGTGGGACAAAAACCGGAAAGGGATACTGAAAGGTATGGCATCAAGACTACAACAGTAAAGACACAACCACCTCATTCTTCTTCTCTGCAGATTCTCAAAACACAATACAAAGACATGTCTACAAAAGTCCCACTGCTAAGGGCTACTGATCGGTCAATGAGCTGAGGGAGGTTTACAGACAGGTATTTGAGATAAGGATGAGGGAGGTTTAGGTTGTGCAGGATTGTGTTTAAAGACATATATTGTTGTGTATTAGAGCGATTGAGAGGTGACATTTTTTACATACTGTGCTTGATTTTAACAAACCTAACGCAAAGGTAAATCATAGTGCTGATGGTAGTGTTATATTTGTGATATTTTCACAACCAAAATGATGGGTGCAGTAGCTGTCAGTGACTGGGTTTTGATGAATAAACAAGTTGTGGGTGTGTCGTGGCTTGGCTCCTCACTGACCTTTCAGAACATGCTCCATGGCTAAAAATGTGGTTTCTTCAAGTTGAGTATTTAGTCTTTTATGTATTGCATTGTCATCAACTCTAATTTGAATGTTAGTCCATTATAGCCAAGTTGGTTAAATAACCTGCCCAATATTTAGACATTTTTTACAGTCCACAATGTTACAATTGCATTGCTTCAATATGGAAATACATTGTTAAGGCCTACTGTAAATTGCATTCTAGACATGGACATGCCAAATAATAATAATAAATAATATGTAGTCTATAAACAAGATTAAATTCACTTGGCAATTGATAAGGTCTAAAAAGACTGCTGGAGCATTTGAGGTAGATACTGTGTGTACCTGTAGGCGGATATTAGGAGAAAGTGACTGGTAGCAGGATTCATAATAATAATAGTAAACAGTACGGCAGCAGCATAAGTAATGGGTGGATGTGTTGTGTGGGTGGGTGGGTGGGTGGGTGCCATCGTGACAGTGTTGGCATGATAGGCAGATATACAGTACATGTAAACAGGGATGAAAAGTGACTGGTAGCAGGGATATATAAATACTTACAGTAATAAACTAGTGGTAATATATACAATGCCTTCAGAAAGTATTCATACTCCTTGACTTATTCCACATTTTGTTGTGTTATAGCCTGAATTCAAAATAGAAAAAATATTTTACAAATCTTTCACCCATCTCCAGGCAATACCCCATGATTCCAAAGTGAAAACATGTTTTTAAACATTGAAATATATATATATATATTTATATATCTGTATAGAATAAAAAAATATTCCAAAACATTCATCCTGTTTTCAATAAGGCACTAAAGTAAAGCTGCAAAAAATGTTGCAAAGAAATTAACTTTATGTCCAGAACACAGAGCGTTATGTTTGGGGCAAATCCAACACATCACTGAGTACCACTCTTCATATTTTCAAGCATGTTGGTGGCTGCATCATGTTATGGGTATGCTTGTCATCAGCAAGGACTAGGGAGTTTTCTTTGTATAAAAATAAATGGAATAGAGCTAAGCACAAGCAAAATTCTAGAAGAAAATCTGGTTCAGTCTGCTTTCAAACAGACACTGGAAGACAATTTCACCTTTCAGCAGGACAATGACTTAAAACACAAGGCCAAATATACACTGGAGTTGCTTAGCAAGACAACATTGAATGTTCCTGAGTGCCTAGTTACAGTTCTGACTTAAATTGGCTTGAATCTATGGCAAGACTTGAAAATGAGCAATGATCAACAACCAACTTAACAGAGCTTGCAGATTTTTTAAAATATAGTGTGAAAATATTGTACAGAGCTAAAGAGTTAATTGGCTGAGGTGGAAGAACCTGCCAGAGGACAACAGTCTACAGCACTTCACCAATATGGGCTTTATGGGAGAGTGGTCAGACGAAAGCCACTCTCGAGAAAAAGGCCCTTGACAACACAACTGGTGTTTGTAAAAAGGCATGTAAAAGACTGAGAGCATAAGGCAAAATAATCTGTGGTCTGCTGAGACAAAAATGTAACTCTTTGGCCTGACTCATCACCCATCTAACACCATCCCTACCATGAAGGATGGTGGTGGCAGCATCATGCTATGGGGAAACATTTAAGTGGTAAGGATAGAGGGAACAATTAATGGAGCCAAATACAGGAAAATACTTGACGTTTGCTCTGGTCCAAAGTTAAACCAACTCTCAAGTTCAAAGACTTTCAAAGTTAGAAGCCTTTCCTCTGTAGGTTTAATTATGTGGGCATAATTCTGATAATTCATGTCATATCAAGATGCCCAGGGCTTCAAGGCAAGCTTCCTCCATTCTCTCTCCTCACCCGCAAAATTTCAGTTGCATCTCACGCACTACACTGTGACTATATTCTATCCGCATAATGTTTATACAGCCCGTCATATATATATGTACTGAACAAAAATATAAACGCAACATATAAAGTGTTGGTCCCATGTTTCATGAGCTGAAACAAAATATTCAGGAATTCTCCATATGCACAAGAAGTGTATTTCTCTCAAACGATGTGCTCAAATTACTTTACATGTCCTTTGCCAAGATAATCCATCCACCTGAGAGGTGTGGAATATCAAGCATCTGATTAAACAGCATAATCATCACATAGGTGCACCTTGTGTTGTGAACAATAAAAAGCCACTCTATAATGTGCCGTTTTGTCACACAACACAATGTCACAGATGTCTCAAGTTTTGAGGGAGCATGCAATTGGACAGAGCTGTGAGGGAGCGTGCAATCCACCAGAGCTTTTGCCAGATATTTTAATGTGTATTTCTCTAACATAACCTCCAATGACTTTTTTGAGAATTTGGCAGTATGTTCAACCTGCCTCACAACCGCAGACCACGTGTATGGCGTCGAGTGAACAAGCGTGTGCTGATGTCAATGTTGCCCCATGGTGCCGGTGGGGTTATGGTAAGGGCATGCAAAAACTACAGACAACATACACAAATGCATTTTATCGATGGCAATTTTAATGCGCAAACATAACGTGACAATATCCCGAGGTCCATCTGTGTATCTGTGACCAACAGATGCATATCTGTATTCCCAGTCATGTGTAATCCATAGATTAAGTCCTAATGAATTTATTTCAATTGACTGATTTCTACATATGAACTGTAACTCAGTAAAATAAATGAAATTGCTGCATGTTGCGTTTATATTTTTGTTCGTATATATATATAAATATATTTATCCTCCGGACTCCGACATTGCCTGTCCTAGAATTACATGATTTTACTTTTAGATTTGTGTTTATTGCTGCGCATTTTTAGATATTACTGCACTGTTGGAGCTAGGAACGCAATCATTTCGCTACACCCACAATAACATCTGCTAAACATGTGAATGCGACCAATTTGATTTGTTTTGACTGGCAGCACAGTTTGTTTCTTTCATAATGATTAAACCATGCTGTTACGGTAAAATACAATGTGCTCTTAATGACTTTCCTATACAGATTAAATCGCTCACCCACTCCAAAGCAAGCTTCTCTATCCACACGGATACTGGTGAAGTAATTTAATGTCAAGCTATGTGTTACAAACAACTTTAATTTAAGAGGTTTAAAAATGAACGGAGAGGGGGGTGGTTCGACACGGTTCAGATACTTATTTAGCTGGTGGAACAGTGGAATGGAAATAAAAAAAATTATAGTTCCATTCAGAAAGAAACGATTGGAAAATGATTTATGTTCCAACCCCCTGTTGGTGCCACTCGTTTTTTCCTGTTAACGTAACGACCGCTGAAACGTTTGTAATGGCCTGGCAAACAGTGGAATACATTGGCTTTCCATTGCATCTATAAAAACACCAATGCTGTGTCAGGGATTTAACGCACCGTCTCGACAGTTTCATCACAAGAAAGAGATGAAATAACTTTCCTTTCACGGGTGTTGATTTTTTTTGTGTACAATTGAAAAAAAGTCTGATTTAATATAGTTGATAAATGTACAAATTAGATTCGCTGAAGTGAACGCAACTTCCTGAAAATGAACCCTTGGATTGCGGTGATATGTCTAATCTCACAAACGATATGTACAGATAGGTGTAATTTAGAGACAAGGATTTTGATATGAAATCACATGGTTATACTTCGCTTGATACACTTGTTGAATTATGCAAGTGAACATGACAACAGTAATGAATAATTAATGATGCAGTCTAGACACCACAGTTGAGCGCAGATAGGCCTAGAGAGAGCGCAGTTGTAAAACCCTGTTCTACCCTTATTAGATTAATGTATGCAAACACACACAGCTGTAACGGATGTCGTCTTGGAGATAGAGAGGAGGACCAAGGTGCAGCGTGGTAAGTGTTCATGTCTTTTTAATAAACAAACTGAACATTGGAACAAAACAATAAACGATGTGAACAAAACGAAACAGTAACATGTGGCCCAAACAAGCACCCACAAACCAAAAGTAAAACCCAGGCTACCTAAGTATGATTCTCAATCATTCTCAACCATACTGCCGAACTCAAAAACAAACATAGAAAAACAAACAGACTGCCCACCCCAACTCACGTCCTGACCATACTAACACAAAAACAAAGGAACTAAGGTCAGAACGTGACACCAGCACATTATTTTCTGATAAAAAAAATACCTGATATTAAGATAATTTTCATATAAGAAAAAAATTTACAATAAATTGAATACCTGGATTTCCACAAATGCCTGAACTCAATTAAACTTTTAATTTGGCACACAGAAACTAGAGGCCATGAGTAACTGGGTCAAAAAGAATGGTAGAGATTGGCCTATAGGTGGCGATATTATAGCAGTCTCACTTAAACCCTCATATCTGCGGCCCCATTTGACCTAGACTTTGTAAGTAGGTGTCTTTCTTACTTTATGCTGAACACATATGCATCAATGAACCATATGGTCTGCCAGGATAGATTTTCCTTTTGGAAAACCTATTATCATGAAACATAACAACAGATAACGCAACATTTGGTTTGTAGGCCCATAGTACAGCTCTTAATTGACCGTTTTAGAAAATCTAAGGGATTAGTTAAGAGAGTTATAATGGCCGAGTTGTAAATCCACTTCACAATGGCCTATCAACTTGAAACTTTTTAGGGTCATCAAAGACAGTACCATGATGAGACATGACATTCCCCCCTGCCACTGCATATGATCATGACAATATTAACAATGTTACATTTTTGTCATAAACATAACAATTATCCACACTACAAGCGCAGAGCGAGAACAGACTGCCTGTGTATTTTTATACTCATAATAAACCACAAAGTTCAGCATTGATAGCAATGCAGATACCGCCCTGCTAGGTAGATGAGGCGTGCCCACAAACTTGGATTTAGATAGCATTGTTTACTTCGGCTGAACAACACACAGTAATCTCAGAGTTTCTCTAGGGATTTTTTAAATTTTATTTTTACATTTATTTTAATGTTTCTCATCATGCCTGTGTGCTGTTCTTTGCCTGGCTGTGTTAATTTCAAACAAGTGCAAAAAGGAGTTATCTTTCACCGTTCTACATACCAGAGATTTACCCCGATGTGACCAAAGATTACTAGAGGGATTTTCAGGCTGAACTGATGGAGAATCCATTTTAATGCCAGCTGAGAAGAGATACCATACATTTTTTTCTTCACAATAAAACAGAAGATTTGCTATTAGAGATAACCTAACGTTAGCTAGCTTGCTAGCCTAGCTGGACTAAGTTACCTTGCTTAAAGTCCCGAGTGGAACTCTGAAAGTCTTTGGGATACAGACTGTCAATCAATTTCGCTTATGTCATGGTCACTTATAGTCTGGTAGATACCTTCAGCATAGCAAACATATTTGTTTGTTCTATCTTTGACAAATATTAGCTAACGTAAGCTAGCTAACATTAGCAAATAAGAGTAGCTCAATGTGGTAGCCATCTATTCGACTCTTGTCTGAAAATCACACCATTACTGAAACATATATTTGCCG
Source organism: Oncorhynchus keta (assembly GCF_023373465.1). NCBI lineage: Eukaryota > Metazoa > Chordata > Actinopteri > Salmoniformes > Salmonidae > Oncorhynchus > Oncorhynchus keta. Next base: position 45,661,202 of record NC_068424.1, read on the forward strand.
ATACAGCTAACTCAGTCTGTTTGTTGGTAGCAATAATGAATGTATATAAGTCATCTATGGTTGGTTAGTTATCAGCTGGCTAGCAATCCTACTGACAATTTAGTGATGCTAGCTAGCTAAAAGCATGGTGACAACATTGAAATTTCCATGTTAGGTGTGCTAAGGTAGCCAAATAGAGATCAATTGGTTAAATTGTGTATTTTGTTGTAGGCGGTACAGAATCCACCAGCATGTGCTTCCAACCCCTAGCTCTGCACAAGGTGAAGGTAAATTGGCAAAAATATTTGCAAGCTCTATTTACAGTAAGCATAGTATTAACATGAATTGGCTAGTGTTTGTACTGGTTTGTGTCTGTGTTATGAGGTTCCAAGTGGTTAGAGGTAGCCTGTGGATCACAATGTGCTTTCCAGACCATGTAATCAATTTAGTCTACCCCTTTTTCTCTTTTTACATTTTCTCCTCGTAAAAATACACAAGCATGAGCGAGCGGACACACCTTGTAGTTGTGGGTCAGAAACCAGCAAGGGACACTGAAAGGTATAACATCAAGACTACAACAGTTTTGACACAACCACCTAATTCTTCTCTCTGCAGTCTCAAAACATACACTACCGAATCACTTAGAAATGTCCTTGTTTTTGAAAGAAAATCACATTTATTGTCCATTAAAATAACATCAAATTGATCAGAAATACAGTGTCGACATTGTTCATGTTGTAAATGACTATTGTAGCTGGAAACGGCTGATTTATTTAATGGAATATCTACATAGGCGTACAGAGGCCCATTGTCCGCAACCATCACTCCTGTGTTCCAATGGCATGTTGTGTTGGTTAATCCAAGGTTATTATTTTAAAAGGCTATTTGATCATTAGAAAACCTTTTTGCAATGATGTTAGCATAGCTGAAAACTGGTGTTCTGTTTAAAGAAGCAATAAAACTGGCCTTCTTTAGACTATTTGAGTATCTGGAGCATCAGCATTTGTGGGTTCGATTACAGGCTCAAGATGGCCAGAAGCAAAGCACTTTCTTCTGAAACTCGTCAGTCTATTCTTGTTCTGAGAAATGAAGACTATTCCATACGAAAAATTGCCAATGTACTGAAGATCTCGTACAACGCTGTGTACAACTCCTTTCACAGAACAGCTCAAAGTGGCTCTAACCAGAATAGAAAGAGGACTGGGAGGCCCCGGTGCACAACTGAGCAAGAGGACAAGTACATTAGTGTCTAGTTTGAGAAACACGCCTCACAAGTCACAGCTTCTTTAAATAGTACCTGCAAAACACCAGTTTCAATGTGAAGAGGCGACTCTGGGATGCTGGCCTTCTTGGCAGAGTTGCAAAGAAGAAGCAATATCTCAGACTGGCCAATAAAAATTAAAGATTAAGATGGGCAAAATAACACAGACACTGGACAGAGGAACTCTGCCTAGAAGCCCAGCATCCCGGAGTCGCCTCTTCACGGTTGACATTGAGACTGGTGTTTACAGGTACTATTTATTGGTCATTTACAACATTGACAATGTCTACATTGTATTTCTGATCAATTTGATGTTATTTTAATGGACAAAATGTGCTTTTCTTTCAAAAAACAAGGACATTTCTAAGTGACCCCAAACTTTTGAACAGTAGTGTAATACAAAGACGTGTACAGAAATCCCCAGCCAAGGGTTACTATTGATAAGAATGGTCTTTCAAAGTCAATGAGATGGGTGAGGTTTACAGACAGGTCTTTGAGATGATGAAGGGAGTTTTGGTTGTGCAGGTTTGTGCTTAAAGACAGGAAATGTATTGTTGTATATGATAGTGATTGAGGTGCCATTTCTCCTCAATTTCCCATACACACCAATACATACTGTGTAAGAATTGTCCTCCTAAGACTTTCCACACCTTCTGCATTCCCCCAATTTACTTTGTTGACTGGTTGATGCCTTCACCAACAAAAGACTGTTTCACTATGCTCCTTCCCCAACTGAGTGTAACATTTTAACACCAGAACCATGTCTTTCCATCAGCAAATCTTCTGCAAGAGCTTAAGGAAGTTGGTGGTTAAGAAGGTCTACGAGCCCTGCACTCACCACTTCCTTCAGAGTCTTATCCAGCTGGCCGGTACCGCAGACAGGACAAGACCATTCGCCACAAGCACAAAGAGTCTCAGCTTCCCCTGCCCACCATACCAAACACCATTGCCAGTCTACCGAAGCCAGATAAAGGACAGTGTGGCTGAACATAAGACCAATGCAGAACCACCTTAAAATATATAGGGATATTTTCTATCAAACTTCTACATTTGTCTCCCTTTATGTACCCACAGAAGATATGCAAGTGTGCTGTACAGGGCTCTGTAGCATCAAACAGATGTTAGAAATTCAGATATATTCAAATAATGTTTATTCGTCATTCTAACAAACAGGGGAGTGTAAACTATTTAATGTTGATTCAAAACCAGAACTACATATTCAACAAGAATGTTATATGGTAAAAGTAACATACAAAACAAATACAGTATGAACAATATAGTACAGTTCAGTGTGTCTCAGGAGTAGTAAAGTGCAGAGAACTAGTGATCAGCAGACAATGAGAGAAGTGGTCATGATGAGATTGCCATTCACAAAGAAACATACAGTAAGAAAATAGTGTGATCCGTGTTTTAAAGTTCAGGGAGTATATTGTGTGCGTCTGAGATGTAAAGTACAGACATCTGTTGATCAGCAAATTATGGGAGGGGTGTTGTCATGATCAAACTGCCATGCAGCTCCTCTTGAGTCACCTAGGCCTGCTGCTTGTTCCAGCATAATGTCCAATTCATCGAGAGGGATACAGTTCTGCTTCAATGACGCATGCAGGCAAAGGAATTATGTTTCTTTCCAACTAGAATCCACTGCAGGAAGAACCTCAGGCTCCACATGGTATTGGCTCTAAGACAAAACATATACTAAATTATACTTGATTGTACAGTTTGAACTACAATTGAACTGTGCCAGCATAACGTCAACATTAGTGTAGGCTAATTGAATATGCATACATGTGCACAAGGCACAGAGATTACATTTAGAACAATATTTAGCCAAATATAAATATGGCACAAACCTCAATGTTTTCACAGTGACCAGACTGTACAAATTTACCTAGGTAGGTAGACAGTAGCTAGCTACAGCCATGCTTTAGGCAAATATTTTTATAGTAAAACCAACTTAAACTCAGTTTAAGAGATTTGTTGTTGCATTTAACTGCCAATTACAGCCTGGGAACAGTGGGTTAACTGCTTGTTCAGGGGAAGAATGCCAGATTTGTACCTTGTCAGCTCAGTGGATTTGAACTTGCAACCTTCCGGATACTAGTCAAACGCTCTAACCACTAGGCTACCCATCATGTGGGATAAGTGGGAGCTCAGGATGATAGATGAGTCAGAAACGGAAGCCAGACACTCCACTCGCTGTTTTTTTCTGGTTCAATGAAAGTCAATGAACTAAGTAGACCAGACCCAGCTGCTATTGCATTGGTGTCTATGGGAGGCCCACCCCGTTAAGTAGACTGGAACTGACCATTTTTTTCAATGGTAAACAGCCTGAGTGAACCATCTTCATTTACCCACAATCTCTGTACGACGTTCCCACTAGTAATTACCAGTTGGAGAGAAGTTCAAGTAGATTTGTCCAAGTTGTATGTTGTAAATTCCCACTTGGTTAAAGAGATACTTCGGGATTTTGAAATTGAGGCCATTTAACTACTTCCTCAGAGTCAGAAGAAGTAATGGATACCATTGTTTTGTCTCTGTGTCCAGTATGAAGGAAGTTAGATGTAGTTTTGCAAGCCAATGCTAACTGGCTTTAGAGCAATGACTGGAAGTAATAGCATTAACGCTAGTTAGCAATTGTGCTAGCACTAGTTAGCAACTTCCTTCAAACTGCACACAGTGTCATAAAAATGCTGAGGAAGTATATAAAGGGCCTCATTGCCAAAATCCTGAAGTATGCACACATGACTGTAAGTCGCTTTGGATAAAAGCGTCTGATAAATGGCATATATATATATATATATAATAAGAGCGCAACGTAACTATTGATCAAGTAGACTTTGTCTTATGCAAAATGAATGTTAGATTTCAATTATGCAGACAAACATATCAGTGTGGATGACGGATCACCACCTCAAGCTGAACCTCGGCAAGACGGAGCTGCTCTTCCTCCCGGGGAAGGACTGCCCGTTCCATGATCTCGCCATCACGGTTGACAACTCCATTGTGTCCTCCTCCCAGAGCGCTAAGAACCTTGGCGTGATCCTGGACAACACCCTGTCGTTCTCAACTAACATCAAGGCGGTGGCCCGTTCCTGTAGGTTCATGCTCTACAACATCCGCAGAGTACGACCCTGCCTCACACAGGAAGCGGCGCAGGTCCTAATCCAGGCACTTGTCATCTCCCGTCTGGATTACTGCAACTCGCTGTTGGCTGGGCTCCCTGCCTGTGCCATTAAACCCCTACAACTCATCCAGAACGCCGCAGCCCGTCTGGTGTTCAACCTTCCCAAGTTCTCTCACGTCACCCCGCTCCTCCGCTCTCTCCACTGGCTTCTACAAGACCATGGTGCTTGCCTACGGAGCTGTGAAACGGCACCTCAGTGTTGGCTGGGCATGCTCCAGGCTCTTCCACAAGACCATGGTGCTTGCCTACGGAGCTGTGAGGGGAACACCTGACCTCAGGCTCTGATCAGGCCTTACACCGAACAAGGGCACTGCGTTCATCCACCTCTGGCCTGCTCGCCTCCCTACCACTGAGGAAGTACAGTTCCCGCTCAGCCCAGTCAAAACTGTTAATGGTGGAACAAACTCCCTCACGACGCCAGGACGTAATCACCACCTATTGAATACCTAGGATAGGATAGACTTTGTCTTATGCAAAATGACTAATGTCATAAGGTGAATGCACCAATTTGTAAGTCGCTCTGGATAAGAGCGTCTGCTAAATGACTTATGTAACAAACAATGTGAAATATTGTGATTAGTATATCTGTATAATCACATATTGTTGCCCTATTATGTGGTCTGAACGTAGTGAAAAGTCAATATTTTATTCTGTAAAATTAGAAAGCAGCCAGTGCAGTCAGCGTATAACAGCTGCTAGAGTGTATTGACGTGTTCTGGAATGCTAACGTAGAGTGTATCAGCTAATTTAAATCAACATGGTAAGGCTTTCACTGATTGCAAATAAAGGAAAATAGTTCCCACATGAGAGTGTTTGCTTTGTTATATGTTATCCACCTGAATGTACTCGGACATAACATTGGGTAGATATTGTATGCGTTGGGGGGACGTTTGGGTGAAATGAGCGGCTCACAGGAAATCCCCCACAGTGGGTTGACGAGGCTGAAGAAGGCTGTGGGAGCAGGGCTGGGAGGGAGAGGATGTGTGTGTGTGTGTGTGTGGTGTGTGCGTGCGTGCGTGTCTGTCTGTCTGCTCCTATCAGGCTCCTATTACTGGGGCTTAGACATTGAGCCAATGAGCAAGACATTTAAGCAGGGCTCAGAAAAGAAGCAGGAGCTTATTAGGATCAGGAGCTTATTTTCTTTTTTGAACGACAACCCATCCTTAACCCTCAATTTTCAAACTATGGGATAGGAAGAATAGAGCAAGCATGGGTGAGGAAAAGCCTGTGGGATTGTCATAATATACTGGATATTTAAAAATAAATGTGTGGGTATGTCATCAATATGGATGCATGTGACCACCTCTATTCCGTCTTATGTTGCAACATTAGTTTTTTTTTTACATTGGATAAAAGTAGAGATTTAAAGCTACAAAATGGTATATCATGCACTGGAGTCGAGGAACAATGGGAAAGTAATTCTGCTTTGATAAACTTGTAACGCCACTTTTGAGAAAATTGCCTTTGAATGTTTTGGTACACCTAGTGGAGAGCTCTTCTTTGTCTACACCTAATCCAGCATTGTTCACACCCTCTTAAGCCTTAGCCCCACCCATCTATTTAAGGATTCACGTGAGGCCATGTGCTAAACAGAGTGAATAAGGTAGTGTAGTAAACAAGAGTCCAAGGCTAAAAAGTGGTGAAAGTAGTAGCCTACAAAAGAAAAACTCCAGGTAAAAATACACCATCTAGTCCTTCGCCTATACCCTAATCTGACTGTGGTGCAGGCCATGTTGTTCTTCACATTTCCTTCTCTGGTAAACACAAACTATATCAAATCAAAATGTATTTGTCACATGCACAGGATACAGAACGTGTAAACGGTACAGTGAAAAGGTTACTTGCATAGTAGCAATATCAAAAATAGAAAGTATCCAGACAAAAATATTTTATTAGATGACGCTTACCCAGACACATGTCTAAATTGATGAGTCATTGATGAGTCATGTGAAAGAAATGCTATAACCCCCAGACACATCTAGCTAAGTGGATGGGTCACTATTGTCTAGACATGTACACATGTTCATGAAATACAATAGACGGCCGTAATCACAGACACACAGACCCCCAGACACACCTGGCTAACTTGATGGGTCATGTAATCATCTGGTGAAGTGGAGTCTTTTCTTAGACATGTAGCTAGCTAGCTAAACAATTAACCACAATCCCAACCCATACAGCACTAGCTAGCATCACAAACAGATTGTTATAGCTAACCACCATACATTAATTTCTGACAAAATTATAAACTTATAATATCTAAAAATATAGCTAGACTCTTACCCATATAGATGGAAGAACGCTTCACGGCTGACTGGAACCCGTTTAACTAATACGTCCTGTGTCATTTCTGTTTTGTTTGTACAGCTTATTTGTTTTCACACTGACTGTGTGCAGAAAGTAATCCATCACAACTTTTTACCACTGGTCTTTGCCGATAGCACCTGCTACATTCAGGGCAGCAATGTTGTTGAGAGCAGGAGCAAAACTTTTGCAGTCCTCCATGGCTAAAGTTATCTTTAAAAAAAGCCATGGTTGTAACGATTATCTACACATACTGAGCAGCTCAAGTTATAGACAGATGCATGCCACATGACAGACCAATCCGAACTTATCTCTCAGCACGTCCGGCCCAGCCATTATCTCAGCCAATCATGGCGGGAAGGTTCCTTGCTTTTTCCGTGGTTAAACCAACTATATTTGTAATTTAACAATTGTATTAGTATTTTCAAATGCCTCTCCTGTGAAGTAGTGACATGCGCCATACATCTAGCTTCCTGAAACGGGCCACAGTTATGCTTGGATTCACACCTCTTGCAGTTCAGCTTAAAGTAAGCGTTAAGGTGGGATAAGGTTGTACTGTTGAGTAGCATGATGCGCTGTATTGTATTGTCCCTTAATAAACAGTGTATTACACTTTTTTGTCATATGTGCGACAACGTGCCTTTTGAATATTGTCTAATGTTAGTAGTAGCGTAGTCAAGGATGCATCATGCAACATTGGGACATTTGACTTGTTACAACAACAAAAAGATTATACTTTGAATTTGGAGGTTTAACATATCCCTCTGGTGGCCAAGTTGACTTTTTTTAATGACTTTGGATCGTGGATATATAGTCTAAGATTGACTGATGTGGAATTTGTTATAGGAAATAATCATGGCCAGCTGGTCTTGTTAGCATAGGGCTAAGTGTGACAGGTTATCTCATGGGAAAAGCTTACTTGTAGCGTTATATCACTTGCAACTACGTAGATGATTTTAATTGGCTGATGAAAATTTTGAGACACGTTTTTCAAGAGTTTGCAAAAATGAACCCTTGGTTTTCTGTTGATTGGTCTTGAATAAACAGAGTCCAGAGTCATCCAAATTCTCACATCCCCCTCCTCCCTCTCCGAAGAGCCATGACGATCAACGGAATACAACCCCAGAATGTTCCTAGAGTTCCATGCTTCTGCTGTCTAATTTAACGTTCCATGGAGCGATTGGAGGAATCTCCTGCTGTCCGACCTTGCTCGGTGACCAGCGACCTCATCCCAGATACGAATACATACTATGCAAATTCATAATAATATCCTGGACTTATAGAGAAAGAGAATGTGTGTGTGAGGTTGCGCCTGCCTGAGTACAGTATGTTCCTGTGTGTGTGTTTGTATGTGGTGCACGCATGTGAGTGTAGTGGCGAGGGGAGGCCTAAGAACTTGGCCTGTCACCAAGCACGTTCCCACATGGCTGCTGTAAACAACTTAAAGGTCCCACACAGTCATCCTATTTCCCAAGTAAAAATAACCAAAACATCACCCATAATATTTTTATGCTATTAAAATACATTTGACCTTTTCTCTCATCTCTAACTATCAGGAAGCCTGAAAGAACAGGCTGAGTTTGCGAGGACCTCATATTTATGAGCTCACCTTAACTGAGCTCTTTGAAATGCCCTCGTGGTCATTGCCAGGTAAGAAGGTAAACAACGGGCCACATGTCATTCTGAGCCTAAATAGCATACCTCAACCCATTTTATCTGCAAATGCTCTGGACTGTTGGATATCAGACAAACATTTGGATTATTTTGTAACTAATTACAGAATACAGTTAACTGATACACTTCTTCACAAGATGTTGTAAAGCCTGAATCACCTTAGAAGCTTAGATATAAGGGAATATACACGAAAACAGCATACAATAAGTGTACCGGACAATTAGCATTAGAAATGACAATATGTTCGTAATTGAGTATATTGATCAGACATTTATTTCAATATTTTACGATAGGCCAGCATGGCCAAAATATTGAGCAACATAAACAATCATGAGAAATAAAGGTGAGAAATAATTTGACATAAAAATACAAAACTTCAGCCATAAGCCTAATATTGTCACCCGGCCGCAATAGTGTCCCAGGACCCATTTATTTATACAATTTGTAACACTCATCTCCCGTCTGAATGCTTGAATAAAAAACTAAATAAAGTAAATCCCGAGTGGCGCAGTGGTTTGCAGTGCTGGAGGCGTCATTACAGACCCTGGTTTGATCCCGGGCTGTATCACAACCGGCCGTGAGCGAGAGTGTTTTGTTGTGTTTTTATCAAGGGTGATCTCGTTGAAGAGGAGATCCAGGAGCCTGTCAACATAGCCTGTAATGTTTTTGAAAGGGGAAATGTTAGTTAAGTGGGAAGTGAATTTAATTCCTTTTATTTACTGTTCTGAGATGATGCTTTAATTCAGTGATGTAGTGATCTAGTCATTCTACAATGTGTTTCCTGGAGTTTTTGATGTATTCCATTTTAAATATGCAATATTTGGTTCTGTACTTTTTTGTGAAACTTTTCAATGTTTCTAATTGGACTTTTTTTGTGCCTGAAATGCTCAATTGATGCAGAATTGAAATGAATAACTATGACTTACAGTATATTGAGTCTGTCTTCACAGGCTTCACAGCATTTCCCCCCTTCTTTGCCTTGGGAAAGATGATGTTGTATTCCTGCTGCAGTTGCCTGGGAAGCTGTGCAGACAGAGAGATGTTGATTTTTCTAAAAATGTCTATCATTACAGCTTGATGAAATTGGAAAGACAAAAAGGAGATGGAAAGTGAAATAATATTCCCCCTCATCATCACGATTAGTCCCAATGACACAAGCTACATCAACTGTAATTTAAAACAAAAATTTAAACACAATGGAATGGCAAAATATGATTTTCAGGGGTAAATTACAAATAGTACACACACACACACACACAACCCCGTTTGTGGACAACATTCTTTTGTGTCAGCTTTGTGCTGGCAGCTCTAAGACTCAATGTTGGAGTATTAGGGATGAAGGAACAAAAACCATATGGTGACTATCAGGTTTGTTACAGAAAATATACAGTTCACAAGTCAAAGCAGTCACAGCCACAGTTGCATTATCTAACGTGATCCCACCCAAAATGTTGGCTACTGTGTCACACTCATCAAACTCTGATACTTACATTATGGTCCGTGCTTGCCAGATCCACTGTCAATGATGCATCCGTCTTCAGGATTAGCTTCCTGGCAAGACCCATCGAATGTTCTCCCCAAATTGATAAAGCAACTTCACTCGAAATGTGCACTGCACACGCGTGCCATGACCATAATTTTCAGTCATCTCATCCACCGTAAGCTAGCTAAGAAATGAAAAGCAACCACTGCTGTTGGATGTCTTCACTCTTTGGGAAATAGTTTAAGGTTAATGTTACACTATGTAAGGTTCATTTTACACCCATTTTACACTAGTTACGACACAGTGTGCTTTTGCCGGCATGCTGGTAAGTAGCTTGCTACTGTAGCTAACAGTCATACCACAGATGAAAGGTTAGCAGTATCTTTGGTCGTACCTTCTGCTTGTGCTAGCTACTAGTAGCTAGCTTAAGGTTTGTAAACAACGCCAAAGACCTCTTAGAGAGAGGCCCAAGAGAACGGGATTGACAGCGAGCTCTACTCTGAAAACAACAGCAGTAAATAAAGAGGCATGTTTTCTTAGCCTCCCTCATCGGTCTGCACTGCTCTGTCCCTCACCACAACGTGCCCAGCAGCACGAGTCCCCTCTCCACAACATATTTTGTTTAATTTCCTCTGAGATGTTTTCTCTACCCTATGGTAGTGGGTTCCTTACTGCTATCAGTCAGTGAAGTCTGGTGTTGGCCCCTACAGGCCCCCATAGACCCCTACCACACTCCACCAGCCCCAACAAGCCCCTACAGGCCTCCACCAGCCCCTACTGGACCCCACCTAAGATACCATTTGGGACACAGCATCATGCTGATAAATCAGGGCAGTAATTCAATGGGTGAATATTATCATATATATGCCACTGTCTGGAGATGGAATTTATGGAACTGACGGACCACTTAGATTTACTTCAAAAGCTTCTCAGACACTTTTCAACAGTTGGTAAATAAAATACATTTGCATCTGACTGAAGGTGCACTGAGACTTTCTCCAGTTTTGCATTTCGCCTCCAGCACCCCCTGCACCACTATTCTGTTTTGGGTGTGGGTAGATTATGGTTTGTGCCTATTATGGCTTGTTAAATTGAATATGGCACCAACATGTATATTAATTTACCATAATATTTTATAATGTGTCTTATCACATATTGAGCGTTGTTTTTTTTGTTGGCTATATTAGCATATTATTAGGTTTATTATAGTATTTCATTAAAACTGCTGGCCTGCTGTGTCTTGGATATTCGTTTGGAAAGGTGTCAATAAAATGTGTTTAAAAAAAAAAAATATATATATATACCTACCAATGGGTAACGCAAGGAAGAACGGCAGCCAACAAAGCGTAAACATGCCAACCACGACTCCCAACGTTTTAGCTGCTTTCTTCTCCCGGGAGAATTTCAGAAGTTTCACCGTCAGGGAGCTCCTTGCCTGATTTGCACGGCCCTTCCCAGTGCTGCTGCTGTCATCCTGCACCTGAGATCCCTTGTGGATCCTGAGCGTGAGCTCACTCGTGTTCATCCTCTCCCTCATCACCCCGGCCTCCAAGTTCTTGGTGGTCCGTTTGGCGACTACATAAACCCTAAAATACATGGACAATATAACCACCAGTGGTATATAGAAGGAACCGAGGGAGGAAAATAGTGCGTAAAACGGTTCCTCGGTGATGCGGCACACAGTGTTGTCCGGCGACGGCGGCTGCTTCCACCCGAGGAGGGGTCCAATGGATATGACCACCGAGAGCACCCACACCCCAAGCATGGCCAGCAGTGCTCGCTTCTCGGTCACTATGCTCGGGTACTGCAGCGGATGGCTCACCCCGATGTAACGGTCGATAGAAATTACGCACAGGCTCATGATGGACGCCGTACAGCACAAAACATCCACTGCCGCCCAGATGTCACAGAAGATCCGGCCGAACACCCAGTACTTAAGAATCTCCAGGGTGGCAGACACCGGCAGCACTGTGGTGCCCAGCAGCAGGTCAGCGATGGCCAGATTTATAATGAAGTAGTTGGTCGGGGTCCGCAGATGCCTATTGGTCATCACCGCCAGAATGACAAGGATGTTGCCCACAATGGCGAACACGATGAAAGCCCCCAGGACGAAGCCGAGCGGGATGGCACGGGTAAGGTCCACCTCACCAGGCGACTCTGACAACCACGGTGTCCCCACTGTCGCGTCGTATTGTTCCAATAAGGAATAATTTCTCCATAAATGAGCCGCATCGTCAGTGGTCAGATTCATTTTGACTAAAGAGGTCCTCCATAGCAGGTTTCTAATCACATGGAGCTGTAGCACACGAAAACGAGCAACACCATGCCAAAATACATTTACTAAATTCGGCCAAGTGTTGTTAGGCTACATGATTAGTGGAGAAGTTATCAAGGATTCAAATTCCATTTGCAAACCGGTGCGTTTTTTCAATTATGAAACCAATTGGATGAAATTGTATGATAATGGTTTTGTCACATCCGTCCACTTGCAGTACAGTCTCGCTTTCTCTTTGTTTCTCTGTTTTTCCCCTTAACTGTCTGCTTGAAAAGTACGGAGGGGGCGGGCAGTCGTCCCTCTTTTTGCTCCTGTCAAGCCTCACTGATCTGCGCGCAATGCTGTAGCTCCAGAGGCTCTCTCCTAAACACAGTTTGACTGTATGAATTGGCAGATATACTGGCAAACAAAAATGTATAGCTCAAGAATAACGCACTAGGAAAATGGCCCTGGCACCGCAGAAAACGCATGGATTTCTTTGTTGGTTTTGTGGCAAGGTCTATGCATTAAACTTTTCAGGGTTGACTTCAACCACTTCGGATAATGACCAAATGACCTGGTAAAAATATATAGAGAGATGCTATATAGACAGCAACCTCCTTACGTGACTGTGTACTTACTGCCTCTGCCAAGAGGTCTGAAGTTTCATGGCAGGTGGCAGTGCATTTGCACCACAATTACAGGGTTGCTGGTTCAAGCTCTGCTCTGGCGGTTCCCTCTCAGTATTAACACATACTTTTTAATTTCCTTTTGGGTGGGTAGGCTTAAATTCATTCACAAATTTGGCCCAATATGAGTAGAGGATATAAAACACGAGTAAGATTTCATTCAAGGGTCAACCTAAAAACAAACGATTATGCCTTTATGTCCAGAATGGGCGTTAATGAGAGGAGATACTGTTATGCAACAAATCCCTATTTTTGTCAAATAGTTTTTTCGAACAAATCACTCAGGACATTATCATGTCCATGCGTCTTATGTGTTGTCGACAGACCATTTTGCGGGGATTAGCTTTCTGATCTAAAAATGCTTTAGTTCAAATTTGTCTTGGGATCCATCTATGTTTTCAGTAGGGATTATCCCCTCAATATCTCTATCTGCCAAGAAACTCCACAATATTCAGGTAATATGAACAATGTTCAGACATAAATCATCTAAAAGCCTATCACTACATATCCTAAACTGGATTTTAGTGGTTGGTAGACTTTCCACTTGGCATCACGCTAGATTGAATATTTTGGGCATTAAAAAAAGTGAAGGTTTGTCTGCTTTAGAACACTGAGCGTTGCCAAGTGGAAAGTGTCTCAGGTGAGAACAAGGTAGGAAAATGTCACATATTTCCTCCAAAGAGTAACTTTTTAATAAGGGTTTAATAGAGCACTGCATGTGCCTCTTGATCTGTCATTTAGTTAAATGGAGCGGAAACATTGTCAAGAGTTGAAGAGGATCAATGGCGGAATTTGGCCTGTGTTTGAAACCATAGAATACATGTATGCAATGCATAGATGTAAAAATGAATCCCATCAAGACTGATTGGTATCCTTGCTCATCAGTAACAGAAGCTACATTTATTTTTCAAACTGGTGATGCATTAGGCTCTAGGGTGGCATAATGCAAGGATATGCATATTCTTGGTACCATTTGAAAGGAAACACTTTGAGGTTTGTGGAAATGTGGACGGAATGTAGGATAATCTAACACAATAGATCTGGTAAAAGATAATACAAAGAAAAAACAAACTCTTCTTTTGTATTTTTTTTTGTACCATCATCTTTGAAATGCAAGAGAATGACCATAATGCATTATTCCAGCCCAGGTGCAATTTAGATTTTGGCCACTAAACGGCAGCAGTGTATGTGCGAAGCTTTAGACTGATCCGATGAACCATTGTATTTATGTTAAACATTTTCGATCAAGACTGCCCACATATGCCTAATTTGTTTATTAATAACTTTTCATTAAAAAAAATGTGCACTCTCCTCAAACAATAGCATGATATTCTTTCACTGTAATAGCTACTGTAAATTGGACAGTGCAGTGAGATGAACAAACATTTAAGCGTTCTGCCAATATCAGATACAGTTGAGGTCAGAAGTTTACATACACCTTAGCCAAATACATTTAAACTCTGTTTTTCACAATTCCTGACATTTAATCCTAGTAAAAAAATCCCTGTTTTAGGTCAGTTAGGATCACCACATTATTTTAAGAATGTGAAATGTCAGAATAATAGTAGAGAGAATGATTTTTTTCATCTTTTATTTCTTTCATCACATGTGGGTCAGAAGTTTACATGCACTCAATTAGTATTTGGTAGCATTGCCTTTCAATTGTTTAACTTGGGTCAAACATTTTGGTAGCCTTCCATAAGCTTCCCACAATAAGTTGGGTGAATTTTGTCCCATTCCTCCTGAAAGAGCTGGTGTAACTGAGTCAGGTGTGTTGGCCTCCTTGCTCGCACACACTTTTTCAGTTCTGCTCCCAAATGTTATTCTGGATTGAGGCCAGGGCTTTGTGATGGCCACTCCAATACCTTGACTTTGTTGTCCTTAAGCCATATTGCCACAATTTTGGAAGTACCCTTTGGGTCATTGTCCATTTGGAAGACCCATTTGCAACCAAGCTTTAACTTCCTGACTGATATCTTGAGATGTTGCTTCAATATATCCACATAGTCTTCCGTCCTCATGATGCCATCTATTTTGTGAAGTGCACCAGTCCCTCCTGCAGCAAAGCACCCCCACAACATGATGCTGCCACCCCCGTGCTTCATGGTTGGGATGGTGTTCTTCGGCTTGCAAGCCTCCCACTTTTCCTCCAAACATAACGATTGTCATTGTGGCCAAACAGTTCTATTTTTGTTTCATTAGACCAGAGGAAATTTCTCCAAAAAGTACTATCTTTGTCTCCATGTGCAGTTGCAAACCGTAGTCTGGCTTTTTTATGGCGGTTTTGGAGCAGTGGCTTCTTCCTTGCTGAGCGGACTTTCAAGTTATGTCGATATAGGACTCGTTTTACTGTGGATATAGATACTTTTGTGCCTGTTTCTTCCAGGATGAATCGCAAGGATGAATCAGACTTGTGAACTTGTGGAGATCCATCATCAGACTTGTGGAGATCCACCATTTTCTTTCTGAGGTCTTGGCTGATTTCTTTTGATTTTCCCATGATGTCAAGCAAAGAGGCAGAGTTTGGAGATAGGCTGTGAAATACATCCACAGGTACACCTCTAATTGACTCAGATGATGTCAATTAGCCTATCAGAAGCTTCTAAAGCCATGACATCATTTTCTGGAATTTTCCAAGCTGTTTAAAGACACAGTCAACTTAGTGTATGTAAACTTCTGACCCACTGGAATTGTGATACAGTGAATTATAAGTGAAATAATCTGTCTGTAAACAATTGTTGGAAAAATGACTTGTGTCATGCACAAAGTAGATGTCCTAACCGACTTGCCAAAACTATAGTTGGTTGACAAGAAATTTGTGGAGTGGTTGATAAACACGTTTTAATGACTCCAACCTAAGTGTATGTAAACTTCCAACCTCAACTGTACCTCCCTAGCATTAGAGCACTGGTATGAGATGGAATAGCTGGAACACCATTGACAGAGACAGTTATACAATATGTATTTCAGCTAAAATGTCATGGTCCTCACTGAATAGAACACATTTCCCCTCTTCATAATGCAAGAATGCTGATATTTCAGTTGGTTAATGTGGTCGGTCTGTAGGTGTTCAGCTTAGTCAACACTGCTATTGCATTTTCATGGCTATACTGATGAATGTGTAAGTACTCCTGGAGATACTATATAATAATACCAATACAGAGTTTCTATCTCTGGTGGGTTGGTTTACCATTCTGGCATTATATTTCCTTCAACTTTTGAACAGCAGTGTATGTCAGCAGTATTATATACTGTAGTTCTTTAACCTTGTACTCTTTTGTTTCCTGATTAGAGATCTAAAACGTCTTCGGGGATTATCGGGGCTTTCTCCTTATCCTAACCTATCCCCGACAGGATCGGTGGTCATGTAGGAAAGGAGATAAGGAAAGAAAAATGGCTATGACAATTGGCACCAAGCCAATGCTCTCTTAACGTATTGACGTTAATCTTTCCCTAGTTCGGCAGTTTAATATCGATTCTGGACCTGTCAATCACAGGTGTTTTAGGCGTTTTAAAGTCCAGAGAGGCGTCTCAGGTTTCTGTTCCAAGATTAGCAGTTAAGACCTTCTCACATTAACAGAGGCTACGTTCCAAATGGCACCCTTTATAGTGCATTACTTTTGACCAAAGCCCTATACGCCTCAGTCAAAAGTAGTGCACTATAAAGGGAATACGGTACCATTTGGGTGCAGACAGGATGCTCTCATCACCTTAACAGCTCCACATGAACTTCCTCCCAGAGGCCCTGTTGTTGCCACTTTTCAGAACAGAGGGAATACCATCATCTCTGGCTTCTCTGTCTGCTCAGCATGCACACTTCAGGGAGACAATAATTACTCCCGTCTGTCTGTCTGTCTGTCTGTCTGTCTGTCTGTCTGTCTGTCTGTCTCGCTCACTATGTCCCTTTTTCCAACTCTCTCATTTGCTAATTTTGTCTTTCACAGAGTTTATCTTCTGTAGCTCAGTTGGTAGAGCATGGCGCTTGTAACGCCAGGGTAGTGGGTTCGATCCCCGGGACCACCCATACGTAGAATGTATGCACACATGACTGTAAGTCGCTTTGGATAAAAGCGTCTGCTAAATGGCATATATTATATTATATATTATTATCTAAGATTATATGGCTATTTAACAATTATAAGTACTTGTATTTGGTTTTTGGTTTCTAAGAGTCCACTAGTACTGAACTGTTGATGACCGCTGTGAAGATGTGTTGAAAACAACTGTGGGACCTGCTGCTGAGTGGAGGGTTAGCTGGGACCAGTGCCTTGGATGAAATTAAAGACAGCCTTGTCCTATTGATTTCATCATGGCTTAAGGGAATCTGAGGCTAAGAATAATGGAGGTTGACCAGGGAAATAAGTTAAATCATGTTGTTTTCTTGCCACTGTGCCAGAGAGGGCTGAAAGGACTCCGTAGTGTTTTGGCTGCTGAGGAATATGGATGAATAGCTTTGTTATTGGTAATGGGGCTTGGATAACATTCAGCTCCGATGACCGAAAGAGAAAGAGAGATACTGTGAAACCCTGGTCTCCCTGCCTATTCTTCTGCCTGACTGTCCTTCTGTGTCTCGCTGATACACACAAACACACACGCAATGTTCCTCTCTCCTCCTCTCCCGCCTTCTCTCTGTCCAATCGGGGATAAGGTATCACGGCAGCCCACGCGGTGACAGTCACAGCCCATACAGTTATATACGTACATATGTTATATATGTATATCATGCCATCGGCTATTTACTACCGGACATCAATATGAAACACTCTGGCCACTGGGTGATTTCTGCCTCTTTCTGCTCCAGAATCAGAATGCAAGGCTGGCACTTTCTGAAGCACCATTTATACTTGAAAGGGGGGGAGGGGGGCAGGAGTGAAAGGGAGGCCCAGCCACTCAAATTTGCTAAAGGCCCAGTTTGCTCCCTGAGAGTAAGCCTCTCTCTCGGTGTGTTGTAAATGTGATGGACCACAGCCATCAGGGGGTACAGGTTTGCATGCCTATCAGGGTGAATGCCTGCATGTGCCTGGGCTGGCTCATGGCTGGGGAAGAGGGGTTGATGGACGAAGGGCTACGTCTGGCAGGCACACAATCCGCTCACAGCAGGCTGCTGAGCTGAATGCTTTAGCTCGAAGTCATTAGATTATTGACTTCATGGCTTTCTGAGAGTGGGGCTTTTTATCTATTATCTGTTGGGTCATGGTGATTAGAGTTCTGACTTCATGGTCCATAACTGTGTGCTATGTGCTCTATAAAATAGGGCAGGTTCAATGACACTGTGTTTACTGAAAACATCCCCATTATGTTCTCCAACTACATTCCTTCTGGAATGGGGGTTAGGTTAAATGCGCAAGACACATTTCTGGAGAATGCATTTAGTTGTACAATTGACTAGGTTTCTAGGTTGACTAGGTTCCCCTTTCTCATAAACACACATCAAGAATGTAGCATATTGACCGCTATAAACCAATATAGAGTTTGTCTAAGATGAAGAGGTCATTTTCCGTAGACAGAGAACAGAGTCATGGTAAGGTGGTAGTACATTTAATATTTTGTTAACTATGATTAACAATCTCTACCAGGAATTTGTGATTGTTATTCTGAACCCCATTAGCCGTTGAAGATGCAGCAGCTACTCTTCCTGGTGTCCACACAAAACAGAGAACATGTCAAAATACAGAACTAATGGACAGGAACAGCAACACAAATTTAAACTAAGAACAATACAACTATTAAAGCATAATAGTAAAGTAGAAATCTGCAGGTCTTGGGCGAGCCTATGCCGTCCCACCTCTTGTGTAGTGTTTTCACTTCGAACAAAAACAAGGAGGTTGAGCCCTGAACCGCCTTGGGCTGGCCTTCTGGGCCAGGTGTGTCTTTGTGCTAATCCCGCCTACTTGATTGACCCTGCTGCCCCAGAGATGGAGAGGAAGTGAAAGTCACTTGCAGCCTCCAGAAACAAAAAGAGCGGATGAAGACAACAAGCACCATTCCCTGTTATTGGATCTGTGTCGCAGGGAACGGATGTTGGAGCAGCCTTAAGGGCAGTAAGTAGCAGGATGAGGTGCAAAATAGTGTCCAGTTTATTAATAGTGAAAGGTGGTTCCCGGTGAATTTTTATTTAACTAGGCAAGTCAGTTAAGAACAAATTCTTATTTACAATGATGGCCTAGGAACAGTGGGGTTAACTGCCTTGTTCAGGAGCAGAACGCCAGATTTTTTTTACCTTATCACCTCAGGGATTCGATCCACCAACCTTTCAGTTACTGGCCTAACGCTCTAACCACTAGGCTACCTGCCACCCACAATGATGAAATCCAATTAATATTTGCATAATCTACAAATTATTTACAAAATGAACAGACTCTCAAAATACAGGTTTGAATATTCAATGCATTCGGAAAGTATTCAGACCCCTTCGTTCTTCCACATTTTGTTACGGTACAGCCTTATTCTAAAATGGATTAAATGAAGAATGTCCCTCATCAATCTACACACAATACCCCATAATGACAAAGTGAAAACAGTTGATTTTTTCATTACAAATAAAAACCAGAAATACCTTATTTACGTAAGTATTCAGATCCTTTGCTATAAAACTTGAAATTGAGCTCATGTGCATCTAGTTTCCATTGATCCCCCTTGAGATGTTTCTACAACTTGATTCTAGTCCACCTGTGGTAAATTCAATTTATTGGACAGCATTTGGAAAGGCACACACCTGTCTATATTAGATCCCACAGTTGACAGTGCATGTCAGAGCAAAAACCAAGCCATGAGGTCAAAGGAATTGTCCGTAGAGCTCCGAGACAGGATTGTGTCGAGGCACAGATCTGGGGAAGGGTACCAAAACATGTCTGCAGCATTGAAATACCCAAGAACACAGTGGCCTCCATCATTCTTAAGTGGAAGAAGTTTAGAACCACCAAGACTATTCCTAGAGCTGGTCGCCCGGCCAAACTGAGCAATCGGAGGAGGAGGGCCTTGGTCAGGGAGGTGACCAAGAACCCGATGGTCACTCTGACAGAGGTCCAGAGTTCCTCTGTGGAGATGGGAGAACCTTCAAGAAGGACAAACATTGTTAGAGAATTTCCAGTCAGCTGGTGAATTTCCAGTATCTATACTGTTTTCCCAGAAGTAGTGAAACAGAATCAACATGGGGTTAATTATTAGACATGTGTAAGACGAATGAAGTCTGAGCCCATGTGAATGTACAGAGCTGGATCAACATAGAGTTAACCATTAGACATGTAAAAACAGAACATAAGCAGAATCCATGTGGATTCCCATTTACACACAGACATGACATACAAAACATGAAGCTCTGAGACACAAATTTCAAACACATGACAAATTACAATATGGGAAAAAACAAACTTCTTTCTCGTCAGTGGAGCAAGTGTTCATGTGCACCTGAACATCGCATCTACTGGGAAGATTGCAAAAATGGCAAACTGAAACGCGTCACAATGCAACTAGACCAAACATTTCCTCTAGACATAATTAGCCTTGAGCACAGTAAATACCCATGCAAATGGCAAAAGAGGAAAAGAACAACCGTATGTACATTTAAGATACATGAATTACTAGATACACTACATGATCAAAAGCACGTGGACAACTGCTCGTCGAACATCTCACTTATGTAACTGCCTAACTATTATATGAGATAAATCCAACATTTGCTGATTGATCAAGTATCCTTTGTACAAATACACTCACATATAAAATCAAACTGATAAAGTTACCATTGGGCCTCTAACAGGGTTGACGATAACAGGGTTGAGGTTTTAGGTGAAGATCGGCTATTACTCCTCATGCGGTTAAGAGCATGGGACCGCATGGTGTTCATGAAATTAGGAATTATAGATATGTTCCATACATAATGAAAGTTAAATCAAATTCAAGTTAATTGAGTGAACAGGGTTGGTGTTGAGCTCGACCACCTCAGTCAAAGATGAAAAAACAAGTATAATTAGAGCAAAAGAGAGAGAAGTCTAACTTCCTTTTCCGCCATGCTGTTCGGAGGACCCGAACGATGTCAGCTGCTGTCAATCATTTCACTTTATGAACGGGTCCATTATTTGAAATGGGTAAATTGTTTGCATAACAGGGTTGACCTTAAAATGACTGATAGAAAATGCACCACTAATCACATTAAAATAAATAATAAGTAGGCCTTTACAATGATGGTAAAACTTTGACATTTTTTTTTATTAAGTGCGTTGCTCTTTGTAGAAGTGACAGAGGCTTGGATGGAGAGACATGAAAATGCTGCATTTTGGCACTTGAGCAAGCCTTTATTCATATTAAAATAAGATTTATTGAATTCTCCACGTGGTCTATATTAAAGTGCACTTCAATTTAAAATAAGATGCTTTTAAAATTCTATATCCAAGCATCATTTCTTCTTAAAATATCAAAAGGCACAGAACTAAAAAGAGCAGTAGAAAATAACCCTTCACGCACACACACAGAATCATACACGCAGACAGGCACACACACACACACCCTCTTCTTTCCTCCAGGTTACAGCACATTTTTTGTGTGGTGTATTATTTTTTAGTGCTTTGGTATTATTTTCACAAGTACGTGGTACATTTTCACAACTCTCAGTACAAAACTCCAAACTGGTCACATTTGTAATGCAGCCAGTCTTTCATTCAAAACCTGTCATTGTGTATTCATTTGGATTTAAACATCTCTCACCACACAACCATTGATTCAAAAAACATTTGTTTATTGTGAAACGTAATGAGAACATTGGTTTAACCACCAAGACACAACCTAATGATATCTTTTCAATTGAGTCATTTTAACTATCAGTTATGAATCCAGTGCAAGATACGTGTTTCAAATCGCCCTGAGAAGTGCTTAAAGTAATATGCTGCAGTACTATATGCTGTCTTGAGCATTTGGCCTTAAATTATCATCCATTTCACAGTGAATGTTGTCATTGTTCATGCACCGCGGGAAAAACCTTTTGGCATGGGGAATCCAAGCTTGACATTGGTCTGCATTCATGTCGTCGTCGCATGCCATATACATGGCCAGAAGGAGGGTGGCACGCTCATGGGGATGACGATCGTACACCTCGGACCTCCATGCTGAACAAAAGTCCTCAATATGGTTGAGGAATGGAGAGTATGGGGGCAGGTTGGAATAGGGTCACGAATCGGGAATGGCCCCGAAACCAAGCCTGATCCACCTCTGCATGTTGGAATCTGACATTGTCCCACACAATGACATAAATGACCTCTTCACCATGACAGGCCTGCTCAATTTTATTGAGAAACACAATGAGGTGTGCAGAGTTGTAAGATCCAAGTAATGACCTACGTTCTACCCCACCATCTTCAGAGATACACTACATGGCCAAAAGTACGTGGACACCTGCTCGTCGAAAACCTAATTTCAATATCACGGGCATTAATATGGAGGTGGTCCCCACTTTTCTACTATAACAGCTTCCACTCTTCTGGGAAGAATTGGCTTCGGGGACTTGCTTCCATTCAGCCACAAGCACATTAGTGAGGTCAGGCACTTATGTTGGGCAATTAGGCCTGGCACACAGTCAGCGTTCCAATTCATCCCAAAGGTGTTCGATGGGGTTGAGGTCAGGGATCTGTGCAGGCCAGGCAAGTTCTTCCACACTGAACTCGAAAAACCATTTCTGTATGGACCACGCTTTGTGCATGCTGAAAGAGGAAAGGGCCATCCCCAAACTGTTGCCACAATGTTGGAAGTACAGAATCATCTAGAATGTCATTGTATGCTGTATCGTTAAGATTTCCCTTCACTGGAAGTAGGGGCCTAACCCGAACCATGAAAAACAGTCCTAGACCATTATTCCTCCTCCACCAAACTTTACAGTTGGCACTATTCTCTTGCAATCCACCAAACCCAGATCCGTCCGTAGGACTGCCAGATTGTGAAGCATGATTCATTACTCCAGAGAACGTGTTTCCACTGCTGCAGAGTGCAATGGCGTTGACATTTCCACCACTCCAGCTGACGCTTGGGGGTCTTAGGCTTGTGTGCAGCTGCTCGGCCATAGAAACCCATTTCATGAAACTCCTAACGAACAGTTCTTGTGCTGACATTGCTTCCAGATGCAATTTGGAAGCGCTACACGCTTCAGCACTTTGCGGTCCCATTCTGTGAGCTTGTGTGGCCTACCACTTCACAATAAAAGCACTTACAGTTGACCGGGGCAACTCTAGCAGGGCAGAAATTGGACGAACTCACTTGTTGGAAAGGTGGCATCCTATGACGGTGCCATGTTGAAAGTCATTGAGCTCTTCAGTACGGGCCAGTCTACTGCCAATGTTTGTCTCAGGAGATTGCTTGGCTGTGTGCTCTATTTTGTACACCTGTCAGCAATGGGTGTGGCTGAAGTAGCCAAATCCACTCATTTGAAAGGGTGTCCACATACGTTGTCGAGGCACTTGGCCAGTCCCCCGTTGGCCGATGATGTTCCGCCCACGGCGCCGAGTTTTGGCGAGGTCGAAGCCCGCTTTATCAACAAAGATATACTTGTGATGGGGTGAACTAATCGGGGTGAACTAATCTGGCAGCCTCTGCCATGGTAAGGCCTCTGTTTATACCGCATGGTCAATGACGATGGCCAGGACTTCATTGGACACAAGAGTTCCCTGTTCCCTGCCCACCTTTCTCTGATGTCTACTGTTTTTATGGAGCCCATGCCCACCTCTTTGACCTCTTTGATCTCTGATGGGCCCCTTGTACACGAGCTCTTTGATTTCTTCCTCTCCCTTGTTGTCTATCCTGCTCCATGTTGAAGGAAATTGCAAGTCTTCACACACCCTTTTCCATGGTGACCAATTGTGATTACCACTATGTGCAATCAATTAGCAATATTTATGTATGGTTCAAATCAAATCAAATGTTATCGGTCACATGCACATGGTTAGCAGATGTTATTACGAGCGTAGTGAAATGCTTGTGCTTCTAGTTCCGACAATTCTACAACAACTACCTAATACACACAAGTCGAAGTAAAGGAATGGAATAAGAACATATACATATGAAAATATGGATGAGCAATGACCGAGCGTCATAGTCAAGATGCAATAGATGGTATAAAATACAGTATCTACAGTTGAAGTCGGAAGTTTACATACACCTTAGCCAAATACATTTAAACTCAGTTTTTCACAATTCCTGACATTTAATCCGAGTAAAAATTCCCTGTTTTAGGTCAGTTAGGATCACCACCTTATTTTAAGAATGTGAAATGTCAGAATAACAGTAGAGAGAATGATTTATTTCAGCAATTATTTCTGTCATCACATTCCCAGTGGGTCAGAAGTTTACATACACTCAATTAGTATTTGGTAGCATTGCCTTTCAATTGTTTAATTAACTTGGGTCAAACGTTTCGGGTAGCCTTCCACAAGCTTCCCACAATACGTTGGGTGAATTTTGGCCCATTCCTCCTGACAGAGCTGGTGTAACTGAGTCAGGTTTGTAGGCCTCCTTGCTCGCACACGCTTTTTCAGTTCTGCCCACAAATGTTCTATAGGATTGAGGTCAGGGCTTTGTGATGGCCACTCCAATACCTTGACTTTGTTGTCCTTAAGCCATTTTGCCACAACTTTAGAAGTATGCTTGGCGTCATTGTCCATTTGGAAGACCCATTTGCCACCAAGCTTTTAACATCCTGACTGATGTCTTGAGATGTTGCTTCAATATATCCACATAATATTCCATCCGCATGATGCCATCTATTTTTGTGAAGTGACCAGTCCTTCCTGCAGCGAGGCACCCCCACAACATGATGCTGCCACCCCTGTGCTTCATGGTTGGGTGTTCTTCGGTGTTCTTCGGTGTTCTTTGGCTTGCAAGCCTCCCCCTTTTTCCTCCAAACATAACGATGGTCATTATGGCAAAACAGTTATATTTTTGTTTCATCAGGCCAGAGGACATTTCTCCAAAAAGTACTATCTTTGTCCCCACATGCAGTTGCAAACCGTAGTCTGGCTTTTTTATGGCGGTTTTGGAGCAGTGGCTTCTTCCTTGCTGGGTGGCCTTTCAGTTTATGTCAATAATGGACTCGTTTTACTGTGGATATAGATACTTTTGTACCTGTTTCCTCCAGCATCTTCACAAGGTCCTTTGCTGTTGTTCTGGGTTGATTTGCACTTGACTAGGGTAGCTCTAGGAGACAGAACGTGTCTCCTTCCTGAGCGGTATGACGACTGTGTGGTCCCATGGGGTTTATACTTGCGTACTATTGCACAGATGCAAGTGGTACCTTCAGGCATTTGGAAATTGCTCCCAAGGATGAAACAGACTTGTGGAGGTCAAAAACAATATTCTGATGTCTTTTCTGATTTCTTTTGATTTTCCCATGATGTCAAGCAAAGAGGCACTGAGTTTGAAGGTAGGCCTTGAAATACATTCACAGGTAAACCTCCAATTGACTCAAATTATGTCAATTAGCCTATCAGAAGCTTCTGAAGCCATGACATATATTTCTGGAATTTTCCAAGTTGTTTAAAGGCACAGTCAACTTAGTGTATGTACACTTCTGACCCACTGGAATTGTGAATTATAAGTGAAATAATCTGTCTGTAAACAATTGTTGGAAAAATGACTTGTGTCATGCACAAAGTAGACGTTCTAACCGACTTGCCAAAACTATAGTTGGTTCACAAGAAATTTGTGGAGTGGTTGAAAAACTAGTTTTAATGATACCTAAGTGTATGTAAACTTCCGACTTCAACTGTTCAACTTGCGAGGGTTAACACATTTAAATGTCTTACTCACGTTGGCCATGGATAAGGAGAGCCCACAGTCCTCTGGAGTGGGCCGCTTCAGTGGCACAGTATTATCATCAAAGTGTGCAAAGAAGTTGTTTAGTTCGTCTTGAAGAAAGACGTCTTTGTCCGTGACGTGGCTGGTTTTCTTTTTGTAGTCCGTGATTGTCTGCGGACCCTGCCACATGTATCATACATGTAATCAAATCAAATTTTATTTGTCACATACACATGGTTAGCAGATGTTAATGTGAGTGTAGCTAAATGCTTGTGCTTCTAGTTCCGACAATGCAGTAATAACCAACAAGTAATCTAACTAACAATTCCAAAACTACTGTCTTATACACAGTGTAAGGGGATAAAGAATATGTACATAAAGATATATGAATGAGTGATGGTACGGAGCAGCATATGCAAGATACAGTAGATGGTATCGAGTACAGTATATACATATGAGATGAGTATGTAAACAAAGTGGCATAGTTAAAGTGGCTAGTGATACATGTATTACATAAGGATGCAGTAGATGATATAGAGTACCGTATATACGTATACATATGAGATAAATAATGTAGGGTATGTAAACATTATATTAGGTAGCATTGTTTAAAGTGGCTAGTGATATATTTTACATAATTTCCCATCAATTCCCATTATTAAAGTGGCTGGAGTTGAGTCAGTGTGTTGGCAGCAGCCACTCAATGTTAGTGGTGGCTGTTTAACAGTCTGATGGCCTTGAGATAGAAGCTGTTTTTCAGTCTCTCGGTCCCAGCTTTGATGCACCTGTACTGACCTCACCTTCTGGATGATAGCGGGGTGAACAGGCAGTGGCTCGGGTGGTTGTTGTCCTTGATGATCTTTATGGCCTTCCTGTAACATCGGGTGTTGTAGGTATCCCGGAGGGCAGGTAGTTTGCCCCCGGTGATGCGTTGTGCAGACCTCACTACCCTCTGGAGAGCCTTACGGTTGTGGGCGGAGCAGTTGCCGTACCAGGCGGTGATACAGCCCGCCAGGATGCTCTCGATTGTGCATCTGTAGAAGTTTGTGAGTGCTTTTTGTGACAAGCCGAATTTCTTCAGCCTCCTGAGGTTGAAGAGGCGCTGCTGTGCCTTCTTCACGATGCTGTCTGTGTGAGTGGACCAATTCAGTTTGTCTGTGATGTGTATGCCGAGGAACTTAAAACTTACCACCCTCTCCACTACTGTTCCATCGATGTGGATAGGGGGGTGTTCCCTCTGCTGTTTCCTGAAGTCCACAATCATCTCCTTAGTTTTGTTGACGTTGAGTGTGAGGTTATTTTCCTGACACCACACTCCGAGGGCCCTCACCTCCTCCCTGTAGGCCGTATCGTCGTTGTTGGTAATCAAGCCTACCACTGTTGTGTCGTCCACAAACTTGATGATTGAGTTGGAGGCGTGCGTGGCCACGCAGTCGTGGGTGGACAGGGAGTACAGGAGAGGGCTCAGAACGCACCCTTGTGGGGCCCCAGTGTTGAGGATTAGCGGGGTGGAGATGTTGTTGCCTACCCTCACCACCTGGGGGCGGCCCGTCAGGAAGTCCAGTACCCAGTTGCACAGGGCGGGGTCGAGACCCCAGGGTCTCGAGCTTGATACTATGAGGGTACTATGGTGTTGAATGCCGAGCTGTAGTCGATGAACAGCATTCTCACATAGGTTTTCCTCTTGTCCAGATGGGTTAGGGCAGTGTGCAGTGTGGTTGAGATTGCATCGTCTGTGGACCTATTTGGGCGGTAAGCAAATTGGAGTGGGTCTTGGGTGTCAGGTAGGGTGGAGGTGATATGGTCCTTGACTAGTCTCTCAAAGCACTTCATGATGACGGAAGTGAGTGCTACGGGGCGGTAGTCGTTTAGCTCAGTTACCTTAGCTTTCTTGGGAACAGGAACAATGGTGGCCCTCTTGAAGCATGTGGGAACAGCAGACTGGTATAGGGATTGATTGAATATGTCCGTAAACACACCGGCCAGCTGGTCTGCGCATGCTCTGAGGGCGCGGCTGGGGATGCCGTCTGGGCCTGCAGCCTTGCGAGGGTTAACACGTTTAAATGTTTTACTCACCTCGACTGCAGTGAAGGAGATTCCGCATGTTTTCGTTGCAGGCCGTGTCAGTGGCACTGTATTGTCCTCAAAGTTATTTAGTTATTTATTTAGTCTGCCTGGGAGCAAGACATCCTGGTCCGTGACTGGGCTGGTTTTCTTCTTGTAGTCCGTGATTGACTGTAGACCCTGCCACATACCTCTTGTGTCTGAGCCGTTGAATTGAGATTCTACTTTGTCTCTATACTGACGCTTAGCTTGTTTGATAGCCTTGTGGAGGGAATAGCTGCACTGTTTGTATTCGGTCATGTTACCAGTCACCTTGCCCTGATTAAAAGCAGTGGTTCGCGCTTTCAGTTTCATGCGAATACTGCCATCAATCTACGGTTTCTGGTTTGGGAATGTTTTAATCGTTGCTATGGGAACGACATCTTCAACGCACGTTCTAATGAACTCGCACACCGAATCAGCGTATTCGTCAATGTTGTTATCTGACGCAATACGAAACATATCCCAGTCCACGTGATGGAAGCAGTCTTGGAGTGTGGAATCAG
This sequence comes from Oncorhynchus keta, assembly GCF_023373465.1. Classification (NCBI taxonomy): domain Eukaryota; kingdom Metazoa; phylum Chordata; class Actinopteri; order Salmoniformes; family Salmonidae; genus Oncorhynchus; species Oncorhynchus keta. The sequence continues at coordinate 45,689,413 of NC_068424.1, forward strand.
CGTGGTTGGACCAGCGTTGGACAGACCTCAGCGTGGGAGCTTCTTGTTTTAGTTTCGGTCTGTAGGCAGGGATCAGCTAAATGGAGTCGTGGTCAGCTTTTCCGAAAGGAGGGCGGGGCAGGGCCTTATATGCGTCGCGGAAGTTAGAATAACAATGATCCAAGGTTTTTCCCGCCCTGGTTGCGCAATCGATATGCTGATACAATTTAGGGAGTCTTGTTTTCAGATTAGCCTTGTTAAAATCCGCAGCTACAATGAATGCAGCCTCAGGATGTATGGATTCCAGTTTGCAAAGAGTCAAATAAAGTTAGTTCAGAGCCATCGATGTGTCTGCTTGGGGGGGAATATATACGGCTGTGATTATAATCGAAGAGAATTCTCTTGGTAGATAATGCGGTCGACATTTGATTGTGAGGAATTCTAAATCAGGTGAACAGAAGGATTTGAGTTTCTGTATGTTTCTGTGATCACACTCGTTAGCCATAAGGCATACGCCGCCGCCCCTCTTCTTACCAGAAAGATGTTTGTTTCTGTCGGCGCGATGCGTGGAGAAACCCGCTGGCTGCACCGCCTCCGATAGCGTCTCTCCAGTGAGCCATGTTTCCGTGAAGTAAAGAACGTTACAGTCTCTGATGTCCCTCTGGAATGATACCCTTGCTCGGATTTCATCAACCTTGCTGTCAAGAGACTGGACATTGGCAAGAAGAATGCTAGGGAGTGGTGCACGATGTGCCCGTCTCCGGAGTCTGACCAGAAGACCGCCTCGTTTCCCTCTTTTACGGAGTCGTTTTTTTGGGTCGCCGGCTGGGATCCATTCCGTTGTCCTGGTTGAAAGGCAGAACACAGGAACCGCTTCGTGAAAATCATATTCTTGGTCGTACTGATGGTGAGTTGACGCTGATCTTATATTCAGTAGTTCTTCTCGACTGTATGTAATGAAACCTAAGATGACCTGGGGTACTAATGTAAGAAATACACGTAAAAAACAAATAACTGCATAGTTTCCTAGGAACGCGAAGCGAGGCGGCCATCTCTGTCCGCGCTGGAAGTATGTTTATACTTTACAAACACATGTTTTATTTCTATAGTTCTCAAAATCCATAGAATGTATAGTATACAAACCAGTTTAAAATCAAATCTATAGGTTTACCAAACTGTTAAGTAATTAGCCATTAAGTGCAGTTGGATTAACTTTAGGATTGGGGACGGTTGTGTCCCACTTGGGCAAAAAACAGGGAAAATGCAGCGTGGCAAATTTGTAAAAAATTATATAAAAATCTAACTTTCATTAAATCACACATGTAAGATACTCAATTAAAGCTACACTCGTGAATTCAGGCAACATGTCAGATTTTTAAAAGGCTTTGCTGCAAAATAAGAAGCTATTATCTGATGATAGCACAATAGTAAACAAGAGGGTAGCATATTTCAACCATGCAGGCGCTACACAAAACGCAGAAATAAAATATAAAACATGCATTACCTTTGACGAGATTATTTTGTTGGCACTCCAATATGTCTCACAAACATCACAATTGGTCCTTTTGTTCGATTAATTCCGTCCATATATATCCAAATGTCAATTTATTTGATGCGTTTGATCCAGAAAAAAACAGCTTCCAAAAAACGCAACATCACTACAAAATATTTCAAAAGTTGCCTATAAACTTTGCCAAAATATTTAAAACTACTTTTGTAATACAACTCTAGGTATTTTTAAACGTTAATAATCGATCAAATTGTAGACGGGTCTATCTGTGTTCAATACAGGAAGACAAAAAACCATGCTACCTTTCACGTCTTGCTCACTCTCAACAGTGTTACCCAGTTCCTAAATGGCCTACTTCTTCATTGCACAAATGAATAACCTCAACCAAATTCCAAAGACTGGTGACATCCAGTGGAAGCGGTAGGAACTGAAAACAGGTCCCTAAGAAATATCATTTGCCAATGAGTACCCAGTGAACAGACAGAGACCAAAAACAAACAATTCTGAGCGGTTAGTCCTCGGGGTTTTGCCTGCTACATAAGTTCTGTTATACTCACAGACATGATTCAAACAGTTTTAGAAACTTCAGAGTGTTTTCTATCCAGATCTACTAATAATATGCATATCATATATTCCTGGCATGAGTAGCAGGAAGAAATGCTGCCCCCTATACCTTAAGAAGTTTTAAGTGATGGTCAAATGTATTTAAGCAAATGACAAGAGGACCATATGAAAAGTATTGTGAGCAGTGCATTGTGAAAGGCAATTACTTTATATGAAAGGTATTTCTAGATTAAAACACTAATTAGGTTTGGTGAAAAGGTTACTCTGTTATTTTGGGTGTTGTACTTATTAGTCAGTTGAAAATGTGCTCAACGTTATGAGTTTGTTCTGAGAGTTGTGAAATTTGACCACACACTTGTGAAAATAATACCAAAGCGATAAAAAAAATGTGAATTCAAATAAAGCTGTTACAATAACATCATATCAGTTTCTTTGCAGGCAGTATGCCACCTTGCATCTCACTGCTGGCGTACCTCTGAAGCTAAGCATGTTTGGTGCCTGGATGGGAGACCAGATGCTGCTGGATGTGGTGTTGGAGGCCCAGTAGGAAGCACTCTTTCCTCTGCTCAAAAAAAAATCCCAATTCCCCAGAGCAGTAATTGGGGTCATTGCCCTGTGTAGTGTACTGTCTTTTGGATGGGATGCCAACTGGAGGTCCATTGGTACTTATTGTAAGAGTAGTAGTGTTAACCCTAGTGTCCTGGCTAAATTCCCAATATGGCCACCCAGTTATCCCCAGCTTCCAATTGGCTCATTAATCCCCCATCCTCTCTCTGGTAACTATTCCCCAGGTCATAGCTGTAAATTAAAATGTGTTCTCAGTCAATTTACCTGGTAAAATGTAAATGTTTGGATCGTAGACTTAACTGACTCACCCAATACAAAATTAGACATTAGTTCAAAGATTTACCACATGGTTTCTCAAAAACACGTCTGATCAAAGAAAATATATGTTATTAGATCTTGTGTTGCATTACCTGTAGGTTCTAAAGAAAAACCCGCTGTTTGAACCCAATTGGTTCTGAATGACAGATTGTCTGTATCCAACATGTACACATGAATTGGATGATTCCAATAGAGTGCTAGCGAACAGTTAGACTGTTTCATACTGCAAAAAAAAACATCTAGCATTTTTACCCAACAATCAAAACACAAGTGACTAGGCATCTTACCATGTACTCTACAATAACAATGCTTCACGCCACCATCAACATGCTGACTGGTTCATCTCTGAGATTGGAGAACAATTTGCACCGCGCAGAAATGGATTCTCCATTGATCGGGGGTGGAGATGGTGAAGGTGGCTGTGCTAGAGTTGCAGTCTGATGGTCTCCTTTGATCTACTGTGGGAGGAGAGGAGGGAGGACAGGAGAGGACCAGAGAGGACTGGAGAGGACAAGAAAGGACCGGAGAGAATAAGAGGAGAGGACATGAGAGGAGAGGGCATGAGAGGAAAGATAGGAGACAGGGCATGAGAGGAGAGAACAGGAGAGGACATGAGAAGAGAGGTAGAGGTGTGTACTTGGACTTGATTTAGACTTGGAGTCGACAAACTGGAGATTACATGTTTGAGGACAGATCACAATTCATTTAAATCCATTTCCCCCCTTACATCTCAAACAGTGAATGGTTACAGCAGAACAGGGGATTCACTCTGTCATCGTTAGTCTCAGAGTCTGAGAAACTAAAAACATATTAAATTCTGCTGCTTATGTAATCCATTTACTTTTTCCATCAAGGAATTTAGATGACTGGTAGATTTAGCAGGAGAGGAGAAGGACCTTTAGAAAATGAATGAAATAAATGGCTGGCACCAAGTAGCACAGTAAAAGGGGCAGCATTTGAAAAGGAAGCCTTTTTGTGTGTTTGTCAATGAGGTGCTATAAAGTGGCATTAGATTTGTCATTGGGCCTTCACTACGTAATGGATTGCTTTCAGCTAAAAGCTACTCATAATATCCATTATAAATTGATAATTTCTCCACAGAATCGCAATCTGTCATTTTCTACTCCAGGAGTCCGGACTGTGTGGGTTTTCACACTGTTCTAAATTCCAAGCAAACAACAAAAGAAACTAAAATAATTCCTGAATACTCTACTACTGTTTGTATTTAGTTTCATGTGCACGTTCAGCTTTTCCATCATTCGAGATTAATGATGGATCTGAGACAAAAGTTAATAACTTCAAATAAAAGTCATTAAAACTACAAAAACCCAGACAGAACAAGCAATGCAAAATAACACTTGATGGTGTTCAACAGGCCCTGAGGAACCAGAAACACACACTAGAACTGAACCACTAGCCAGCTAGTGGAACAGAACTCTCATGGGGTTTCAAAGAACCAAAATGGCAACATGACAAGAGTCAGTTGCCCTTAGTTTCCCAGAAAGCTTCCCAAATTCTCTGCAGTTGGTATAAACTAGTAAACACATCCTTCTGCCTGGGGCATTTTGTCAAACCCTGGTAAACAACTGGCAGAAATCAGGAGGAGAGGTAGAGGCAGAGGTACCCATGAGGCATCCATGCAATTACAGGGATCACCTGCTGAAGTGGACAACATCATTTACTTTTCACTTCCTCTGGTAGAGATGCCGGAATTGAGATCCGTAACAAAAAAAGTTGTATAATTGGGCCGTCACGGATGCACACACACACACACACACACACACACACACACACACACACACACACACACACACACACACACACACACACACACACACACACACACACACACACACACACACACACACACACACACACACACACACACACACACACACACACTTGCCTGCCTGTCCACAAATCATCTCTTATCATTAATCTCTCATCTCAAATGTGCCAATCTCTGGAAGCCTTTTCCTCTTTAATGACACATCTGTGCCAAAAAGTATGTTCAGCATCATCTTATGCAAAACCTAAACACACACACTAAATGGCCATACTGTTTAACACACAAGACCCACAGGCTCTGGAATCAACATGGCATCTTTCATTAATATAGAAATTATATTTATAGATGCTAGCATGCATGTTTCTATGGGAAGCCTGTATTTCTCCCAGAGATTCAGGCCTGTTTAGTGAACCTAAACATCTGACATTGATGAAGAGCAGTGTCTTTGAAAGGAGTTAGATCCCTCTGATGGAGCCTCCAGGGGCCTGTGCAGGCCTCACAGCAGAGTTAGGGCCCACATAGATAGATAAACTGTCAACACAAGGTTCTAAGTCCCAAATGGTACCCTATTTCTTATATTGTGCATTATTTTTTACCAGAGCCCGTACTATATAGGGAATAGGGTGTAATTTGGGACACAGACAAAAGACCCCACTCTTTTACAAGCAAGCCTTAGTCCAGTACTTCCCAACCTTCTCCCCGAGAACCACCAGAGATTTCACATGACATGTATTTGTTGTAGCCTTAAACTGGCACACCTGATTCAACTGGCCAAGGCCCTGATGATTAGTTGACTAATTGAATCAGGTGTGCCAGGTCAGGGCTGTAACAACTACATGAATTATTGGGACAGTGAAGCATTGTTTCTTCTTTTGGCTTTATACTCTATATTTATGCGTCTTTAACTTTCTCACTCATCATTATTCACAATTATTTCAGGATTATTTGTAATCATATTCCTACTTACAATAAAAGTGACTCCGAAATGACACAATACCTTATTTACCATTCATTGCTATTGGGCACAAAATCATCTGAATCACAAACAAAACAAACAGTAAATGAATCCAACAAATTAGTAGAGTCAAAAGCTTGATGTTGTCATTGCGTGGTATGAATATGGGACCAAATACTTAACTTTTTACTACTTTAAACTTGTTTTTGCCATTTGATGATGTGTTATTCATTGCGTTTCTATGGGCTTTAGTAGCAAAAATGCGTGTAAAAGAGTGGGGTCTTTGCCTGTGTACCAAATAACACTCTATTCCCCAAAAATGATTAATAGTATCTTAAAACATTTCCATATGTCATTTTTTGAGTATGGAGCCAAAAAAAGAGAAAATGCTCTACTGTCCCAATAATTACAGTGGGCACTGTATGTGAAATATATGGTAGTCCCAAAGGAGAGGGTTGTGAAACCATGCCTTAGCCCCCCCCAACTAAAACACCGTCATTCCCCAAGTGCAGATTCTTCCAAAAAGGCATTGCCGCACTGCTGGACAAAGAAACAGGGCTGCTTGGCAGATGTGAGTCTTTTTTGGCTGTCTTGTTGCTGAATTCTGGCACACTCGAAAGCGTTGTGCAAGCTTCTGTTCAGAATCTCTCATTGGTCCAAATATCACCCTATTCACTTTGTAGTGCATTACTTTTGACCCTATTGTATTACTTTTGACCAGGACCCATAGGGTCAAAAGTAATGTACTATATAGGGAGTAGAGTGCCATTTGGGACACACCCATTGAGTGCCACACCCCACTCTGGCAGCTCTACTTTGTCCTGCCCCAATACATAGGACATGGTCTAGTAAACAACAATCTTTAATGGTACACCTGCAGAGGGAGGGATCAATAATGATGATCACGCAGGTTATGGTGTGCTGTGTTGGCATATTGGTTATTAGACTCACAGTCGCTGACTGGCAAGAAGAGATTAAGTTTGAGAGCAGAGATTCTACCCATAGCACAGAGTTATTGGTCCCTAAGGTGGAGATTGTATTTATAGGCCATATGTTTTAGCTGCTGTAGTTAATCACAACCACTGGGTGCTGCATCAGAGTGTGGGCATCAACCATATCTTTACCGGACAGTCAATAATCAGTAATAGATTCCATCCATCTGCTGAGGCTGCTGGTCTGACTGGACTGTAGATAATCATAAACCTGGATGGCTGTGATTGACTTACTGCTGTTCTAGAAGTATTGTTGTGTTCAAACTCAAACAACTCAGCAGATACCATGATAAGTCATAATCCTTGAGAGACGTCACACATACAGTATGGCTTCAAGACTTATAGGTCAGGAGACACACCTGCAGCCCTTATCCCTGATTGCTGCTGCTGTAGGGGTCATGGGGTTGGAGCTGATCTGTGGATGCTCCAGATCAGAGAACTAAGGGTGAGACCGGAATTACACACTATTCTCTATTGGGCATCCTATTATACCAAATGGCTTTCTTAAAAAGTAGTTCACTTTGTAGGGAATAGGGTGCCATTTTGGACGCAAAACAAGTTTGTTGTAACTTTCCATGGATGTGACCTCTGTGTTTCTTGGATCGTTCCTGGTCGTCACACAAAGAGCAATGACTCTCCATGGCATTGATTTGAGAAACGGCATCATGGACAACTCTCAAAAGAAGAAGAAGACTTTTTATGGAAGTTTGTAAATAAATCCCCAAATAAAGTGGAGCAGCAGTCAGCAGATAGCTCTCTAGACATCGTCCGTCGCCAAGCCTCAGTGAGTAGGGAGATATTTTCATCCTGAGAAATGTTAAGTGTCCTGAGATCCTTCAGCTGGGAGGAACAGAGGAGGAGGAGGAACAGGGGAGGAACAGAGGAGGAGGAGGAACAGGGGAGGAAAAGAGAAGATGGAAGAGAGAAGAGGAACTGAGACATAAAGAGAAAGAAGGCCGAATGAGATGGCGCTGCAGTGGAGGGCAGCCGTGTGTGTGTATGTGTGTGTTTGTGTTTGTCAAACCGGCCCAATTATTATGGATATTCTTTTCAGATCTCAATTCTGCATCTCCACCAGAGAAAATAAAAAATCAATGATGTTGTGTTTTCGCTGATCTTAACTTTTTTTTGACATAATGTCTCCGCTATCATTTACTATGACCAAAAACAGCTTCTGGACATCAGAACAGCGATCACTAACCTTCATTTTGAAAAAAATGTCTACTCAAGCAAGTCGGCAGCTCTGGACGTTCTGCTTACTCTGGATCAGGCTCTCTTCTTACAGCAGGTAAAATGCTGTAAGAATGCTGTTCATTGACTACAACTCAGCATTCAACACCATAGTCCTCTCCAAGCTTATCAACAAGCTCAGGACCCTAGGTCTGAAAACCTCCCTCTGCAACTGGATCCTGGAATTCCTGACTGGCCACCCTGTCATCCAGGCTCTCCATACCAGGCGGTGTCAGAGGAAGGCCTAAAACATGGTCAAAGACTCCAGGCACATACCACATACGCTGCTGCTACTGCTCCACATACTCTGTAGCTACAGCTCAGTCTATTACAGTTGAAGTCGGAAGTTTACATACACTTTGGTTGGAGTCATTAAAGCTCGTTTTTCAACCACTCCACAAATTTCTTGTTAACAAACTATAGTTTTGGCAAGTCGGTTAGGACATCTACTTTGTGATGACACAAGTCATTTTTCCAACAATTGTTTACAGGCAGATAATTTAATTTATAATTCACTGTATCACAATTCCAGTGGGTCAGAAGTTTACATACACTCAATTGACTGTGTCTTTAAACAGCTTGGAAAATTCCAGAAAACGATGTCATGGTTTTAGAAGCTTCTGATAGGCTAATTGACATCATTTGAGTCAATTGGACGTGTACCTGTGGATGTATTTCAAGGCCTACTTTCAAACTCAGTGCCTCTTTGCTTGACATCATGGGGAAATCAAAATAAATCAGCCATGACCTCAGAAAGATTTTGACCTCCACAAGTCTGGTTCATCCTTGGGAGCAATTTCCAAACTCCTGAAAGTACCATGTTCATCTGTACAAACAATAGTACGCAAGTATAAACACCATGGGACAGCGCAGCCTTAATACCCCTCAGGAAGGAGATGAGTTCTGTCTCCTATTACTTTGGTGCGAAAAATACAAATCAATCCCAGAACAACAGCAAAGGACCTTGTGAAGATGCTGGAGGAAATAAGTACAAAAGTATCTATATCCACAGTAAAACGAGTCCTAAATCGACATAACCTGAAAGTCTACTTAGCAAGGAAGAAGCCACTGCTCCAAAACCGCCATAAAAAAAGCCAGACCATGGTTTTCAACTGCACATGGGGACAAAGATTACCATCGTTATGTTTGCAGGAAAAAGGGGGACGCTTGCAAGCCGATGAACACCATCCCAACCGTGAAGCACGGGGGTGGCAGCATCATGTTGTGGGGGTGCTTTGCTGCAGGAAGGACTGGTGCACTGAAAAAGTGTGTGCGAGCAAGGAGGCCTACAAACCTGACTCAGTTACACCAGCTCTGTCAGGAGGAATGGGCCAAAATTCACCCAACTTATTGTGGGAAGCTTGTGGAAGGCTACCCGAAACGTTTGACCCAAGTTAAAAATTGAAAGGCAATGCTACCAAATACTAATTGAGTGTATGTAAACTTCAATTGCTCGTACCCTTAGTACTCCCTGTACATAGCCATGTTATTTTTACTCGTTATTGATATTCATTATTCACTGTGTATTTATTCCTACTATTCCACTATTTCTATTTTGTATTTGATTTACTTCTTAGTATTTTTCTGTTTAACTGTGCATTGTTGGAAAAGGACCCATAAGTAAGAATTTCAGAGTTTACTCCTGTTGCATGAAGACAAATGTGAGTGTTTGTATATACTATGTGTGTATGCATTTGCAAACCGTTGTGTGTGCGTGAATGTACGGTATATATTGAACACTGGCATTATCAAACCTGTCAGATATAATTAAAGCATCATGGTATGACTCCAAATTATTATTTTAAAATGAAGTTATTACGCCTCTCCTTATTTCCCTGTGAAGTTTTTATGCCTCTCATTTTTTCCTTATGAAGGTATTATGCACCTCGTTGTTTTATTATGAAGTTAGCATGGACTTGTGTTTAGTCAACAGAATACTCTCGCTGCTGAGTGGTGTTGAGTAGAAGAGGGGCATCGGCCCAAGCTACGTGGTCTAACGAGGGGTGGCAGGCAGTCTAGTGGTTAGAGCACTGGGTCAGTAACTGAAAGGTTGCTGGACCAAATCTCTGAGCGAGGCAGTTAACTCACTGTTCTGTGGATGTTGATTATGGCAGCCCCCCACACCTTGCTGATTCAGATGGATTGGGTTAAATGTGGAAGACACATTTCAGTTGTACAACTGATTAGGTATCCCCTTTCCTAATAATCGTGGAGACATGGTTACAAGTATTCCACTTAAACATGAGAGGAGTTATAGTTGTGTTGTTGTAAAGCATTTCATATTCCGCATCTGCTCAGAGCAATTGATGTTCAATGTCTTCTTTCACAGTCATTTATGAAGGGACACTCAGTGACTGAGTCCTGAGGACTGCTGAATGTTCTGCCCTCCTATCTCCGGCTTGGTGACTTTCTGAAAGCAATTAACCGACTCACTTTGTTAGCAACTAACGCGGATAAACAGCTGAGCTTCATTTCATCTCATTTCCTCTGTCTCTCTCTCTCTTGCTCTCTCTCTCGCTCAATTTCTGTCTCTCCCTATCTCTCACCTGTACTCTCTCTCTCCGTGTGCTTATTAAGCTGTTTTTCCTAATTAAAATAAAACGTTGCCGCTCAATTTGAAAGCAGGTAATGGATCAATGCTCTGTGTGATAGACAGAGGAACAGCTAATTACAAGGAACATTGGCTTTAGGGAGCTGCATGCGTACGGGATAAAGTGGATATTAAATTTCATTAATCTGGAGTTCTTATTAATGACTTTTCATGTGAAATAAACAAATGTCAGATATCAAATATATCCTGGAAACTCTCTCATTGTCAGGAAAGATTTCCATTAACTGAACTTTCTAGACTTTCCTCTCCAATGGTACTGCTGAGTTTGAAAGAATGGGACTGGAATTAAATCACCATTGCTGCCATGTGTCTCATCAGAGAATAAAGACCAGCTGGTCTTGTGGGGATGGTTTTGATTCGAGGTATTATTACTATGGCATCTCTGTAGTAACATCATATAGTATTATAATAATGGTTTGTGATGAGACTGCAGAGTATCCGTTGGCCATTTGTCAAGGTTTTGGTTACATCAAAGACTCATGGCCCCTTAAATGTTTTCCATAACCATACTATAGATGGAATCTCATGGTTTATATAGTTTTACATAGGTAAGGGAAATTAACCATTGTATAGACCCTATCGTATGTCTGTCTGCATACGATTTATGTAAGACGGTAGCTAGGTAGAAAAGTTGGTATTCAAACAATTCTGATCCCTCATTAGGCTCATGTGATTTTATTTACCTAAATCTGATCAAAATTAAGCCACGTGCAGACAACTATTTGATTTTGAATATCTGCATCTTTTCCATTATTAAGAGGCGATTTTGGGGGGTGGCAATTTAGAGTTCTGGGCCTGAAAATTCGAGTCCGGTATGACGCAAGCCCGATGAGCTGAAGCCCGAGCCCCGGTCCGACATCACAGAAATGTGAACCAAAAAAGAAAAGCCAGATTTAAAACGGCTTCGTCTTTCCCTAGACTATGTTGCTATTTTGCGAGAGTTCACCAGTAGGCTATTCATTTATACACGGCAGAGATGGCAACGAACAGAGTGAGGAGAGAGGGAAAGCCCGTTGCCTCTCTCTATAATCAACAACTGTTTGTGGACTCTGGGTTTGTAAAACATCCATAAAACTGTAAATCTTTAGATATTAGACAGATGCTGCTTCTGTTGGCTGTTTTTAAGTGTTTGTTTGACTCCGTGAGCTCTAACTGTCTCAAGCAACCCCAACATGTAACCAATGTCGGATAAAGCAATTTCACAAATTCCACTGGTTTTACACTTGGCCATGTTGTAATAAAACATGTGATAATTATTTTTATTCGAAACATATTATCTGTGATTTTTCTGACATACATTTAGTCTCCTCAGTATTCCTTATGGTGGTGCACTTCTGTGGTTTAGTTTACATTTACATTACATTTAAGTCATTTAGCAGACGCTCTTATCCAGAGCGACTTACAAATTGGTGCATTCACCTTATTACATCCAGTGGAACAGCCACTTTACAATAGTGCATCTAAATCTTTTAAGGGGGGGGGGGTGAGAAGGATTACTTTATCCTATCCTAGGTATTCCTTAAAGAGGTGGGGTTTCAGGTGTCTCCGGAAGGTGGTGATTGACTCCGCTGTCCTGGCGTCGTGAGGGAGTGTGTTCCACCATTGGGGAGCCAGAGCAGCGAACAGTTTTGACTGGGCTGAGCGGGAACTGTACTTCCTCAGTGGTAGGGAGGCGAGCAGGCCAGAGGTGGATGAACGCAGTGCCCTTGTTTGGGTGTAGGGCCTGATCAGAGCCTGGAGGTACTGAGGTGCCGTTCCCCTCACAGCTCCGTAGGCAAGCACCATGGTCTTGTAGCGGATGCGAGCTTCAACTGGAAGCCAGTGGAGAGAGCGGAGGAGCGGGGTGACGTGAGAGAACTTGGGAAGGTTGAACACCAGACGGGCTGCGGCGTTCTGGATGAGTTGTAGGGGTTTAATGGCACAGGCAGGGAGCCCAGCCAACAGCGAGTTGCAGTAATCCAGACGGGAGATGACAAGTGCCTGGATTAGGACCTGCGCCGCTTCCTGTGTGAGGCAGGGTCGTACTCTGCGGATGTTGTAGAGCATGAACCTACAGGAACGGGCCACCGCCTTGATGTTAGTTGAGAACGACAGGGTGTTGTCCAGGATCACGCCAAGGTTCTTAGCGCTCTGGGAGGAGGACACAATGGAGTTGTCAACCGTGATGGCGAGATCATGGAACGGGCAGTCCTTCCCCGGGAGGAAGAGCAGCCCGTCTTGCCGAGGTTCAGCTTGAGGTGGTGATCCGTCATCCACACTGATATGTCTGCCAGACATGCAGAGATGCGATTCGCCACCTGGTCATCAGAAGGGGAAAGGAGAAGATTAATTGTGTGTCGTCTGCATAGCAATGATAGTTCTGACCCTTTGTGTTCTGAGTTATCCCCAATAGGGTGCAATGGAGAAATGTGAGATCAGGACAAAGTACACTCAATGCTATGTTGTTGTGTTAGTGTATTGTCCTCAGTTAACGCACAACACATTGAGTCACAGCAGGCCCAGACTGTACATTAAACAATGATTGTTTGTTGATGATCGTTTGTTGTAAAAAATAACAGTAACACGCTTCCCGTACATTAAGAGCTGTCAAGAGAACTGCAGTGTATTTGTGACACAATATGGCCAAGAGAACATGCCACACTCATGCAAACATAGCCTTCATGGAAGTCATGCTCAATGTCTTGTGTTAAGATTATAAAAGCTGTAAACTGATGGCACTCCAGCGTGTTTTCTAAATATGTCTGTGTCGGAGCTCAAGGAATTCATTTGATCTTTTTTTTTATCTAAAGGCTAATATTACCCACATGCTTCAAACTGTGAGCAAGACAACTCTTCAAAAAAAGAAACGGCCCTTTTTCAGGACCTCGTCTTTCAAAGATAATTCATAAAAATCCAAAAAACTTCATAGATCTTCATCGTAAAGGGTTTAAACACGGTTTCCCATGCTTGTTCAATGAACCATAAACAATTAATGAACATGCACCTGTGGAACGGTCGTTAAGACACTAACAGCTTGCAGACGGTAGGCAATTAAGGTCACAGTTATGAAAACTTAGGACACTAAAGAGGCCTTTCTACTGAATCTGAAAAACACCAAAAGAAAGATGCCCAGGGTCCCTGCTCATCTGCGTGAACGTGCCCTAGGCATGCTGCAAGGAGGCATGAGGACTCCAGATGTGGCCAGGGCAATAAATTGCAATGTCCGTACTGTGAGACGCCTAAGACAGCGCTACAGGGAGACATGATGGACAGCAGACCACGTGTAACAACACCTGCACAGGATTGGTACATCCGAACAACACACCTGCATGATAGGTACAGGATGGCAACAACAACTGCCCGAGTTACACCAGGAACGCAAAATCCCTCCATCAGTGCTCAGACTTTCCGCAATAGGCTGAGAGAGGCTGGACTGAGAGTTGTAAGCCTGTTGTAAGGGAGCTCCTCACCAGATATCACCGGCAACAACGTCGCCTATGGGCACAAACCCACCACCGCTGGACCAGAAAGGACTTGCAAAAAGTGCTCTTCACTGATGAGTCACGGTTCTGTCTCACCAGGGGTGATGGTCGGATTCGCGTTTATCATTGAAGGAATGAGCCTGTACTCTGGAGCGGGATCAATTTGGAGGTAGAGGGTCCGTCATGGTCTGGGGCGGTGTGGCACAGCATCATCGGACTGAGCTTGTTGTCATTGCAGTGATTCTCAACGCTGTGAGGTACACTTCCTGCACGCACATCCAACATGACAATGCCACCAGCCGTACTTCTCTTTTTGTGTGTGATGTCCTGCAAGACTGGAATGTCAGTGTTCTGCCATGGCCAGCGAAGAGCCCGGATCTCAATCCCGTTGAGCACGTCTGGGACCTGTTGGATCGGAGGGTGAGGGCTAGGGCCATTCCCCCACAGAAATGTCAGGGAACTTGCAGGTGCCTTGGTGGAAGAGTGGTGTAACACAGCAAGAACTGGCAAATCGTGTGCAGTCCATGAGGAGGAGATGCACTGCAGTACTTTATGCAGCTGGTGGCCACACCAGATACTGACGGTTACTTTTGATTTTGACCCCCCCCCCTTTGTTCAGGGACACATTATTACATTTCTGAAGGTGGAACTTGTTCAGTTTATGTCTCAGTCGTTGAATCTTGTTATGTTCATACAAACATTTACACATGTTAAGATTGCTGAAAATAAACACAGTTGACAGTGAGAGGACATTTCTTTTTTTGCTGAGTTTAGTTTATCTTCAACAGTTTGCTGTGGTGCTGTCTCTGCAGATCCTGTGATTGGTTGGAGGCGGACTACTTTTGGAACTCAGGAAGAGAGAGCCACAAGCAATGTGAAAACATGTTTTGACACTAATTGTTTTGATTCGTATCTAGTTTGGTAGCTCTAATTATGATTTTTTATTTAATTACATTTTTTACCTCGGAGCGCTCCTGAGATATTAAACTCTTTAATCAACATTACCAGTTTTATATTTTTCTTTGTCAAGAAGAAGAGCATGCACCTACTAAGCAAAATAGAAAGGCAAATAAATGTAATGGTGATTTGAGAAGAAAAAAAATCACAGTATATTGCCTAGAGGAGAAAATGAATACATATAAATTCCAATCCTGTTCTTTATATCACTCTTTAATTCTCTGTTATCCACTAAAACAGCTAATCATAAAGTATTAAACCACATCATGATAATACTAGGATTTGAATCATATTTCTTGCCTGTTTTAGCCAGACCTGATGTTTCAGGTTTCCAGAATGTGATGAAAATGTCTTGCTTATTTATTCACTCTGTATTATTTTCCTGATTTTGGCCAGTGGAGCAGATCCACTCATGTTGCCTTCATTTTCTTTCTGAAGACCAATGATAAAAGTAATATTATATTGCATACTGTGATTAACTTGCGTCTCATGAGGGAGGTCCGTGTGTGAATATCTCCCAGAACATACATGACTCTGTCACGTTCTGACCTTTTATTTCCTTTGTTTTGTCTTTATTTAGTATGGTCAGGGCGTGAGTTGGGGTGGGCAGTCTATGTTTGTTTTTATATGTTTGGTTTCTGTTTCGGCCTAGTATGGTTCTCAATCAGAGGCAGGTGTCGTTAGTTGTCTCTGATTGAGAATCATACTTAGGTAGCCTGGGTTTCACTGTTGGTTTGTGGGTATTTGTTTCCGTGTTAGTGTTTGTCGCCACACGGTACTGTTTCGGTTTATTTTGTTATTATATTCAGTGTTCATTTGTCTTTATTAAAAACATTATGGACACTTACCACACTGCATCTTGATCCTCCGATCCTTACTCCTCTTCAGACGAGCCGTTACAGACTCACTCGAATGTGTCATGAATGTTAATTTGTATACATTTTCATGTGAAATCTAGTGTGGAATCTTTCCATCTTGTACTTACAACAATCTCTTGGATTACAGGCCACATAGCATTGTAGCATGAACACACAACATACTGTATAAACATTACTTCACTCTATTACAGCCAAATACACCAAGCTAATAATTTCCATATAATCACTGTTATCATACTCTACATGCCTGTACCTTGTAATTATATGCACAATCTACTGCAATTTTGTCTTAGAAGTCCAGAAACAGGTTTGAGCTATGTTCAACTACTATTGCTGTCATGTCTAACCACAATAAGGAGGTCTACACCATTTAAGATGAGGGAGGACAATTATTTTATGAGCATGGCCTTATTTCTATTACAGCATATTGAATGACTGTCATTCATATTCTATTCACCCAGTTCAATGTAACAGCGATACGTTTAGGCTACTACATAATACTCAAATGTTCCATATATGCATCATGAGTTTGCTACAACCTAGCCTATGAAGGAAAGTTTACATTGTAGGTGCACAGAGGTCGAGAGAAACATTTGAGGTGACAGACAGTGGCAAATGGACAGACAGTGACACATTCATACCACCTTCACACTCTTGCCTGCATCTAGTTGATCTAGGTTGTAAATTCAGGTGTGTTTATGCCCGTTTCGTTCTGTTTGGTTCCAATTAAGAAAAGGTTTTCAACAGAATCGGCGGAATGAATACACCCCCGATCAAGTGTAAACACAGTTCTCTTTCATAGCAGCCACGTTGTATTCCTTCTTGCATCTATGCGCTCTCCTCCTCTCACCTTTTCCCTTGGCTTGTGGATTTCAATGCATAACACATCAGCTGTATGTGACCAGGTGAAAAAACCTTTCCAAGCCAAACCATATCATAACCGCTACACACAGCCTACATCGTTGTCACCATATTCGCTAAAGTAACGTCATAGTCAACATAGCTAATAGAACTAACAAGTTATTAAACCCGCTACAATCATGCAGTAACATTACAGTGTACATTCAGTAAGCAGTTTAGCACTTACACCGGCGGGCCCCTTGGCAATAAATGAGTAAAACCAAAAGCTTACCTTGACTTAGAAGAGTTCCAGTGTTGTGTTGGAAAGTCATAGCCAGCTAGCTAACATAGCATCCCTCTGTTTGAGCAGGGTTTTTGAGTAGGCTAAACTAGTTCTGTATTTGCTAGGTAAGAAAGTGAAACTGAAAAACAATGACAATCTCGCTCTATTTCTCTTGCTTCTCCTTCATTTTGGAAGAAATGTATTTGTTCAAACCTGTTAAACTACTGTCTTTCTCTCACTTTGAGTCAACTTCTCACCACATTTTATGTAATGCAGTGCTAGCTGTGTATTATGCTTTCAGTACTAGATTCATTCTTTGATCCTTTGATTGGGTGGACAACATGTCAGTTCATGCTGCAAGAGATCTGGTAGGTTGGAGGACGTCATCCAGAAGTTATCATAATTACTGTGTAAGTCTATGGAAAGGGGTGAGAACCATAAGCCTGCTAGGTTTTGTATTGAAGTCACTGTACCCAGAGGAGGACGGAAGCTACTGTAGCTGTCCTCCGGCTACACCATGGTGCTACCCTACAAAGTGCTGTTGAGGCTACTATAGACCTTCATTGCAAAACAGTGTGTTTTAATAAATTATTTGGTGACGTGAATATATTTACTATAGTTTTGTCTAAAAATGCTAACTTTTTAAATGTTTTACAATTTAAATTTTCATGAGGATGGTCACTGAGAATGGTCTTCCCCTTCCTCCTCTGACGAGCCTATACCGGTGCATATGTTATATGTGCTCCCCCTGAGAGAGGATTAATATTAGATTTTTTTTCTCCAAAATTAGTTTGGCAGGATTTGGCCTAAAGGTTTTGG
Source organism: Oncorhynchus keta (assembly GCF_023373465.1). Taxonomy (NCBI): domain Eukaryota; kingdom Metazoa; phylum Chordata; class Actinopteri; order Salmoniformes; family Salmonidae; genus Oncorhynchus; species Oncorhynchus keta. The sequence goes on from NC_068424.1 coordinate 45,707,166, forward strand.
TAAAAAGAGAGATGTGATTCTTTCGACATATGTCTCAATCAGTCTCTATCGCTTTAATGATCAAGATTTAGTAGATGATAAGTGTCATAGGCTATTTGTTATGTGAGGCGGTGAGACTTTGGAATTTCTGGATTTGTTTACAGTTTGGGTTGTCACAGACAGGCAATGTACGTTATTACGGAAGTTATGAAAATCCTTAGCTCTATGAGAGAATTACACAAAACCAGCATCCCTCACAACAAACAGACCTCAAGACAAGCTCTGTCACGTCTGTATTGGAAAGTGATCTGAAATGTAATTTTACAATTCATCATTCCAGATGATAGGTGCTCTTAAAACAGCAATATGCAATATGTCTTGTTTTCTTGGGCACCTCAGAATAGCAGGTCATTCAAGGCCATACCAGGCTGGCTAAGTGTAACCATATCCCCTCAATGGCAGCGAAACCTGTTAGGGGGACGTACAGTACACTACGTCATCGAAACTGTAGCATGTCGGACCAGAAAAAGTGATGACAGGGGTTATATGCCGTTGCTGGTCAGCGAGTGCAACTCGATATAACGAGGCCAAAGATTGTGTCACGGTGTACGCCTATGATGAAAACCTTTATAAGTACAGGTCAATGGTAATACACTTCATGACCAAAAGTATGCGGACACCTGCTCATTGAAAATCTCATTCCAAAATCATGTGCATTAATATGGAGTTTGTCCCCCCTTTGCTGCTATAACAGCCTCTACTCTTCTGGAAAGGCTTTCCACTAGATGTTGGAACTTTGCTGCGGGGTCTTGCTTCCATTCAGCCACAAGAGCATTAGTGAGGCCGTGCACTGATGTTGGGCGATGAGGCCTGGCTCACAGTCGGCGTTCCAATTCATCCCAATGGTGTTCGATGGGGTTGAGTTTAGGGCTCTGTGCACCATTTCTGTATTGACCTCGCTTTGTGCACAGGGGCATTGGTAAAACCCATTTCATGAAACTCCCGACGAACAGTAATTGGTAATTGAGGTAATATGTACATGGAAGTAGAGTTATTAAAGTGTCTTTGTATAGATAATAACAGAGAGCAGCAGCAGTGTAAAACAGGGGGGGGGGGGCAATGCAAATAGTCTGGGTAGCCATTTAATTAGATGTTCAGGAGTCTTATGGCTTGGGGGTAGAAGCTGTTTTAGAAGCCTCTTGGACCTAGATTTGGCGCTCCGGTACCACTTGCCGTTTGGTAACAGAGAACACTATGACTAGGGTGGCTGGAGTCTTTGACAATTTTAGGTCCTTCCTCTGACACTGCCTGGTATAGAGATCCTGGATGGCAGGGAACTTGGCCCCAGTGATGTACTGGGCCATACACACTACCCTCTGTAGTGCCTTGTGGTTGGAGGCCGAGCAGTTGCCATACCAGGCAGTGATGCAACCAGTCGGGATGCTCTCGATGGTGCAGCTGTAGAACCTTTTGGGGATCTGATGACCCATGCCAAATCTTTTCTGTCTCTTGAGGGAGACAGAAACATTGAACATTGAGTGGCTGCTGCCAACACACTGACACTGACTCAGCTCCAGCCACTTTAATAAGGGGAATTGATGGGAAATGATGTAAATATATCACTAGCCACTTTAAACAATGCTACCTTATATAATGTTACTTACCCTACATTATTCATCTCATATGCATACGTATATACTGTACTCTATATCATCGACTGCATCCTTATGTAATATACATGTATCACTAGCCACTTTAACTATGCCACTTTGTTTACATACTCATCTCATATGTATATACTGTACTCGATACCATCTACTGTATCTTGCCTATGCTGCTCTGTACCATCACTCATTCATATATCCTTATGTACATATTCTTTATCCCCTTACACTGTGTATAAGACAGTAGTTTCAGAATTTGATAGTTAGATTACTTGTTGGTTATTACTGCATTGTCGGAACTAGAAGCACAAGCATTTCGCTACACTCGCATTAACATCTCCATGTGACAAATAAAATTGGATTTGATTTATAACCCGCCAGCTGTATGTTATTCATTTCGTCGTTCAGCCACGACTCGGTGAAACATAAGATATTACAGTTTTTAATATCCCGTTGGTAGTATATACGTGATTGTAGTTAGTTCACTTTATTGTCAGCGATAGTACGTTGGCTAACAGTTCCGATGGCAATGGCAGATAAGCTACTCGTTGCTGGATCTTCACAATGCACCCCGATCTCCTTCCGCAATACCGCCGTCTCCTTCTCCTGCGAATGACGGGGATGAGGGCCTGTTCGGGTGTTTGGAGTAAATCCCTCTCGTCCGACTCGTTAAAGAAAAATTATTTGTCCAGTTCAAGGTGAGTAATCGCTGTTCTGATGTCCGGAAGCTCTTTTCGATCATAATAGACCATAGCATTACGTACAAAATAAGTTACAAACAATGCCAGAAACTAACAAAATAGCAGGGTTGGTTAAGAGCCCATAAAACGGCAGCCATCCGCTCCGGCGCCATCTTTCATGATCACTTCAGAGAACGCGTTTCCGCTGCTCCAGAATCGAATGGCGCCGTGTTTAACACCAATCCAGCTGACGCTTGGCATTGCACATGGTGAGTTTAGGCTTATGCTCGGCCATGAAAACCCATTTCTTGAAGCTCCCAATGAACAGCTCCTGCGCTGACGTTGCTTCCAGAGGCAGCTTTGGAACTCGGTAGTGAGTGTTGCAACCGAGGACAGATGATTTTTACGCACTATGCGCTTACGCACTTACCGGTCCTGTTCTGTAAGCTTGTGTGGCCTACCACTTAGCGACTGAGCTGTTGTTGCTCCAAGACGTTTCCACTTCACAATAACAGCACTTACAGTTGACCGGGGTAGCTCTAGCAGGGCAGAAATTTGACGAACCTACTTGTTGGAAAGGTGGGATCCTATGAAGGTGCCAAGTTCAAAGTCACTGAGCTCTTCAGTTAGACCATTATGCTGCCAATGTTTGTCTATGGAGATTGCATGGCTGTTTGCTTGATTTTGTACATGTGACTGAAATAGACAAATCCGCACATTTTAATGGGTGTCCACATTTTTCAGGATATATAGTGTAAATGACAACATACTGTATGACAACAAATAGAGGAACTAAGCGTTTGGCTGAATAAAAAAAAAAGAAATCCGGGATTGGTACATCCATTTTTTAGGAGCTCACTTAGTAGTGAACTCTTGATGCCCCCTAAGCATAATTGTGCCACGAAACTCTCATTACTTTGCTAACTTCAATTTTGTGAGAGAGCAACATATAGCACTGATATCATTATTGAGGAATGTGTGTACACTCAGAAGACAAGGACGAAATGGGAAAAATGAGAGAGCTATCCCCTGGGAGCCACTGATATTTAATGAGTCGACGTTACAACCTTTTATCTAATTGCTAAGCACCCACACACCCCTCCTGAAACGCACTGAACATGTCTCTAATCCATAAACCCAATGAACTTCTTCCTTTGTACTTTGTGTTTCAAATGTCAGATATTACAGTATCCAAAAAGAAAGGGAGAATGAAGGAAAGTCAATAAATGTTACATTAAATGAGGTGTAATGTGATTAGAGTAAGTTATGATGGAGTGAATTTATTAATCAGTAAAAAAAATAGTTGATAATTTCACTTTCACTTTAATTGAGTCTTTATGTTAGTTGAGGTAGTTTGTACATGTAGGTTGGGGTAAAGTGACAATGAATAGACAAAAAACTGTGAGTAGCAGCAGTGTAAAAACAAAGTGGGGGGGAGTGTCTATGTAAGTAATCCTCAGCAGTTTTATAGCTTGGGGGTAGTCCCAATCCACTAACTTGTTTTTTTAAAAATAGAAATTAAGCAGAAACTGTCTTTTCACTCAGTTCCTATTCTATCCTTTCATTTTCCCCATTCAATTTTAGACAACTTGCTTACTGGGACACCATGCCACACCATCATTTTATGTTAATATCCCCTATTCGCAGTGATGTTCCAATGTGTCGGACCAATCTACTTCAGTCATCTCTGGGTTTTATTAACTGTCATTTACTGTCATTAGTGGAGACGGTCCATTTATGTTTTTTTCTATCAGACTTTTAACGTTTTAAGGCAGAAGAAGAAGAAACAATTCCCAGTGCTGGGCTCTCCTCTCTCTGACTCTATAAATCATCAGTCAAAGGACCATCCCATTCTCAACTGTTGTTTCATTACTCAGGGAGTTGATATTATTGTGCTTTCCAAACTCAATAGGTAATGTAAATCTCAGGACTACTAGTTTGTATTGTTTTTATGGTCCGTCAACCACCAGTGTCAACAGTGCTACTTCATAGGAAAATACATTGTTGACCCGAACAAGAGGACAGCTACTAAAACCTTTGCATGCATTTTTGCTGGTTGACCTATAGTATGAAATGTGCATTCATTTCCCACACAGGTTTCCTCCCTTCCTCCTGTGTGCTTATGGTAGAGTACTGTATCTACTGACACATATTCAAGTACTTGTTCCACAACCTTCCTATATATTGAGTACAATATTTCCATGGCAGGAAATAAACATGTGAAACTCCCCAAAAAACATGTTGAAAAAATAAATCAATACGTTAATTGACCCCAATGTCTTAAAGTCATAGCCTAAGGCCTGCAGCGAGGTACACCCTTAAAAATAAAGGTGCAAGTTGGAACCAAATAATGTTATTGAGAGCGATGCCATAGGGAAACCATTTTAGGGTCTCTGAAGAGCCATAAATGGGATGGTTCTTTGACGAACCATACAAAACTCCAAAACCAGAAATGTTTTGTCCTTCCAGGATCAGAAATGAATAGCTCTGCTGCAGGGTTTTAAGACTTATTTGCATATTGCCTTTTTGTGAATTTTAGAGTTACTAGTACCAACCATGACTGTGTTTGCTAGTGACATTGGTTGTTGCATTCATTCATTTTCAGTCCTATGGCTGTAACGGTTTTCCTTAGGTGAAAGAGACTCAGACCAAAATGCAGCGTGGCTATTGCGATCCATGTTTAATGAAACAAAGTAAACACAAATCAAAAACGTAACGCGAAAACCAAAACAGCCTAATACTGGTGCAGAGTAACACAGAGACAGTAACAAGGACAATCACCCACAAAACCCAACACCAAACAGGCTACCTAAATATGGTTCCCAATCAGAGACAATGACGAACACCTGCCTCTGATTGAGAACCATATCAGGCCAAACATAGAACTAGACAAACTAGACATGTAACATAGAATGCCCACTCAGCTCACACCCTGACCAACCAAAACATAGAAACATACAAAGCAAACTATGGTCAGGGTGTGACAGTGGCCTTCGCCAAGTGAGATCCTATGTGAATATTTATTTTAAAAAACATTTTAAGACAGTACAATACATACTCTATATATGTAAAAATATGTGGACAACCCTTCAAATTAGTGTATTTGTCTATTTCAGCCAAACCCATTGCTGACAGGTGTATAAAATTGAACACACCACCATGCGATCTCCATAGACAAACAGTGGGCAGTAGAATGGCCTAACTGAAGAGCTCAGTGGCTTTCAACGTGGCACCGTCATAGGATGACACCTTTCCAACAAGTCAGTTCTTCAAATTTCTGCCCTGATAGAGCTGCCCCGGTCAACTGTAAGTGCTGTCATTGTGAAGTGGAAATGCTTAGGAGCAACAACGGCTCAGCCGCGAAGTGGTAGGCCACACAAGCTCACAGAATGGGACCTCCGAGTACGTAAGCGCCTCTGGAGGCAATGTTAGCACAAGCACTGTTCGTCAGGAGCTTCATGAAATGGGCTTCCATGGCCAAGCAGCCGCACACAAGCCTAAGATCACCATGAGCAATGCCAAGCGTTGGCTAGAGTGGTGTAAAGCTTGCAGCCATTGGACTCTGGAGCAGTAGAAACGCGTTACGCTGGCATTCCGAGGGTCGAATCTGGGTTTGGCAGATGCCAGGAAAACGCTACCTGCCCTAATGCTTGGTGCCAACTGTGAAGTTTGGTGGAGGAGGAATAATGGTCTGGCGCTATTTTTCATGGTTTGGGCTAGGCCCCTTAGTTTCAGTGAAAGGACATCTTAACGCTGGTGTAAATGTGTAGGCCCATGAGTTCCGTCACTGGTGGGGCAGAGCCTGTTAACTAAATATATACATACAGTATATATACACATTATATATATAGTATGTATATGTACATTATATAAGTTTGTAAACAATGTAAAGAAAAATTTTTTTTTTTTTTTGAGTTAATAAAGCCACATACATGCATGGTCTCTTTTTTGCTTCCTCGAGTAAGGCAGCTCCAAAATGCAGGTGTTTCAGCCTAGCTCAGTGCTTTCTGTGGTGGTGGGGCAGCCAGTGGAGAATAGGAGTTGGTAATGTTCTCTAGTTCCGCCGTGATTGGCTCAGTTTTCTGTCACTCATGGGGACACTACGTCACCGCAAAATCTATGGGGAGAGCTCAAAAATTCAAGCTCCATAGAGTTATATTAGAAGTGCGCATCCAAGAAGGCTCACGGTCATTGGCCACAAGTAAAATGACGTCAAAGCACATTATATCTACAGTAGCTTTGAATGGACTGATCATGGCAACATCATACTTTCAAAATCTTAGCTAGACAAGCAGTCTTCATCATGAATGACGTAGACAATCTACTGGCAAATCCTTTTCAATCATTGTAATATAAAGAGAAATGATAGGTAAAATGTACTGGTGCTTATCACCCATTGGACATAAATATTACACAACAAGTTGGAAATCGATAATTCAACAATGAGTGGTGTGGAAGGAATCAGTGGCTAACTGCAAGAGGACTTCTGCCATGTTCGAAACAACTAGAAACTCAGAACTGGGAAATCTCAGACTTCAGGGAGGTCAAGACTGGGAACTCAGAAAAAAAATTGCTCTGACTGGGAAAATACATTTTGAACAGTCATCCAACTCGGAATTCCAAGTTGGGAACTCAGGTCTCTTTCTAGAGTGTCGACCTGAAAATAACTGACTTCATGATTCGACCCTGTTTTTTTCCCAAGTTCCCAGCTGTCTTGAAATAACATAAACACAGAGAATGCCAGACTTTGATGACAAAGTTTCATGACAAAATTGTGATCATCAAATATTGTAAGAGCTTTCATTGTCTGCTTATATGCCCCCTTTATTTATCCTACAGTTCTGACTTGATGTACAGGGAGAATATTGTAACAACGGCATATGTTCTGAATTCTGTCGCTGTACATTTCAAAAGTGCTGAACAAATAATTATATTAACTACTTCCGTCGGAGCTCACTCATTAATGTCTTAATCGAAATTACAGATTGCCTCTTATCTGCTCATCATCCCCTTAAGCCATAGTTTCTACATCTCAATTGTCAGTAGACACCACATTTGTTTAATTAATTGTGACTAGGGGGCAGTATTTTCATTTTTGGAAAAATAACGTACCCAAAGTAAACGGGATATTTTCTTAGGACAAGATGCTAGAATATGCATATAATTGACAGCTTAGGATAGAAAACACTCTAAAGTTTCCAAAACTGTAAAAATATTGTCTGTGAGTATAACAGAACTGATATTACAGGTGAAAGCCTGAGAAAAATCCAATCCGGAAGTACCTCGTGTTTTGAAAGCTCTGCGTTCCAATGTGTCACTATTGAGCAGTGAATGGGCTATCAACCAGATTACTTTTTCTACGTATTCCCCAAGGTGTCTACAGCATTGTGACGTAGTTTTATGCATTTATGTTGAAGAATACCCGTAAGCGGCTACATTGTGTAAGTGGTCACCTGATGGCTCTCAGAGTGACTCTCGCGTAAAATACAGAGGTAGCCATTATTCCAATCAGTCCTACTGAAAATCCAATTGTCCCAGTGGATATATTATCGAATAGATATTTGAAAAACACCATGAAGATTGATTATAAACAACGTTTGCCATGTTTCTGTCGATATTATGGAGCTAATTTGGAATATTTTCCGGCGTTTTCGTGACCGTAATTTCCGGTCGATTTCTCAGCCAAACGTGAAGAACAAACGGAGCTATTTCGTCTACAAAAATAATATTTTTGGAAAAAATGAACATTGGCTATCTAACATCCGAAGCTCATCAAAGGTAAACGATTTAATTTGATTGCTTTTCTGATTTCTGTGACCAAGTTACCTGCTGCTAGCTGGACAAAATGCTATGCTAGGCTATCGATAAACTTACACAAATGCTTGTCTAGCTTTGGCTGTAAAGTATATTTTGAAAATCTGAGATGACAGGATGATTAACAAAAGGCTAAGATGTGTCTCAGTATATTTCACTTGTGATTTATTATGCTAATTAGTGTCAGTCGATGATTACGCTCCCGGATCCGGGATGCAGAGTCACTAGAGTAAGTCAGCCATATCAGCTATGTTTTTTTAAAGGTAGTAAATGAGGCTGAATTAACTGTTTCGCTGCCAGACAAGATTCCGCTGATGCCAGGTGTAGCAGTGGTAAGGACTCACTCCATGGTGCTGAAAAGAAAGCTCTGCTGTTGGGACAGCTTTAAGTAGGCCCAAACAGTGTGTCGGCACCGTTTGTCACCGTTATAGTGTAATTTATATATTTTTTTGTGTTGTGTTGTGCTGTGTAGTGGCTCTCCTGACATGCATCGAAAACACATTTTTGGTTGTTTGCAACACCAATATTTGCATGCTAAAATCTGACAAATGCTGTTTGATATGCGTATCAAAGGTACAGATACTGCAATGCATAGTATAAATCACAGGTGTAAAGTACTTACAGTGCCTTCGGAAAGTATTCAGACCCCTTTTCCACATCTTGTTACGTTACAGCCTTATTCTAAAATGGATTTCAAAAAATAAATCCTCAGCAATCTACACAGAATACCCAACAAAGCGAAAACAGGTTTTTAGAAATGTTTGGACATGTATTCAAATTAAAACCAGAAATATCTTATTTACATTCGTTTTCTGAGACTCGAAATTGAGCTCAGGTACCTCCTGTTTCCATTGACCATCCTTGAGATGTTTCTACAACTTGATTGGAGTCCACCTGTGGTAAATTCAATTTGGAAGGGCATGATTTGGAAAGGCACACACCTGACTAGATAAGGTCCCACAGTTGACAGTGCATCTCAGAGAATAAAACAAGCCATGAGGTCGAAGGAATTGTCCGTGGAGCGCTGAGACAGGATTGTGTCAAGGCACAGATCTGGGGAAGATTACCAAAACATGTCTGCAGCATTGAAGGTCCCCAAGAACCTCCATCATTCTTAAATTGAAAAAGTTTGGAACCACCAAGAGAGCTGGCCACCTGGCCAAACTAATCAATCGGGGGAGAAGGGCCTTGGTCAGGGAGGTGAGGCATTTATGGTTGAGTGGCCAGACAGAAACCACTCATCAGTAAAAGGCACATGACTGCCCGCTTGGAAGCCAAGCATCACGTCTGGAGGAAACCTGGCACCATCGCTATGGTGAAGCACTGTGGAGCCAGAATTATGCTGTGGGGACGTTTTTCAGCAGCAGGGACTGGGAGACTAGTTGGGATCAAGATAAAGATCAACAGAGCTAAGTACAGAGAGATCCTTGATGAAAACCTGCTCCAGAGCTCTCAGGACCTCAGACTGGGGTGAAGGTTCACCTTCCAACAGGACAACGACTCTAAGCACACAGCCAAGACGACGCAGGAGTGGCTTCGGGACAAGTCTCTGAATGTCCTTGAGTGGCACAGCCAGAGCCCGGACTTAAACCTGATCAAACATCTCTGGAGACACCTGAAAATATATGTGCAGCAACTCTCCCCATTGTCATGACTGTCCTCTAATGATCCAAATAGGTCAGATCAACTTTGCAATAAATAACTTCAGCCAGTTCACCTCTTACCCACAGAAAGGGGAGAAGGGAACTGGTGTGGGTTGACAGCTCGTGCCCTGTGGTTTAAAAAAAATGTATTTAATCTTTATTTAACCAGGTAGGCTAGTTGAGAACAAGTTCTCATTTACAACTGCGACCTGGCCAAGATGAAGCAAACCAGTTCGACACATACAACAACACAGAGCTACACATGGAATAAACAAACATACAGTCAATAATACAGTTGAAAAAGACTATATACAGTGTGTGCAAATGAGGTAAGGCAATATTATTATTATTATTAATATATAGGCCATGGTGGCGAAGTAATTACAATATACCAATTAAACACTGGAGTGATTGATGTGCAGAAGATGAATGTGCAAGTAGAGATACTGGGATGCAAAGGAGCAAGATAAATAAATAAATACAGTATGGGGATGAGGTAGTTGGATGGGGTGTTTACAGATGGGCTATGTACAGGTGCAGTGATCTGTGAGCTGCTCTGACAGCTGGTGCTTAACTTCTTGGTGCACCCATAATTTTTGTCAACATCCACTGAATTGCAGAGCACCAAATTCAAATTAAATTACTGAATTTATTTTTCTTCATGAAATCACAAGTGCAATATAGCAAAACACAACTTAGGTTGTTGTTAATCCACCTGGCATGTCAGATAATAAAAAAAAGAAGCTTTACAGCTAAAGAAAACCAAGCGTTTATGTAAGGACATCTCTCTCAGCAGACAAAACATTACAAACAGCTAGCAGCAAAGTAGATTGGTCACGAAAGTCAGAAAAGCAATAAAATGAATCGCTTACCTTTGATGATCTTCGGATGTTTGCACTCACGAGACTCCCAGTTACACAATAAATGTTCCTTTTGTTCCATAAAGATGATTTTTATATCCAAAATAACTCCATTTGTTTGGTGCGTTATGTTCAGTAATCTATAGGCTCGAGCGATCACGAAGGGGCAGACGAAAATTCCAACTAAAATCCTTAAAGTTCGTAGAAACACGTCAAACGTTTTTTATAATCAATCCTCGGGTTGTTTTTACAATAAATAATCGATAATATTTAAACCGGACCATAGCTTTTTCAATAGGAGAGAGAGAGAAAATGTCTGCTCCAAGCTATTGCGCATGCAAAACTCTGCTGGCACCCAGCCATCTACTGACGCGATGTGATCGTTCTTGCTCATTTTTCAGAATAAAAGGCTGAAACTATGTCTAAAGACTGTTAACACCATGTGGAAGCCACAGGGAAAGGAATCTGGTTGAAATCCCTTTAAATGGAGGGAAGGCATGCAATGGAACAGGGAGCTTTCAAAATAAGAGGCACTTCCTAGTTGGATTTTCCTCAGGTTTTTCACCTGCTATATAAGTTCTGTTATACTCACAGACAATATTTTGACAGTGTTTTTTATCCTAATCTGACAATTATATGCATATTCTATCTTCTGGGACTGAAATAGGCAGTTTAATTTGGGTACGTTTATCATCCAAACATCAAAATACTGCCCCCTACACTCAACAGGTAAAAGCTTGTGAGGGAGAAATGAGTCTCCAGCTTCAGTGATTTTTGCAGTTCGTTCCAGTCATTAGAAGTAGAGAACTGGAAGGAAAGGCGGCGAAAGGAGGAATTGGCTTTGGGGGTGACCAGGGAGATATACCTGCTGGAGCGCGTGCTACGGGTGGGTGCTGTTATGGTAACCACTGAGCTGAGATAAGGCGGAGCTTTACCTAGCAAAGACTTGTAGATGACCTGGAGCCAGTGGGTTTGGCGACGAGTATGAAGTGAGGGCCAGCCAACGAGAGTGGCACTGTGATAGACTGCATCCAATTTGTTGAGTAGAGTGTTGGAGGCTATTTTGTAAATGACATCGCCGAAGTCGAGGATCGGTAGGATGGTCAGTTTTATGAGGGTATGTTTGGAAGCATGAGTGAAGGATGCTTTGTTGCGAAATAGGAAGTCAATTCTAGATTTAATTTTGGATTGGAGATGCTTAATGTGAGTCTGGAAGGAGAGTTTACAGTCTAGCCAGACAGCTAGGTATTTGTAGTTGTCCACATATTCTAAGTCAGAACCGTCCAGAGTAGTGATGCTGGACGGGCTGGCAGGTGCGGCCAGAGATCGGTTGAAGAGCATGCATTTAGTTTTACTTGCATTTAAGAAAACGTATGTAAATGTTATAATTCCGATTTAAAAAAAATAAAAACACTTTTTTTTATAAATGAGCAGAATTTCTAAAAACCTGTTTTTGCTTTGTCATTATGGGGTATTGTGTGTAGATTGATGAGGAAAAAATGTATGTAATCAATTTTAGAATAAGTCTGTAACCTAAAAAAAATGTGGGAAAAATAAAGAGGTCTGAATACTTTCCAAAGGCACTGTAAGTAAAAATACTGAAGTACTTCTTAAGTTTTTTTGGAGGGTATCTGTACTTTACTATTTATATTTTTGACAAATTGTACTTTTTACTCCATACATCCCTGACGCTGAAAAGTACTTGTTACATTTCAAATGCTTAGCAGGACAGGAAAATTGTCCAATTCATGCACTTCTCAAGATAACATCCCTGGTCATCCCTACTCCCTCTGATCTGGTGGGGTCACTAAACACAAATGCTTAATTTGTAAATGGGTGTTGGAGCATGCCCCTGGCTATCCTTAAAAAAAAGAAAAAAAATGTAAAATGGTTCAATTTCATTTGTGAAATGATTTATACTTTTACTTTTGATACATAAGTATATTTGAGCAATTACATTTACTTTTGACACTTAAGTATATTTAAAACCAAATACTTTTTACTGGGTGACTTTCACTTTTACTTGAGTCATTTTCTATTAGGCTATCTTTACTTTTACTCAAGTTTGACAATTGGGTATTTTTTCCACCACTGGTTTAAATAGTAATAAAAATAAGACTATACGATACTGTTCCCTCACTTGCACCAGTCCTGTCTTCCATTCCAACTGTGCTTACTGCTAGGGAGTAGAAGAATAAACAAGTTATTTAAAAAGTGCAGTTTTGACATATGAAATACATTTTGAGCAGAAGTTGTTTATATCTTCGGGAATTCCGTGCTTATGAAATAAAACTGCAATGTTTTAGTGGGTGGGGGCGGTCAGAAATGTGTTCCTCTCCTTTTTTTCACAATAGTTTTTAAATTTCCTGTGTTTATAAACAGCTATTTCCCTGCAAACTCGATTGTAACACTTCAGATACTCTCTTTGTTTGGTTGTATTTACTCAAGTAAAGAAGTATCCAATGGATTATTAGACTTACATACTTTATTTTCTTTACCAAAAGCTCCACGAGAGGATGGGTATAGTTGCTACCAACAGGAGCTTGGTGGCCCTAAGAGACAGGAAACTATTAAAAGTACAAAACCAGCCACTTTTGAGCCTAATTGAAATGCTGCAGGGGTCTGTGAGAACTCAATGGCCAACCCGCCAGACCCGCATGGGACCAAATGGGTCTGCGTGATGGTACTGTGTTTCCAGGGTGCTCGCAGTGAGATGGGGGGGTTCATCAACAATGTAACAGAGACTGAGCGGCTTGCGCAACTCTGGAGTAATTGTGTTGATTGGTCACCCCTCTTGGCTGGAGGAGCTGATGGATTGTGCAAGAAAGCCATCAGCGTGTTCAGAGAGAGAGAGAGAGAGGAAGACAGAGAGTGAAAAATAGAAACCGAGAGAAAGGGAGGGAGAAACTATGTAATCTGCTCCTGTATTGGAGGCTATCTTAGAGCAGTGTTCTTGGCAGAGAAAAAAAAACATGACGTTATTTGGAAAAATAAGAAGTAGTCTTTTAAGCCTTTTCTACGCCTTATATTAAGCGAGATACATTTGTATTACAGCTGTTGAAGTTTTGACAAACAGCTGATTACTACTGCCCTTTGTTATTGTGCCCTAATAAATATCAGCAGAACAGTTCAGACACATTTTGTATCATTAGTTTGGCATGTCAAGTTCTATAGACTATTATCTTTTAAGGCACACATTAGGAGTTTCACCACACACTAGGCCTCCCGAGTGGTGCAGTGTAGGCAATCATTTTAAATAACAATTTGATCTTAACGGAATTATCTACTTAAATAAAGGTTAAATAAACAAAAACACTCCCACCATCACTGTCCTCGATCGTTGCAAATGTATATTTCATCTCGTGTCTCACAAACTGCAACAAAAGAGCTCTCTCTCCCCACAGGAGCAGGAGTCTTAGTTATTGATTGACAGACAGTATGTTTGTAATATATCAGAAAATCCCACAATTTCCATGGGGTCCAACTTCGCAGACAGTGTATTTCCTTCCCGCCATTGTGTTCTATCCTCCGGCTGATTCTAATAAGCAGCTGTCACGGAGTAGAGACAGAAGATGTATGTTTCATTAGCTACCAGATGCAGTGCCTTGAATGGGACATCTGTGTGGAGAATTGTGTCTGATCCTCTGGGAGACTGCCGTTGTTCGACTTTAATTTCTAACAATCGGACTGTCAATTGTTGGTTCAAATTGAAGACACACTGGGAACACCAGTTGACAAACAGTAATTCAGACAGGTGATATGTGAAATACCGTAACTTTGCAATGACGGAATAATAGCAATGTATGGAATTCTTCAAATTGGATGGTTCACCTCCACTTTTAAAACATTGAAACCAGAAATACATGAAGTACCTCCACAAAAGACCCTGTAATTTGACCTGCTTAGGTGTTGTCACGGTAAATCCCCTCCCCACCACTTTCATCAGAAGCCTCCCTCCCATGTTGTTTTGAACTATGAGTTAGCCTTGCCAAATGTATGTTGCCTCTGGAATAATAAGTAGCCTCCATTGCTCTGCATGTGACCTGTAGGGAATCACAATAAATCCGGTCCCCCACTGAATTCCTGTATGGCTTTAACAGAGGCTTGTTGCTCTGAATTATGATGGCCTTGCTGCCCTGTGCTCTCCTCTGAACCTGCTGGAGAGTAAGAAGCACTCGGCTGAGTTCAAAGCGACCATCCATCTTCTCCCTATCTTTCCTGGTCATTCTCCATTTCTCTCCCTCTCTCTTCACCTTTATCTCTCTGTCTCTCTCAATCTCCAACACTCTAGGAGTCTCACACCTCCCTGTTTAGTCTGTGTGTATATTCCCTGGCTGTTGGTCTGTCTCTCTCCTTCTCTACGGCTCAGTTTGTACCAGATCTCTCCCTGGCCTGTCCTCCTTGGTTTGGTTGCTGTGTGCTACCTCTTTTCCTGGACTGATCAGAACTCACATACAGGTCAGAGGGAAATGTGGCGTAGGGGATAGGAGTGGATTGGAGACTCTGTTGAAACCAGGAAATCCCCCAGTAAAAAATAAGAACTTCAGTGCTTTCATTAATCTGTTTGCTCTGCCATCATATTTAGCCTCACATTGAAGTGTTTTACAATTCTTTTTTTTCAGGACAACCAGGGCTATAAGTAGAACACAAAACAATTTGACATAAACAGTTGCATTCATGAGTTTCACTGACAAAGGTCAACGAACAAAAGTGTCCACCGAGTAAAAATGAACGAATAGTTCAGGAGTTTGAGACAGCAACTTTGTGAGCTTAAATACACTATGTCCTGGGATTTCCTATGATCTTCTATGTAGAATAAACCCTTACCGTTTAACAACTCTTAAGTGGCTTGTGAGAGTCATATAGCAAAACAGATGTGCAAAATACATGTGTGTGTGTTTGTGAGAGTCTCAGCTTTTCATAGTCGGGTAATCGTTATAAGCGCAAACCGTTCCAGACGTTTTTGTAAGGAGAACCGTTATTGGGATCCACCCTTGTCTCACAAACAGAGGAGAGGACCTTGGCTTAGTGGTGACTGCACAGACAGTTCTGGTCAGGGAAGCCTCCTTTTCCTGTGGGTTGTTGGGAGGAATGTACGACTACATGTATACCATGGACAGGATGCATATTCATAAATAAACGAACATGGCACACGGACGCACACACATGCACAAAGACACACACACACTTTCCAGAACTTTTTCTCATGAACCTTGACTCATGCTCCGTTAAGCAGTGAGAGGGCTCATGGCCTTGATTTGATTCACAGTATTGTGACTGAATTAGGGTCTTTCTGGAGCTGCAGAAACAGGAAAAAACATCCAGATAAAACTGCAGGGGGACAAGCCAGAGGTCAAAGGACAGAAGCCTCCAACATACCCGACAGTACATGTCTATAGTACATACCCTACAGTACATGTCTATAGTACATACCCTACAGTACATGTCTATAGTACATACCCTACAGTACATGTCTATAGTACATACCCTACAGTACATGTCTATAGTACATACCCTAAAGTACATGTCTATAGTACATACCCTACAGTACATGTCTATAGTACATACCCTACAGTACATGTCTATAGTACATACCCTACAGTACATGTCTATAGTACATACCCTACAGTACATGTCTATAGTACATACCCTGAAGTACATGTCTATAGTACATACCCTGAAGTACATGTCTATCGTACATACCCTGAAGTACATGTCTATAGTACATACCCTGAAGTACATGTCTATAGTACATACCCTACAGTACATGTCTATAGTACATACCCTACAGTACATGTCTATAGTACATACCCTACAGTACATGTCTATAGTACATACCCTGAAGTACATGTCTATAGTACATACCCTGAAGTACATGTCTATAGTACATACCCTACAGTACATGTCTATAGTACATACCCTACAGTACATGTCTATAGTACATACCCTACAGTACATGTCTATAGTACATACCCTGAAGTACATGTCTATAGTACATACCCTGAAGTACATGTCTATAGTACATGTCTATAGTACATACCCTACAGTACATGTCTATAGTACATACCCAACAGTACATGTCTATAGTACATACCCTGAAGTACATGTCTATCGTATATAACCTGAAGTACATGTCTATAGTACATACACTACAGTACATGTCTATAGTACATACCCTACAGTACATGGCTATAGTACATACCCTACAGTACATGGCTATAGTACATACCCTACAGTACATACCCTACAGTACATGTCTATAGTACATACCCTACAGTACACTGAATGTCTATAGTACATACCCTACAGTACATGTCTATAGTACATACCCTACAGTACATGTCTATAGTACATACCCTACAGTACATGTCTATAGTACATACCCTACAGTACATGTCTATAGTACATACCCTACAGTACATGTCTATAGTACATACCCTACAGTACATGTCTATAGTACATACCCTACAGTACATGTCTATAGTACATACCCTACAGCACATGTCTATAGTACATACCCTACAGTACATGTCTATAGTACATACCCTACAGTACATGTCTATAGTCATACCCTACAGTACATGTCTATAGTACATACCCTGAAGTACATGTCTATAGTACATACCCTACAGTACATGTCCATGGCTTGTACGCCTACAGTTGATATGCGAATAATTCAAGTAATGGAGTCGGAGTCGCCTCTTCACTGTTGCCGTTGAGACTGGTGTTTTGCGGGTACTATTTAATGAAGCTGCCAATTGAGGACTTGTGAGAAGTCTGTTTCTCAAACTAGACACTCTCATGTACTTGCTCAGTTGTGCACTGGAGCCTCCCACTCCTCTTTCTATTCTGGTTAGAGCCAGTTAGCACTGTTCTGTGAAGGGAGTAGTACACAGCGTTGTACGAGATCTTCAGTTTCTTGGCAATTTCTCGCATGGAATAGCCATAATTTCTCAGAACAAGAATAGACTGACGAGTTTCAGAAGAAAGGTCTTTGTTTCTGGCCATTTTGAGCCTGTAATCAAACCCACAAATGCTGATTCTCCAGAGACTCAACTAGTCTAAAGAAGGCCAGTTATATTGTTTCTTTGTTTCTCCCCCGGCTTAGACAGGGCTTAGACTCTTATGGGTTATTTGGTTTTAATATGGATAAACTATTGAAACTCTGGACCAGCCAGCGCCACAGCTGTTCTTCCCTTAGTCAAGTATGGCTGTAGTGTTTATTCATCATCAATAGTGATCAGGGATATTACGTATCCCATAGACATGTACAGTGCATTCGGAAAGTATTCAGACCCCTTGACTTTTTCTAAATGTTGTTAATTACAGCCTTATACTAAAATCTATGCACAATACCCCATAATGACGAAGCGAAAACAGGTTTTTAGACATTTTTGCAAATGTATTCAAAATAAAAAAACAGAAATACTTTATTTACATAAGTATTCAGACCCTTTGCTATGAGACTCGAAATTTAGCTCAGGTGCATCCTTTTCCCATTGAACATCCTTGAGATGTTTCTACAACTTGATTAGAGTCTACCTCAAATCAAATCAAATTAAATTGTATTGGTCACATACACATGGTTAGCAGATGTTAATGCGAGTCAAGCGAAATAATTGTGCTTCTAGTTCTAACAGTGCAGTAATATCTAACAAGTAATCTAACAATTTCACAACAACTACCGTATACACCCAAATGTAAAGGGATGAATAAGAATATGTACATATAAATACATGGATGAGCGATGGCCGTGCGGTATAGGCAAGATGCAATAAATGGTATAGAATGCAGTATATGCATATGAGATGAGTCATGTAGGATGTGTAGACATTATTAAAGTGGCGTTATTTAAAGTGACTAGTGATACCTTTATTAAGTCCATGTATTACATTTATTAAAGGGGCCAGAGATTTGAGTCTGTATGTTGGCAGCAGCCACTCTATGTTAGTAATGGCTGTTGAACAGTCTGATGTTCTTGAGATAGAAGCTGTTTTTCAGTCTCTCTGTCCCAGCTTTGATGCACCTGTACTGACCTCGCCTTCTGAATGATAGTGAGGTGAACAGGCAGTGGCTCGGGTGGTTGTTGTCCTTGATGATCTTTTTGGCTTTCCTGTGACATCGGGTTCTGTAGGTGTCCTGGGGGGCAGGTAAGATTGCCCTCGGTGATGCGTTGTGCAGGCCGCACTATCCTCTGGAGAGCCTTGCTGTTGTGGGCGGAGCAGATGCCGTACCAGGTGGTGATACAGCCTGCTCTTGATTGCACATCTGTTAAAAATTGTGAGTGTTTTAGGTGACAAGCCAAATTTCTTCAGCCTCCTGAGCACCTTCTTGCGCTGTTGTGCCTTCTTCACCACGCTGTCTGTGTGGGTGGACCATTTCAGTTTGTCCGTGATGTGTACGCTGAGGAACTTAAAACTTTCCACCTTGTCCACTACTGTCCCGTTGATGTGGATGGGGGAATGAAGTCCACGTCATCTGCTTTGTTTTGTTGACATTGAGTGAGAGGTTATTTTCCTGACACCACACTCTGAGAGCCCTCACTTCCTCCCTGTAGGCCGTCTCATCGTTGTTGATAATCAAGCCTACCACTGTAGTGTCGTCTGTAAGCTTGATGATTGAGTTGGCCACGTAGTCATGGGTGAACAGGGAGTACAGGAGAGGGCTGAGAACGCACCCTTGTGGGGTCCCAGTGTTGAAGATCAGCGGGGTGGAGATGTTGTTTCCTACCCTCACCACCTGGCCATCAGAAAGTCCAGTACCCAGTTGCACAGGGCGGGGTCGAGACCGAGGGTCTTGAGCTTAATGACGAGTTTGGAGGGTAATATGGAGTTAAATGCTGAGCTGTAGTCAATGAACAGCATTCTTACATAGGTATTCCTCTTGTCCAGATGGGATAGGGCAGTGTGCAGTGTGATGGCGATTGCGTCGTCTGTGGACCTATTGGGGCGATAAGCAAATTGGAGTGGGTCTAGGGTATCAGGTAGGGTGGAGGGGATATGATCCTTGACTAGTCTCTCAAAGCACTTCATGATGACATGAGTGAGTGCTACGGGGCGGTAGTCATTTAGTTCAGTTACCTTCGCTTTCTTGGGAACAGGAACAGTGGTGGCCATCTTGAAGCATGTGGGCACAGCAGACTGGGATAAGGTTTGATTGACTATGTCCGTAAGCACACCAGCCAGCTGGTCTGAGCATGGTCTGTGGTAAATTCAATTGATTGGACATGATTTGGAAAGGCACATCTGTCTATATAAAGTCCCACAATTGACAGTGCAAAAACCAAGCCATGAGGCTGAAATAATTGTCCGTAGAGTTCCGAGACAGGATTGTGTCAAAGCACAGGTCTGGGGAAGGGTGTCAAACAATTATGTAGCATTGAAGGTCCTCAAGAACACAGTGGCCTCCATCATTTTTAAATGGAAGATGCTGGCCGCCGGGCCAAACTGAGTAATAGGAGGTGACCAAGAACCCGATGGTCACTCTGACAGAGCTCCAGAGTTTGTCTGTGGAGATGGAAGAACATTGCAGAAGGACAACCATCTCTGCAGCACTGCACCAATCAGGCTTTTTTAGTAGAGTGGCCAGATGGAAGCCACTCCTCAGTAAAAGGCAATTGCAATTGAATTCAATTTTAGAATGAGGCAACAAAATGTGGAAAAAGTCAAGGGGTCTGAATAATTTCAGAATGCACTGTACCTTTAATGTCTATTGTTTGGTGTCTGTAATGAATCCTTGCAAAACATCGGCATAAACTTGAGTATACCGAAGACTGTGTGGGTGTCTGTGTGTGTCTGAGGTGGAAGATAACATTTGATGTTGGAAGGCCAACACTTTAAAATGTCCATAGCTCTAGACTAACTTTCTCCAAGATCAACCTCGTCTGGATATCTGTATCTTAGTGCTCCTCTCTCTCTCCTTCATCTCTTACTCTCAATCCTTCCCTTCTTTTCTCACCCAAGCTCTCTCTCTCTCTCTCTTTTTCTCTGACCAGGGCACATATTCACAAAGAGTACTGATGTAGAATCAGGTCACCCCTGTCCACATGATCTCATTCATAGTGAATAAAAAAGGCTAAACTGATCCTAGATCAACACTCCTACTCTGAGACACTTTGTGAATACTGGACCAGTCCTCTGAGGCGTTTCTGCTCCCAAACCCGTGTGCTCCTAGTCCCCCTGATCCCTGATGATGAGTTATTATTAGGAGGGGGAGGGACATTCCGACTATGTCTCTGGAGGTCCCTGTCCTGTCCACACTGGGAGAAGACACTGTAAATCCACATAGGACTGAGTGTACACACACACGCACGCACGCACACACACACACACACACACACACACACACACACACACACACACACACACACACACACACAAACACACACGCACACACAAACACACATGCACAGATACACTCTTCGAAAAAAAGGTGCTATCTAGAACCTAAAATAGTTATTTGGCTGTCCCCATAGGATAAACCTTTGAAGAACCCTTTTTGGTTCCAGGTAGAACCATTTTGAGTTCCATGTAGTGGGTTCTTCAGGGAACCAAAAATAGTTCTACAGTACCTGGAACCAAAAAAAGTTATCCTATGGGGACAGCCGAAGAACCATTTTGGAACCCTTGTTTCTAAGAGTGTACACACACACACAGACTGACGGACCTGCTGTAGTCCACAAACAATTCCATGCAGCTACGTCCCACTTAAGACCGCCTTTTCAAAACACATTATTTTCTTCAAATATTTGTCAGGTCGGAGGGCTAAATCTGACTAAGCGATGATGTATTATGGGAATAGGTTTCTGCTTCAGAGTGTAGTGGGAGTGGTAAGGTAAGGTAAGGTAAGATCCCCCATGGGTTGTCTTTGATATCCTCTCTAGTGGACAGCGTTGACGTGTGGAAGAGGGAAGTGGAGAGAGGAGTGAGGCCTTTCAGCAGGAGTGGAAGAGCACAGGGCAGATAACCAGTGGTACAGCAAAACCTTTACCTTAGAAAGAGCCCGCAAAGACTTGAGGCACACCCAGTCAATCTCTCCTTTTTTTTTACCAGGTAAGTTGACTGAGAACACATTGTTATTTACAGCAACAATCTGAGGAATAGTTACATTGGAGAGGAATGGAATGAATGAACTAATTGGAAGCCATGATGATATGAGGGCCAGAATGGGAATTTAGCTAGGACACCGGGGTTAACACCCCTACTCTTACAAAAAAATGGCATTGGGATCTTTAGGGACCACAGAGAGTCACGACACCGTTTATAACGTCCCATCCAAGAGATGGCAATCTACACATGACCCCAATCACTTCCTTGGGATATTTGTTTTAGACCAGAGGAAAGACTGCCTATTGCTGGCCCTCCTACACCACTTCCTGTAGCATCTGGTCTGGGACTGAGCAGGACCAACCCTGGTGCTATAAAAGATATAGATGATACTATAGTCTACCAAACCTCTTAAGGATCCGCCCCTTTTTTCCCCCAATTTTCGAGATGATACTATAGGCTACCATTAAATGACAGAACTCTATGAGTCACACAGGAAGATGTGACTGGACTGAGAGTGCATTGAAAGGCTTGTCTTCTTCCTCAGGAGGAGTACTGTTGCCCCATATGGATGGCAGAAGTAGCTGCCTCCTGCCTTTGTTAGTCAGGGAAGAGACCAAAAAGATGTTCGGGAGGCTTTCACAACTCAGCAGAGCAAAGTGAACAGGTCAATACTGTTCGACATACTCATTATATTTATAACAGCAGAGTTACGGCAGTGTTGAGAGTTTAATGGCCTCAGGGTGTACAATAGATAGGCTAGAAATGTAGAATAGAAGGCTGTTTCGTATTGTTCTGTTTTGGATTGGCTCAATTACTGTATGTATGTCCTCATGGGGGCACAGTATAGCAAGTCAAACAAAACATATTTCAATGAACTGGAATAGCCGTGTGTCAACAGATGCCAAATGACGCCATTGGTGAGTCTTTTTTAACAGTCTAATAAATGTATTTAATATACACCATCACCCGAAATCCATTATTATTTTACATAAGCAATCATTATGAAATTAAGAAAATGTATTGCAAAGTAACAGAATAGCATGAAGCCCAAAGACTATACTGCCCTCGTACTCACGCGTCAAATGCATGGAAGCGTGGTTATTCTACAAAAAGGTGTTATTAAACAACAAGGCCCAAGGGGGTATGGTATATGACCAATATACCACGGCTAAGGGCTGTTCTTATGCACAACGCAATGCGGAGTGCCTGGACATTTAGGCACTCCGCATTGGGGAGCCTTATTGCTATACTAAACTGGTTACCAACGTAATTAGAGCAGTGAAACTAAATGTTTTGTCATACCCGTGGTATACAGTCTGATATACCATGGATGTTAGCCAATCAGAATTCAGGGCCAAAACCACCCATTTTATAATTAAGCAGTAAAGCCTGAGGGGTGTGCTATATGGCCAATATACCACGGCTACGTGCTGTTCTTAAGCACGATGCAACGCTGAGTGCCTGGATACAGCCCTTAGACATTGGTATATTGGCAATCTACCACAAACCCCAGAGGTGCTTTAGGCTTTAGGCCAAATGGCTTTATACCACAAAGCCCTGAGGGGCCTTATTGCTTAACATTAGCCAGCTAGAGATCTTAAGCTAGTTTATGATCATTCTGACATTTGTATGAATTGTAATTCTTATTATTTAATGTTTTAGGGAGTCCTGAGCAAACCAGAAAACCAGGCTGTGATCTTGAAAAACCCAGGAATATAATGAATCTACTGTAGCTGAAGCATTTACTGCAAATTGAATGTACAATTTTGTAAGCTTACCATGACGGTCAGTGAAAAATATTTCAGTCATTCACTTGTCATTTTTCTTTATTGTAGTAACCTTAACATTAGAGATTGAAGACATTTGCCATTAAATGCAGCTGAAGTAATGTAGTTAACTATTTTCTTACTTATAGAGCTCCACAGTGGATGTGTCATAATAGCCATACAACCTAGCTGTCAAACAGGGAAATGGTTCCAATCATTTTTCCACCATAAATTTTTCCCATAGGAGATTTTTTTTAAATGGACTGTATTTCATGGAGGCTTAGCCTGGCGTGATGTTTTGATAACCATGTAAGGGGACTTTTATCAATATATTCTGCTCTATTTAATCTCCGATTACAAAATGTGAATTATTATCAAAGTAAACATCATGCAAAACCACAAATCCGTGCAAGGTCCTGCACGTCATCAAAAGCTGACACCTTTGCTAACAGGTATCGTGTCAATTGAAAAACTTGCACAAGACAGTTCACAGAACTGTCCGTTTCATGAAATGTAGACCCATTTGTTCATTAATACCTTTGTTTTTATGTGTATGTGAATAACTCACGTCAGAAAGTTTGGTAAAGTTCCAGCATAACCCTTTACTCAAGGTATAACACGACATCCTAATCAGATACTCATAGTGCACCTGTTTATATATCCTAGATAGGTGCCCCACTAGCGCCATCTCTGGGTTGGCATTATACCCATTATCTTCACAACATTTGGATTCGTACCTCTGCCTCGATTCGGCGGTCTCGTCCAGATCATCATGGCATTTGTAGTTCTTTACAATAGCCACAATAGCAGCTAATTAGCATTTCAGGCGAATATATTGATAAAAGTCACCTTGTCCGAGAGAGATTTACACAGATATCAAAATGTCACACCAGGGTAAGCATACATAAAACACTGCCCTTATTTCGATGTTCTAAAATACCCTGTGGGAAAAATGAATGGTGGAAAAAGGATTGAAACCCTTTCCGTGTTTGACTGCTAGGTGTTATGGGTATTATGACTCATACCGTGGTACTCTATAGTGTAGTGGAAGATTTAATGTGGTCCTTCTGTAGCTCAGTTGGTAGAGCATGGCACTTGTAACGCCAGGGTAGTGGGTTCGATTCCCGGGACCACCCATACGTAGAATGTATGCACACATGACTGTAAGTCGCTTTGGATAAAAGCGTCTGCTAAATGGCATATATTATTATTATATATTTTTTTTAAAAAGACCTGTGTGCCTATGGATTTGAGCTATGTAACCAATCTGTGTATGGACCCTAAAATGTTTGGTTTAAGTATTAGTTCAGAACACTGGTTTTAATTGCTTCCACTGGTTAATCATTAAACCCCAAGAAATTGAGGGAAATAGGAAATGCGACTGTTGCATGTGAAACTGCTGTTATGGAATGAATCCTGCTTCACCACTACTCCACGTTGAACCACAGTCAGAGGATGGGTACATTACAGGCACATTGTTGTTTTAAAGTTCTCCTTTGTTGCTCATATGGTTATGTATGTATTAGTTGCCTGAGGGATATAAGGTAAGCTATTACAGCAGCCAATACGGGCATCGGGAAAAACACCAGGCTCGTTGTCAATGAATTGCTTGGTAGGATATCTTTTGACGGCTTCTGTTGTGGACTCGGATGATGTAGCGATGTCCCATTTCCTAGGGTTACATATCTCTCCCTACCACTAGTTGCTCCGTTTCTCTCTGCATTTGAGGCTACTGAGCCCATTAAACTGGTCCGCACTTTCTTGATAAGTTTAGCAAGTCCATGTCATCAGATAAGACCTTATATGTGCCTCTGCTACTCTGTCAGCATCTTTCACACAGGTACATGTTTGTTTTCTTTTTTTGCCAATGTACCTCCTCAGTGTGATTGCGTCTATTTTCCATCCCTTGATGCTGCTCAAATGGACCTTTTCTCACTTCATTCTCTCATAAGATGTTCTTGTTTGCCATCATGTTTGCCAACAAGGTACTGCAATGGTACTTCTAGCACAAACAAAGGTTTTTGTTAAGAGATCTTCTGTCTTCCCCTCATCTCGCTCCTTCTATGGTGCTTTGTATATACCGCCATCTAGTGGTTATAAGTGGTAATAAAGGTGGCAGCAGCAACTAGACCAAACTACAGTATGAAGAGAAAAACTATTGGGCACACCACGTCATTCCAACGTGGATAGTTGAGGCATCGATCAATGAGATTACAGCCTATATTGACCCACTCAAAAAGGCAGCCAAAAGTTAGTTGAATTTCCAATGTGTTCTCACTATTGCTTTCAACCTTCTAAAAGCACAACCAAGTTCCAATGGAAAAAACAATGTCAGATATTTGGTTTAGCTGTCACCCAAATGTCTTATCACTGCACTTTCAACCATTTAAAAGCTCATCAAAGTTCAAATGGGAATACAATTGTAGATATTTTGTTCATTTAAACAACAGATTCATGTTTTATCACCGTGCTTTATCTACTGGCAGAACCAGGTGATCTGGATTGCAGTTGAGATTACATTAAAAGTACATAGTGCAAGTGATCAATGTCGTTCCAGATTCTGCTCATATTGTTAGGGCAAGTGTGAAGATCGCCACAGACCTACGATAACCTATGCATGCAATCTTGAAAGTGATACTGATACTTAAGAAGACATTGTTACCATAACCTCAAAATGTGGCCATGGATGTGTTACTCATTTTACGGTTGAATGTTACATTAGTTTGTAAGACTTTTGTACTGTAAACTTTACAGCAATGTACTCTTATTAAACCAATTTTGGGGGGGAATTTACGGTAACATGTTTTTTTTTTACAGTAATTTACAGGTATCTGGCTGCCAGTAAGTTATCATAAAAACAACAGGATTGTTTTTTACAGTGTATTTACTGTATTACAAAAGTAATATTGACTTGTGTTTGTTTGACAACGAAACTAAATATCAATATTTAAAGGAGATGTGTCTACTGCTTGGATATTTCCATCTGAGAGACAGGCTTAATCCCGTTCTTTCACGCTCTATTTTTAGTTGAGTTGGAGATGTGAGTCCAACATATCCTTTATTTGCTTGTCGACAAGTTAATATAGCTATCTATTGTATTTCAAAAGTGACATTCAATTGTGTTTGGTTGTCAACACAACCAAATATCAACATTTGAAAGAGATAGGGATATTTACATCCGTGCCACTCACGTATTCTGGGTTTAATTCCAGTTTGTCTACAAAATAATAATTAATATGTTGGAGTCTCCATCTGAACCCCAAAAAAATCTAAGTTAAAGAATAAGACTAAAGTTAAAGAATAAGACTAAAAAAGTTTGTTAATAAAGTTTGATTTGATTTAGTCCTATTCTTTAACCCAAGCAGAATATACTTCTCAGAATATATTTTTTCCTGGGCCTATGTGTATTGTCTATTTTTAGTAGAATCCTGGGCTGAATTGAAACAGTAGCTGTTGATGACTTTTCAAATGCTAAATGGGCCTAAAGAGTATCACCGATGATGTATAAGTGATAAAGTATGGTCACATTCCATATTCTCTGTTAAACCTACCCGTTGAAATGACACTCAACAGTCATTCTCATGATAGCACATTGGAGATAATCAGTGGGCTTAGTTAAAACCCTGGATGTGAGACCCGAAAGGTAGCTGTAGATATATGAAGGGTAGCTGTGGATAGATCAATTCTTCAGTAGGAGGTGCTGCCCAGCCTATAGTTAAAAAAAAAAAAATTGAATATAATATTGAATATAACATTGAGGAATGTAACATCAAAGATCTGATGTTGTTTTAAAGGTTTACCTATGTTAAATGTGGTTACCACGATGATGGCATAATCCTGTGGTTGAAATTTGACCTTCATAACAACAATTTACGTTGATGACTTTTTGCCAAATCTGATGTGGGTATTTTCCTCATGTACGTCCACAATACGTTGACAAAGAATGTGAAAACAACTTTGATTCAACCTGTTTTTTCTCTCAGAGATGTTCTAGGAGAACTTGACCACGTCATGGAGCAAGCGGCACCTGATGAACTGTATGGTGTTGCCATGTGGCAAAGTTTCCCACACAACATGTGAAAGAAGAAACCAAAGTTAAACAGAGAGAAGAAAGAGAGGGAATTTTGTAATGTAACAACTTTCACTTCTGATATTTGAAGTAATTGGATCGTTTGGTTACAGTTTTTTTAGAATCACGTTGACACTCATTTCAGAGCCTTGATGTCATTTAAAAAAATTCTCGACACAAAACACAACCGGTGATCAAAATGCACATTTTTCAACACAATTGCTTGGATACGCAATACACATAAAGCTAAGATCATTTGTTCATGGAACTAAAATGACCTGTTCAAAATGACACAACGTCAAAGTTTTACCATTTCAAAATGCAATGTGATTCTGTATTATTTCACTCGACTATAGTTCATCTCTCAAAGCGCTTGACTCCTGAGAAAGACGAGGACAGCAGTTGATCCACCAGGATTTTGTTGTTTTTGTTATTTAGTTAGAAAATGCATATTGTTGACTGTGTGCCTAGCTTTTCTGTCTGTCTAAAAGAAAATTAATCTGTCTATTACTTTCATTACAATGATCTAACTAACAATTGATACAACTGCTCAAAATGATAAGTAAATATTGCATTACTCTTAATGCATAGTTTTATGGAAACTGACAAACAATTTTCCATGTTTACATCATGAAAGTTTCAGGATAAAGAGACCCAGTGACTGTGAAACATGAACCAATTGGACTACATTATCTATGGATGTAATATTTCATCATCATTCTTTATCAGACACTGTTTCTATGGTCCCATGTACCACTTTTCCAGACCATGTTTTCAGATTTGACATTTACTGTACACTCTCCGGCCACTTTATTAGGTACAATGGGTAGGACCCCATTTTGCCTCCACAACAGCCTGAATTATTCACGGTGTTGTACGTTAAGAGATGCCCTTCTGCACACCACTGTTTTAAACAACTGTTATTTGAGCATTTGTGGCCTTTCTGTTAGCTTGAATGAGTCTGGACATTCTCCTCTGACCTCTCTCATTAACAAGATGTTTTTGCCCACAGAACTCCCGCTCACTGAATGTGTTTTGTTTATCGCACCGTTCTCTGTAAACTGTAGATACTGTAGTGCGTAATAATCCCAGGAGGGCAGCTGTTTCTGAGATGCTGGAAACACCATGTGTGGCACCAGCAATCATACCACGGTTGCTTAGATTATGCATCTTGCCCCTTCTAATGTTTGGTTGAACAACAACTAAAGCTCTCTACTCTATATACTCTACATATTGAGTTGCAGGCAGCCGCATGATTCCCTGTTCAAAGGAGCAGGCTATTTGCGTTAACACACAGGTGTACCTTATTAAGTGGCCGGTGAGCGTACGTATGCAGGCCCTTGTAATTGCTTTTCCAGTACTGCCAACTCGTTACTGATTATTGATTTCACATTGTGGTACGAGTACATAGTGAAATGAGTGGTATCCACCTACGACAACGTAGCGATAACATGGAGCCGACAGGTGATCCAGGTCACAATAGAGGTCAAGCAGTGGGAGGAGGAAGACGTGCTGGTCAAAGGAATGGCAGGGGACAAGCCCCCCTTCTGAGAGGTGGGGGCCTCGTTTGAGAGATGTGGGGGAACAGGGTAGAGGACAAGGCCAAGGACCAAGACAGCGGCAGCAACAGAAAAGGGTGTCCAATCAAATCCGAGCAACATTTGTAGACCATGTCGTAAATCATGGCATGACAATGACTGCGGCAGCTGCAATGATTCAAGCAAACCTCAGAAGATCAACCAAACGGTCATTGCATGCACGGTCTTGAAGTCTTCAGCATGCACTAAACATTAGGCTACTATCAATTGTCAAATGACTGTATACTGCATTCTAATGTGTACCACAGAAGTGACTAAATGTGCTCTAACTGTAATTTTCCCAGCAGAATTGAGACTAGGCCAAATAGGGGAGGCAGAGGCAAAATTCTGACTGACCAACAAGAGTGGGATGTGGTCAATTTGGTTCATGCCAGAAATGATATTCACTTTACAGAAATTTGGCAGCACATCTTGGACAATGACGACATGTTCAACAATGTGGAAGCCATACGTTTGCCGACTATTGCCCGCACGCTGAAAAGGCACCAGGTGTCTCTAAAACAGCTATACCATGTGCCTTTTGAAAGAAATGCAGACAGAATGAAGCAGCTGAGAACTGAGTATGTTCAGATGCCTGTTGTGAAAAATTCTACATCCATTGTAATTCTCTTTCCAAAATCTATTTTCAAAGGGTGATGGAGCTGAATGCTGACAAAAACCATCACAAATTCCTCTTTTTGGATGAGGCAGGCTTCAACCTGGGCGAGACAAGGTGGAGAGGTCGGAATTTCATTGGCCATCCAAGTACCTGGACGACTTGGGGCCAACATCACCATGTGTGCGGCTATATCAGAAGATGGTGTGGTGGGACACAGACCTCGTATTGGATCATATAATGCAGCTCTCCTTGTAACCTTCCTTGATGAGCTAAATCGGGTCTGTAGAGCTGATGGCGTGACCTATGCCATTGTGTGGGATAATGTCAGATTCAAACATGCTCAAATAGTGTAAGCATGGTTTCAGGCCCATCCACAATTTACCACCCTGTACTTATCCCCATACTCTCCTTTCCTAAAACACAACTGAGGAATTTTTCTGCCCGTGGAGGTGGAAGGTATATGATAGGCGCCCTCACAAACAAGCCACCCTTCTCCTGGCCATGGATGTCGCATGCAATGACATCACGGCAGACCAGTGTCAGGCCTGGATTCACCCAAAGATTCTTCCCAAGATGTTTGGCAAATGAAAACATCCATTGTGATGTGGATGAGAACCTGTGGCCAAATCCACAAGACTGGGTTGATGGAAATATAGAAGTACAGTAATCAATCCATTGTTTTGCTTTTTACAGTAAGTCAGGTAAGGAACACTGCAGTTGAGGTTTTACTGTAGTTTAAGAAATATATATATTTTTGCTTTGATTTAAAGAAACCTACGTTGTGATTTTATTGTATTTCATCAATAAATTTCAGATTTTGTTCAATGATTCCACTGTGTCTGTAGTATTCTCTCTACTAGTCCTTTTACAGTGACCTATTTATGTATTGTACCATAATGAAACATGTATCACATATTTTGTACTACAATATTTAATGATTGTACAAACAACTGCACAGTAACACTATCGGTATCTTGTGTGTGGGTTATCTAAATGAATGTTCCTATGGTATTTCTTGATAAGTTAGTTATTTGAACCAATGATTCTGCAAGTGCAAGGTTTCGTTAAAGACAAGCCTGTGTTACAAGTGACGACCGTTTTGTGTCCAGAGTTTTGAAAAATGACCTCAAGGTTCTGAGATTAGTGCCAAAGTGATTGTAAAAAACTTCTCCAAGGGCTTCAGTAGAATATAATAGAAAATGCATATCCATTTGTAGCACAATGTTTGCTGCAGAGCAGGGGCCCTAAAGTGGGTTAGGGGCTATGTGGCTTGCTTAAGCAGTGGGTGTCTTCTAGGCATCTAGGCTCCCCCCAGTAACACACCTTCAGATCTACACCTTCACTATACCCCAACCCTAACTCTACCCTAAACTTGCTTGCAGCATGTCCTTGAGTAACATCCACTGTTCAAATGTTGAAATGACATCTGTCGATGCAGCGTCTCTGCTCCTAAACATTGGAGTAAACAATTTTGTGGTGTCAACCGTGTTTCACGAGGAACCAAAACCACTGAAAAGGAAACAGGCCCGGAACGCGACCCTGCTGCAACCAACACAACTGATGATGTGTGCAGATTAAGTACACTGTGTCACCTGATGTATGTATGTGTGGGTGTGTGTGTGTTTGTGTTTGTGTGTTTGTGTGTGTGTGTTTGTGTTTGTGTTTGTGTGTGGTGTGGTGTGTGTGTGTGTGCTTGTGTGTGTGACAGCGCAGTAGGGGTTTAATTGTGAGACAACAGTGCAGTCATGTTTTGTGCGTTTCAATTGTTGAGCAGAGCCTGTTGAAGGTACAGACACGCTCATGGACTCATACATCTCCTGTTGCTGGCTAGTGCTCTACCTTTTCTTTGGTGAGATCATCATCTTAGTAGTCTGATAAACAGTCAAATCAAACCAACCGAAAAAAAGCTAATTTTTGGTAAGACTCCTTTGATATCATCTCTTTCTCCGTTGTAGGCGGTGGTTCTACAGTAACCATCCAAGGCTATGTCGGTGACGTTGTGACCCTAACATGTAAGTATGACGCCCGGCATTATGGTACACTCTCTGTCTGCTGGGGTCGTGGTCACATCCCCAACAGCGGCTGTGGCAATGAGGTCCTCAGGACGGAGGGAGTCAAAGTGACCCACAGGGCTTCGGTCCGGTACAATCTCCAGGGTGATCTGAGGGCAGGGGATGTCTCTCTGACCATCACCCAAGCACAGGTGAAGGATTCTGGGTTATATGGCTGCCGTGTGGATATACCTGGATGGTTCAATGACCAGAAACACCATCTGGCACTCGTCATCAAGTCCGGTGAGCGAACAATTGTGCGTTAAAGCCATTTAGTCATTTAGACATTTCATTAGATCAAATTAAGATTAGTTACAAGGTTTGCTGAAAACTTTCTGTCGAGCAGGGAAGGCTATCTATGCAATGTTAACAAGACTAACTTGACCATCATCTATACTTATCTAGTATAAGCTGAGCTCCCCTTGTTTCTTGGAAACCATACACAGAATGTATCAAATATTTAGGCAGAGGTCATCATGTCATGGAGTATGTGATTGAAAAAAACACATGGATAAGGATAAGTCCAAAAAACTAATTTTCACCAAATTAATTAATTGTGTTAGAGGTTTCATGATATCTTTGTTATTATTTTATATATATATTTCCCTTGACGGGGTGATGCTGAATGTAAAAAAAAAAGCTCAAATCATTCCATTTGAATCTATTTCAGCTCCTGAAACAACCCCTGAACCGTGGATCCCTAGAGAGAGCACAACAGTTGGCTACACTAAAGGTACTATGTTTACAATCGCTATTAGTTTGTGCTAAATGCAGTGGTGGAAAAGTACCCAATTTTCATACTTGAGTAAGAGTAAAGATACCTTAAAACTTCCTCAGGATTGATGGGTCCCCTGCGGGACGGTTGAGCTAATGTAGGCTAATGCGATTAGCATGAGGTTGTAAATAACAAGAACATTTCCCAGGACATAAACATATCTGATATTGGCAGAACGCTTAAATTCTTGTGAATCTAACTGAACTGTCCAATTTACAGTAGCTATTACAGTGAACGAATACCATGCTATTGTTTGAGGAGAGTGCACAATTTGGGCAGTCTTGATACAACAGTTTGAACAGAAATGCAATGGTTCATTAGATCAAATTAAGATGAGTTAAAAGGTTTACTGAAAACTTTCTGTAGAGCAGGGAAGGCTATCTATGCAATCTTGACCATTGTCTATACTTATCTATAGGGGAGACTGGGTGGTAAACTGAGCTATCCTTGTTTCTTGGAAAGCATACACAAAATGAATCATGTGACCAAATATTTATGAAGTGGGCATCATTTCATGGAGTATGTGATTGAAGAAACCACATGGAAAAAGATAGGTCCAAAACAACACATTTTCACCAAATGAATTTATTGTGTTAGAGGTTTCATGATATTTTTGTTATTATTTTATATATATATTTCCCTTGACGGGGTGATGCTGAATGTAAAATAAATGCTCAACTTACCCCACTCTTCTCTACGTCAAATTCAATCAGTCCATTTGAATCTATTTCAGCTCCTGAAACAACCCCTGAACCGTGGATCCCTAGAGAGAGCACAACAGTTGGCTACACTAAAGGTACTATGTTTACAATCGCTATTAGTTTGTGTTAAATGCAGTGGTGGAAAAAGTACCCAATTTTCATACTTGAGTAAGAGTAGAGATACCTTAAAACTTCTTCAGGATTGGTGGGTCCCCTGCAGGACGTTTGAGCTAACGTAGGCTAATACGATTAGCATGAGGTTGTAAATAACAAGAACATTTCCCAGGACATAGACATATCTGATATTGGCAGAAAGCTTAAATTCGTGTTAATCTAACTCCACTGTCCAATTTACAATAGCTATTACAGTGAAAGAATGCCATGCTATTGTTTGAGGAGAGTGCACAATTTGGGCAGTATTGATACAACAGTTTGAACAGAAATGCAATGGTTCATTGGATCAGACTAAAACTTTGCGTATACACTGCTGCTGGTGGCCAATATCTAAATTGCACCTGGGCTGGAATAATACATTATGGCTTTTCTCTTGCATTTCAAAGATGATGGTGCAAAAAAAATATAACAGTTGTTTTTTTATTTTTGTTATCTTTTACCAGATCTAATGTGTTATATTCTCCTACATTCTTTTCACATTTCCACACACTTCAAAGTGTTTCCTTTCAAATGGTACCAAGAAAATGCATAACCTTGCTTCAGGCCCTGAGCTGCAGGCAGTTAGATTTGGGAATGTCATTTTAGGCGAAAATTGAAAAAAACATTACGGATAGCCAGCGGCATGCTCCAACACTCAGACTTAAGCAGTTCTTTCAAGTATTTTTTACTTAAGTACTTTACACCACTGGTTGAATACACTGTTGATCGCTGTTAAAATCATTATGCAAATATATATGTATACTTTTTTTACATTGAACCTTTATTTAACTAGGCAAGTCAGTTAAGAACAAATTCTTATTTACAATGACGGCCTACACCGGCCAATTGTACGCCACCCTTATGGGACTCCCAATCAAGGCCGGTTGTGATACAGCCTGGATACCATATTGATGCAATTGGATTATGTTGATACATTACCGTAAATCGAAGTAACTAGGAAACAATGTCCAACCAGTTTATGTGTGGCGGGATTATTTAACGACTGTATCAGAAACACTTCCAATAACTGCTGTCTCATCTACTTGTCAGAGCAAACCACAACAATGCAGACAACAATGGGTTTGTCAGGTAAAATCAAATCACCTACTCTATTATATTACATCCTGTATCACTTTACAAGGTACCATTTAGAAAGATCTAATAAAGGGAATTCATCCTGCTTAATGGCCCTTTTTAATAACTCGGATAACTGTGTTGTCTCCAGTACCTCCAGACCCTCCCAGAGTGGCAATCCGAGAAATATCAGCTAGGTCCATCTCTGTATGGTGGAACGCTGGCTTCGATGGAAACACCCCCATCACAGGTTTCCACCTGGAATGCAAGAGCCAATCGGGTAAAATAACAGAAATAACCAGACTTGCACTTCCTAATAGCTTGAATGAATGGGTGCTACCAATAGTACAATTTGAATGTTTACTCACTCTTCGTCATTTTTTGCTGAAACAGACTCCTGGGTAGATGGAGTACGAGGCAGCAATATTCTGCCTTGGAAGAGAGAGACCGCTGTCAATGACCTGCGACCCTTTTACACCTACAACATCCGCATGTTCACCAAGAACGACATGGGCTTGAGTAAACCCAGCAACGAGCTCACCATCACCACTAAGGAAGCAGGTATATCCCCTGATCAAACAACCTGAGGCTAAATCTCAAATGAGATTGACCGCCTCTGTCACTATCTCTGTCACTTCGAGCTAAGTAAATGTCATCATTTGTAATGTATCTGAAAAATATGTCCTCCCTCTAGCCCCTGATGGTCGCCCACAGGATGTGAAGCTTGAAGCCCTTTCCTCCCACAGCATCAGAGTCACATGGAGGGTACCTTGCTCTTTTTACCTATTTTTTTATATTTGTATTTGTATTTTTTGTGATTCAATTGTGTTGTCCTCTTCCCCGTGCAGGCCCCTGAGTTGTCCCTCCAGAACGGGCTGATCCGGGGCTACCAGCTCCGCTACGGTGAGTACAGTCCCCAAGAACGGCTTCCTGTCAGGGTGGTGCATCTGATGGATGGATCAGAGAGCTTCACCATGAACAGCCTGCAGGAGGCGACAAAGTACAGTGTGACGCTGCACACCATCAACAGAGCGGGCCTGGGGCCGTCTTCACAGGAGCTTGTCTGCTCCACTCTGACTAATGGTGAGGAGAGGTTTTCAATGGTTAGCTTTTGTGAAGTGAAGTGGAATTACGACTTGCCCCATAGTTATTAGAGTAAAGAAAATGCACACATGAATTGGTTATGTGCATGTATTCAACTACCAATATACTTATCTTCTTTGTCAGATGATCAGCAGCATATGACAACAACTCAAGCAACAACAGCACTTCAGACAGGTGATAACCTGACTCCAACCATTTATTGAGAGAGATTTTAACTATGAGAAAATGAAACTGCAGTTGAATATAGGCTCCTTTCCACTAGGTGCTATTGATCATGTTAACCTGTAATGTCTTTCAAGAACATTCAACCTCAACCATTGCGACAACAACATCTTCAACTGAGACATGGCTGCTTGTCACTGACAGTCCCACTCAAGGTAGGCTATCGTGTTGCTTTTCACGGTGCATAATTATACAACCCAGAGCACAACTCTTCAATTCCTCAAAATAGTAAGCACATATTCACTTCCCCTCACAACAGACTGACCAGCTTCTCATCTCTTTGTCCTTTTCCTGTACCATATAGGTCAGAGGGTAGACGACTTCTCAACTACTAGAGCACTAAGTAACTCTACGACTGACCCAGCATTGAGTAAAAAAGTGTGTTCACATTTCTGTATTCTGTACTTGGATACTTAAAATGTGCATTGTTGACAATATTATTAGTACCAAACTAATAACTTGTGTTTTTATTACTGAGGAACAGAGCGGTCATCTTGTTGCCATCCTAGTGCCAGTGCTGGTGCTGGGGCTGCTTGTTGTCATGGCGATCATATGGCAATTTAGGCGTGAGTAAGCCTACAGAATTATAGATTATCATATGGATCCCTTTTCAGATATTTTTGATTCTCTCCTA
This sequence comes from Oncorhynchus keta, assembly GCF_023373465.1. Taxonomy (NCBI): domain Eukaryota; kingdom Metazoa; phylum Chordata; class Actinopteri; order Salmoniformes; family Salmonidae; genus Oncorhynchus; species Oncorhynchus keta. The sequence continues at coordinate 45,743,599 of NC_068424.1, forward strand.
ATCTATCCCCCTCTCTTTAGGTACCACATTGAAAAAAGGCAACTGGAAAATGTAAGCCTAAAGTAATAAATACCGATATCCCACTTTGTCATTTGATCTAAGTATAGTTGTACACGTCCTTCCCAGCTACTACATTTTCTCATCTCTCCCTCGTTCAGATTATGGAAGAACAACGACAATCTGTCCTACGGGGACTCCGAGCCAGCACTGTAGAGACCTCAAGATCATGCAGTGGTCACCGTGGGGTTAACATAAAGAGTAAGATGATGTATATGATGTCAACTATGCCATAGTGATAGGAAGTGTTACTAATCGACCGGGGCCTCCCACTGAACTGATATTGAAAGAGTACTTATCTTACAATGAGATCAACTGCAATGTACACGATGTGACGTTTGTGTGCACATGTTAATAAATGCTTGCTTATAGCTCGCCTGACTCTTTTTTTTTATGGGCTCACGCACGGATACAGTCACTATAAACAATTTCATGGGTCCAGTCGCTGTCAACAATTTCATGGGTCCAGTCGCTATCAACAATTTGATGGGTCTAGTTGCTGTCAACAATTTCATGGGTCCAGTCGCTATCAGCGATTTCATGGGTCCAGTTGCTATCAACAATTTCATGGGTCTAGTTGCTATAAACAATTTCATGGGTCTAGTTGCTATAAACAATTTCATGTGTCCAGTTGCTATCAAAAATGCCACGGTTCCAGTTGCTATCAACAATTTCGGAAACACTACAGCACATTTACAGCAACACTTCAATACAACATCCAGTCTGTCCTATAGCCACCAGGGGGGTACAGACACATGGTTGTATAAGAGGGGACTTCGATTACATTCCAGTGTTCACTCAGCCCTCCATCTCTCAGAGCCTGCATGCATTTCTCCAGGGGCCGCGGCTCTGAGACTCTCTGAGGCGCTGTAGCCCGCTGGATTTCCACCCATCTGTCCTGTAAATCTCGCAATTGGTCTAATTAATGTGCTGAATGTGGAGATGTGTTACCTCTGTGGAGCCAGGCCCAGGCAGCAGCTGTTACTGAGGGAGTTCCCCACAACGGGGGAGCGGAGGAGGGATACCCACCCAGGCCTCTCCCCACTCCCTTAGCCCCCCCATGCAGGGCCCACACAGTGGAGTTAGGATGGAGGGATGGGATGAAAAGATGAACTGATGGATGGACGGATGAATGTCCTCAGTGACAGATAATAGGCTAAAGCTTCTCAAGCATCATCCTAATACTTTCTTTACTCAAGCCCTCCTTGTGGACCAGTTTCTGAATATGGAAATAAAAAAACAAGTTACAAGTTGCTGGACCATGCCACTCCAGGCCATGGGGGGAAATCCCTGTCTTCAAAATTCTTCACCTCTTCCTACCCCTGTATTCCAGCTAGAGCATGAACCATGGCATTCAAAGAAGCACATGTTGTACGGCTGGTGCCAGGAGTTTGTTTGTTACCCATAGCAGTATGCTATAACCCTCCACTCTCCATGCCACGCTGTGGCTATGGCCTAAACACACTGGTGCCACATCCCTCCTCTCTGCCGGAGGACTTCCTTCTATCTCTGCCTCAGTCTGTCTCTCTGTAGTGTTCTCTCTCTTTCTTTTTCTCTATTTGTCTCTCTCACTCTCTTTTTCTCTCTCATTCTCTGTCCTGTCCTATAAAAACATACAACATTGATCCCTCAGTCCTGGGGCCCTACTTCCTTCCTTCCATCCCCCCATCCCAACCCCACTGATTACTCAGATGAAGGGTAGATAAACAAACCGAGGGATGGTGGGGGCAAGACAGGTCGAGGAATGGCGGGAAGGAGGAGTGGCGGGGTGTCTTTGATGCAGTTGAACGCACATTCAGATTGATTAGAGAGAGCTTTGATCGGTCATGGAGCCACCAGCTGATGGAGTCTTGGCCCCACTTATTCTTGCCTGGTCCCCGTGGCCCTCCTAGGCCACTGCCTGGCACCCAACCAAACTAGAGATGAGGAAACAGAAGGATGAGATGAATACAAACGCCCTTTATTTCAACAACAACTCAAGCATGAGCTACTCTTTCTCCATCAGCAACACTGTCTCACACCCCATCCCCTTCAACCTCCCTCCCCCTACCAAGTAGTTGGTAGTTCAAGGCCTCAGCTTTTGCATGCAGGTGGGTGGAGTGGATAATGGGTGTAGTGGTGGGGATGGAGTTAGTATGGCAATACATCAACACAATGGCTTTGGCCACATCAAGGCTCTATGGTGCAGGAAGGGGAAGCTATGTACTGTACCACACACACCAAAGCCTGAGCTCCATCCATGGGGGGAGGGCTGGTCTACAGGTCTGACTGTCCCAGCTCGGGTGAATGTCCCTGGGCCTGAGGAGAGCCAGATGTTGCCCCTTCTGGAGCTCCCTATAAAGTCCTGAGGAAGGAGCAGATGAGAGCAAGAAACGGAAGGAAAGCGAAAGATGAGGGGGGCGTGGGCAGAAGAAGAAAGAGGGGAGGTGGCTGTAGGGAGGGTGGGGGATAGGGGGTAACACTGGTGGTTTTGGGGGGAGAAGGGGCTGGCTTTTCCGTGATGAAAGAAACCTTAATAGATTCAACATAAGGTAGACCCCTAAACACAAAGGAGGGGCATACTAACTTTTCAAATTGTAGTAGCAGTACAACTTGTGCCAATGAACAGCAGAAATAAATGGATACACTCAGGATAGGAATAAGACAGACTGGTGGGATAGAGCGGTGAATAATTATATTTTTCAGAATAATGCACTCAATGGATTGGGAATGAACCTTTTAGATGCTGTTTGAGAAGAGAAAAAAGGAAAATGTTAGACTACATGGATAAAAACAAAATAATAATTGCTTTGCTTGCTCTTTGATGGATTGATCATTAGGGGCTTTACTTAGTTGTCTATATCGCAGAAGTGCAAAACATGTTTCTGTGTATAATTGTGTGTGTGTGTGTGTATGTGTGCGTGCATGTGTGTGTGTGTGCGTGTGTTGTTGTGATTAACCAATCTTAGCCAGATGGAACGCTTTGCACATGATTGAAGGTCAGACATAACAGTTACCATGGAGACATTGCCAAGTTAGACTAAACGGGGTGGTTCTCCTCTATCTTCTCCCCTACGGGCCGCCATCTCGAAGAGCGTGTGAGTGTGTGTGTGTGTGTGTGTGTGTGTGTGTGTGTGTGTGTGTGTGTGTGTGTGTGTGTGTGTGTGTGTGTGTGTGTGTGTGTGTGTGTGTGTGTGTGTGTGTGTGTGTGTGTGTGTGTGTGTGTGTGTGTGTGTGTGTGTGTGTGTGTGTGTGTGTGTGTGTGTGTGTGTGTGTGTGTGTGTGTGTGTGTTTGCTCTGAAAAAATCTCTATTCAATTAAACTTGGAATGCAGCATTCACACGGGAACATATGAACTCATCCACTTTTAACCTCAAAATGGTTTGGGTGTTCAGTGTATCTGTTTATGCGTGCGGTCGTGACTGGGGAAGAAACGTACAGACTAATGTTTCACTATTGACAGAAGACACTCTGTCGTTTGTAGTTCTGTTACTAAACTAGTCTATCAGCAGACAGTGGACTTGCATTCCAAGTTTGATT